>NC_136415.1:221992678-222402678 GCF_051521515.1 Lactuca serriola | reverse complement strand
ATGGAACACAAGTTTGGTATGGACACTGGAATGGAACCCGATGGCTTATTCCCTCCCATATGAAGATCCATCAGCTAACCCTAAACCTAAATGAGATTCTGCCGCCTGCCACCGCGTAGGTGGTTGTATGTGTACCATTAGATGTGTATGAGTTCGTTCCCTATATGATTGGCATGTTGGTTGGGTGTTTTGGCTGGAGAAAAGCCAAGGAAAACCCCACCACCACCGTGAGGTGGTGGTTGCTACCGTGATCCGCCGTCGACCACCATTGTCCAAGGTGGCAGTGGTTGCTGCTCGGCCTAGTGAAGCTTATATCAGCCAAAAACATAACCATTGGGACTAATTGACTTATGTTTGGGTTGGACACCCTAATTAGGGTTTAGAAAACCCTAATCTTGGAAAACTGTTGTTGGGACTTGTCGGGGCCTGTGTTTGGACTGTTAGACTGGAATTTTGAATTATGTCCGACTACATTGTATGAATGACCTAGTGGAGTGATGGACTTAATGAATTAAGTCCTTAATGGGTTAAGTAAGAACACTTAACCCTAATCGTCATTTTATGTGAAAACCCTAATTATGATGGGGCTTCAAGTTGGGCCTTTCTTTTGGGCTTAAGTGTTTGGATTCTTGTTGGGCCAATTAAGAACAAGTATATGGACTATTATATTTGCATGGGCCATAGGGTAAGGCCCATGTAAGGGGTTTGGGACCAATTTGGAAAATTGGCCATAATTGGGCCTTGGTTGATTAATTGACTTTTGGGCCTTCAGAGTATAAGTTGGGCCTTGATCTTGGACCAACCTATGTTAAGGGTAAAATGGTCCTTTTACCCCAAGTGTGTAATTATGGTGATGTATTGAAACCCAAATGGTTAATTGGGTTTTATTTTGATGTTGACAGTTTAGGAATCTGTCAGCCAACAACCATCAGCCAAGGATTGTCTGCCGTAATAGGTGAGTTTCCTTCAGTAGGAACGGGTTGAAGGCACCAATGCCGGCCCATGTAGAGTAGCTAAGTGTGGGCTAGGCCAGTATCTTAGAATTGTTTATGATAGTAGCTAAGTGTGGGTTGGGACCGTATCTTAGAATTGTTTATGATTAGTAGCTAAGTGTGGGCTGGACCCGTATCTTAGACTCGTTTATGATTTGTAGCTAAGTGTGGGTTGGGCCTATGTCTTAGAATTGTTTATGATTAGTAGCTAAGTGTGGGCTAGTCCCGTATCTTAGACTCGTTTATGATTTGTAGCTAAGTGTGGGCAGGGCCTGTATCTTAGTATTATCGGAGTATGTTTATGAATTGGTAGATTATGGTATACTTGTTGTCTGTGTGATACTTATATGTATGTTTAGATAGCGGGGTGTCGGGGGGGGGGGGGGGGGGGGCGTATCCTGCGGATAACGGAGCGTGGGCGAGGCCCGTACTTCCTAGTCAACTGAGTGTGGGTGAGGCCCGTATCTATGAGTTAGCAGAGTGTGGGCGAGCCCCGTATCTCTGAGATAGCTGAGTGTGGGCGAGGCCCGTATCTTATAATTAGCCAGGTGTGGGCGGGGGCCCATATCTCCTTGAGTGTGGGCGAGGCCCGTATCTCCTAGTTGTATGTTATATGATATGTGTATGGTATCTGGTAGTTTGGGGAGACTCAGTAAGCTTCGTGCTTATAGTTTTCAGTTTTTGTTTTAGGTACTTCCAGTAGCAAGGGGAAGAGCTCGGGATGACTGCAGTGCACACACCATTGATTTAGCCTGGGATGTTTTTACTATGATATGTTTTGACAGATGTTTATGATATTTTGAGATATATGACTTATGCTTTTCTATATGAATGATGATTATCGTTTTTATTATATTTTAAAAATGAAATTTTTGGATCGTATTTTTGGGATGTTACAAGTTGTTTGCATCTCATTTGTTCATAAGTTAAAATATCTTTTCGTTGTTTCTCTCTTGTTTTTGCTCTTGTTGTTTTTGAGTCTCAGCTAGGGTTTCTAGTTATTTATTTTTACGAGTAACACTCGTTTTTCCAGATTGGATCAAAGTAGGGCATAAAGAAGTCAAAGGCATGATTTTTGGGAAAAATCATGTGTCACGACTTGACCATGGGGAGGTTACGACGTGACATATAGGTTGCTACGACGTGACAAGGGCTGCAACCCAATCCTTTGATCTTTTAGGGTTTCCTTCGTATTTAAGCTCCCTAAACTCGAATTTAGGGTTCATTTATGACTCTCCATCTCTCTCAAACCGCATAAACCCTAACCCTAATCCATCTTGGTAGTTTTAGCTCATTTTAGTGGTTTTGGTGCTCTATGAAGGAAGTTGAAGGATAATTGGTGCAAGGATCATCCTATATACCAGGATACCGACCTAACAGGTCACTAAACATAGCATCATCCTATATACCAAGATACCAACCTAACAGGTCACTAAACATAGCATCATCCTATATACCAGGATACATATCTAACATATCACTATGAATATCATCATGCGATAAGCAGGATAACAATCCAAAAGAAAGGCCAACATTGATGCCTTCGACACCCTGCTGATATAGTGAGAAGAACTCACCTCATAATGTCGAACTGAACTGAAAAGATCAAACTCCCGAAACACGATTCCAAGCACAAACACCAACAACCACCATTGATCTAATTTCATAAATTCCTAAATTACCAAGATACCCATAGAAGTCAAACTTGGTCAACCTTTGGTCAAATTCAAAGTCAACGATCAAGGTCAACAGTCCATGTTGACCCAACTCCCCGAGTTAATCTACTGACTCATCGAGTTCCTTCATATCTTAGAAAGCCGTGAAAACTCAAGACAACTCGCCGAGTTACTCGAGTAACTCTTCGATTTCTTCAATGTTCAGAAGACTGGGAAAACCCTAATCAACTCGCTGAGTCATCTTAGCCACTTGCCGAGTTCACTCAGAATCAATAAGGCGGGTAAACCCTTTCCAACTCGTCGGGTTGGCTCCGCAACTCATCGAGTTCTTCCTGTCTTAACATGTTCAATGTTTTCCAGTCGACTCCAAGGCTCTAAGCTATAGATCTGGCCTCTTAGGACTAGGATACCATGTAAAGTTGCTAACTTTACGTGCATGCAAGGCATCAAAGGGATCAAAACACCAAAACTAAGCTAAATAAAAGGTTTAGAGCATGGAGGTGGGCCAAGACTAGATAAAGAGGGCAACATCATGTTCATGGAGGCCTAGAGGTGTCCAGATCTGAAACCACATCCTTTGGACAAGATCAATTTCGAGAATGACTCCATTTTACCCCAAAAATGACCATATTCTTGCATAAGAGAAGATCTAAGAAATGGAAAGCCAAGGTAAAGACTCTTTACCTCTAAATGGTTGCTAACACAGAGTAGATGTCGGATCTACTGCTTCTCCTTTTGCTCCAACCTCTTTAAGCTTCAAAATCCTTTCCAAAAGAGCACAAAATGACTTTCAAAGCTCACACACACAAGGAAGTGGTAAAGAACAGCTAGGGTTTCCTTCTCTGGGCAATAAGGTGATAAGGGAGGCCAAAGGATGCGGGTTATGTCCTTCAAACAGGGTGCAAATCCTAAAAATTAGGGTTTTCGTAATTCGCTCCAACTCGTCGAGTAGGTCCATTAACCCACGCGGCTTGGTCAACTTCTACATGACGAGTTGGGGCCTCCAACTCGTCGAGTAAGTCTTAAAGGATGTTTAAAAATTCTTGAAATTCATACATAGGAGTCGGGATGTTACAATTCTCCCTCACTTGAACTAGACTTTGTCCTCGAAGTCTGCTGCGGTGAACAACTCCGGATAATGCTCCCGCATCTCGGCCTCCGGCTCCCAAGTCCACTCGGATCCCCTCCAATGCTCCTATTGTACCTTTACCAAAGGTACCTCCTTGTTCTGTAGGACCTTCACCTTTCTCTCTAGAAATGGCCACTGGCCTCTCCACGTAATTCAGGCGCTCATCGACCTGAATGTCTTCCAATGACACCACTGCCTCCTCATCTAATATGTACTTCTGTTGGATTAATGTCTAAGTCCATAACTATAATTGGTAAGACTTGACCCGACCCGGCATGGTCCATTTGGGTTGCATGGCATCATGCACTTGGATAGACTAGAAGAGAGAAATAAGACACTTATGGTTATTAATATATTATAAGTTCTAGTATATTAATAATAAGAATAATAAGATTATTTAATTAGTATTGATCAAGAATTAATCTAGGATTAATTAAGTGATCAAAAGAAGACTAATTAAATATATGGGTTGATTGTGTAAATCATCCATACTTGTATAGTGGGCTAATGCTCCATGGATAATCAAGTTGGGCTAAAACCCATAGGATGGTCCATGGATGCTCCATGGTGTATTTGTACCCATGGATCCAAGGAAATGGAAAGCCATGACAATTAAGAGTTTACCCTAATTGTAACACTATATAAAGATATTATTCTTGGCAAAATCGGCACTAGTATTATTCTAGAGAGGGCTAGCCGATTTCATGAAGTGTAGAATTCTCTCTAAGTTATACCAAGTGTATTTGGTGTTGTGTGAACCATTTGAGGTGTCACACTTGGGGCACTTGGCACTCAAGCTTCATGAAGACTTTCTACATCAAAGAGGTATGTATTCTATCTTGCTATAGTTATTGTTTTGTATGCTAGATTAGGATAATACCTTGGAAGTTCTTATTTGCATGTATAATAGAGAAAACATAGATCCAAGGTATTTAGGGTTGCATGTACACTTAGGAGTGTTAGAATGCTCAAAACCCAACAGTGGTATCAGAGCCTAGGCTTGTTTTCTTGTTATACTTGCAAAAGAAGCTGGAAAATCGAGTTTTGATGCTGTCTGCCCAGCAGACTCGCCGAGTCCATAAATGGACTCGCCTAGTCCAAGGCAAAATGCATCCAACTCGCCGAGTTGGTTCGTGCACTCGACGAGTTGGACCCCCAGACAGCATAAACTCGAGTTTTTTTGGCTAGAAATGGACTAGGAACATTACCCTAAGTTGTTTTTGAACTTATAAACTTGTTTTTGATGTGGTAATGTTCATGCTAATCCATTTTCAAAGATAATTGTCAATAGATTCATGTTTTGTATTAGTTTAAGGTTTAGACTAATTACATGAAAAAGTTTGATTTGAATTATCTTGTTCTTATGAATTGCTTAGATTAATAGAAAAAGTTAATTGAAATAGTTGTTTTCAATCCATTTTAATCTAAGAGTTGAGTATAAAATGTGTTTGTGTAACTTGTCCTCAAGTTACATGAAGAGTCACATTAAAGACTCATAAAATTCATAAAAGTTGGCAATGGTTACAAAATGAAGAGTCTTGTGTCATTGAATATTTTTTTTTATGACTCCATAACTTGTCCTCAAGTTATGGAAGTTCAAGAGTCACTTCATTAAAGAAAAAATATGTAACCATAATTAAATCCATAAGTTATAAAATAAAGAAAAAGTTAGTTCTTTTATTAGTTTAAAGTCTTCCATAACTTGTCCTCAAGTTATGGAACTTGAAGAGTTTTTGGATTAAAACTACTTTAAACACATAAGTTATGGAATTAATTAGTTTTGAATAGTTTCAAAACTTGACCTCAAGTTTTGGAATTTGAAAAGTTTTCAAGTATGAATACTTTAATTCCAAGTTAGCCCTTAGAATTTTAAAAGCTAAAATTCAACCCTTATACTTTATAATATTATAAGTTAATAATATATATATGTATAAGAGTAAAGTCAGTCTTACCGCTAGTACGCCTCATTCACGAAGCCGGTCTATAAGGTGGGTATAAGGTTGTTGCCTATAAAATGGCAACTTAATGGGTGTCCACTCTCACCCACCGCTTGCTTGACTGGTGGAGGGTCGTTAGCCGAACGGGTTTGACAGGACTAGAATTCTCCCTTCATTAAAAGTATTAATGATAATACTAAGTAACTAAACTCTTAATAATACCCAATCTTAGTTACTTAGGAAAAATGTGAATAAGGTGCTAACCCATGAAATTACACTTTACACTTTGTCTAAGTCGTTAGTGGAGCGTGTGTGGTTAACCGGCACACTAACTTGGACTTAACAAGGTAGGTAAAGGGTGACTTAATATTTATCATAGTATCGATGGAGCGTGTGTGGTTAACCGGCACATCGATTGAGGGGTAATTTATTAAGGGTACCAAGTGATTTGCATGGTTACTTCACACCTTGTTTTGTGATCCTCGGCATCCCAGTCACAAAACCTGAAGGGCACACTCGAGATTGAAACATGCCTTTGAAAAGTTCAATGAATCTCAAAGATCTAGGAGTTTCAAAACCAATTAAAACCTAATAATACATTTCGTTTATCTTGGTGGAAATTGGTGAATCGTCATTCACCTACCTTCAAATATTTTATAGCTTGGATTACGGCATACCTCTTCTAAGTTATAAAATAGTTTGTTGGGTCCTAGCCTTAATATTTCATATTGGGTGTCATATTAAGGACTTTAAATCAACTATCTTGAATATCTCCCAAAAGATGTCTGGTTTAGACACCTATGATCTTCCCAAATCTCTTGAAACAAGGTTTCCTAATGAAGATGATGTCCCATGGATATCATACTTCTTCACCTCTTCAAATTATTCTCCCTAACCCACAAGTTCTTGAAAAGTTTAAGGTCACTCAGGCCCTATTAGGCAAGGCAAGGTCTAGGTGTGGTCACATCTTGGAGATGTAGTCACATATTGACAAGTCGGGAGAGTTGGGTGTCAAAGTCTTGAGAAAGTTGGTGGTTCAACTACTTTCTAAGTCACATAGTGAGTTCTTTTGGAACACCTATGAAAAAGACTATGACAAGACCCTTAATGATCTTATCTATTTGTTAAGATCAACTTCCTAAAACTTTATGGACATTGACAATGATGACATTGGATATCCAGTAAAGCATTCTCTTCCCAATTGAAAGGGATCGGCCATAGTCAACTCGGTTGACCAAATGGTAAAGAGAAAAGCTAAGTCTGTGATAGTCTCGTGTACCATTATCAAAGGGTCCATATGTTTATATTGCCAAAGGAAGGGGCATTGGTTGCGAAGCTGCCAAATTTACCTAAGGATGTTAAAGTCAATAAGTTTGACTCTACTTCAGGTAAAGTCCACTATCTAACTCTGTTAAGTTTCTATTCTGAGATTCTTGATACATGATGTGACTGGGTCACATGGTGATGTTTTAAGAATGAAAGAAAAGTGAAGAAACTTAAAGAAAGAATATGCTGAATCTGATGGCGTAGATGGATTTCTATCGCATAGTTTGAAGATCGGATTCTTGAGCTACTTCTTAGGAGTTATGAGATATTGCTTAGGAATAGGTAACAACAAGTTTTCATATGGATTGTAAGGATAAGTTTTCCGCAGAGTTTAAAATAAAAGAAAAATTTTTGATTTTATTATATCCTTACAATGGCATTTGAGGAAAAAATGTTGCTTATATGATTCCATTAAAAGCAAGAGTGGAAATATGAAATTGATTCTTTCATTTGCGGTAATGTCTAGATTTACCAAATAAGGAAAGATTCTCATCACCCAAGTTTCAAGTGGACCGGAACTTGGAATCATGCAAGTTGTATAGCATGATGAATGAGAACTTTCAAGCATTGGAAAATTAAGACTAATTACTTGTTCACATGGATGTGTGAGTCAAGTAAAGGACTAAGGGATCGAGTACATAGTCTTGTGCACTGATTAAGTCCACCACAAAAGTTTGATAAGACTATTCGTCATGATTTACTTAAGTTCAGTAAATATGATTATACTTACAAGCTTAAGTGTAACTCTGAGACATTGGAAAAGGTTCCAATGTAAGGCAGAGCGAATAAGAAGAATCAATTTAGGCAGAAGGATAAAAGTTTCTCAAATCTGAAAAGATGGGAGAGTACTTTAGTATCAGTTTTTGTGATCATCTTAATGATTAAGAAACCATAGCACAATTAGTTCTCTAAGGAAATCTTAGTGCATTCTTATGACTAAGAAGAGGGATCTTGAATTGTTGAAGTGGTTAAATCAAGAAGATGAGTCATACTTCGTTCCAATACAAGTCTTAGAGTCATACTCCAAGATTGTAATTTGAGTGACATGTCTCAAAAGAAGGTTAAAACACTTGTCAAATGTAAGAGTAAAAGTTTTTCTACTCTTGTACATTTGAAATTGGTAAGTTGTGATGTTTTGGATAAAAGAAAGACCAACTTAGGCCAATTGGGTAAAGTGTTTTTCTTGATTAGAATCCGCACTATCTCTTGGATGTTTGACAAGGGAGTCTTATATGTCAAGAGGACAGTGGGAGTCTTAAAGGTCTTGAAAGTCTCAAGAAATAATCAAGAATAAAACCTGAAGTTCTTCGCTAGCACACGACTTGAGGTTTATAACCTATCGTGTTGACATATCTGTGCCCATTCCAGTTAAAGTTGGCTTTGCATATGAGTTCTTAGAGTTCTCAGTTTGTTGCATAACAACTTGGAAGCAATGGCAGGCCCTTGAGCTGCCAGGTGGCAAGAAGTTAAGATTGAGTTCAATCCATATGGTTTTGGATTTGTCATTATCTTTGTCTTGTGATTATGGTTTGACAAATTCATATGGGTAGGAACTCATACACCATATAAATCTAAGTGTCATAAGGTTTCTCTCCGATTCATGAAAATGATGGTGAGGAAACACTTTCACTAAGTAGATTTTATCTAGATAGCAATTGTGATATTTGCATTCTCAAAGTCGTTAGTGGAGCGCGTGTGGTTAACCGGCACACTAACCTGGACTTGTGAGAAGTGGCAAAAAGGTCTAAACATTATGATTACGGCATCCCCCTTCATAATTGATTAGATACACAAGTGTGCTATCTAAGGGAAGGTGTATGATTTTGATAAAGACTTATCAAAATAATCTAGTATCAGAAATCTGAACTTTGGTAAGAAAGTCAGCTGATTTCTGAGTACATGTCAAAGCTAGTGGGAGCATAAGTGTTATGCTAATAATCATCATGTTAGTGGGAGCATGATAATTATGATAAGTATTGCAAGTTAGCAATGTTAATTATAGAAAACAAAAATTTTAATTGGGAAAAAGTTGTTTTGCTATAATTAAGGGAGAGGAAATTATACTTCATATCAAATCTATAAGGTTTAGATCTGAGGTTTTAATCATTTAGTCAAGGATATATATGAATTTCATGTTGGAATGGCTCAACATAAGGAAATTCTGTATATGGGTCCATTATTTGCGTTCTAAAATTCGATTATGATTACGGCATCCCTTTTCATAATCTGAATTATGAGAACTTGGCAAATTGAAATGGAAATATTATAGCAAAAGACTGGTTTAGTCTTTATGTAAGACATCATGAATCGTGTCCCATATGCTTCGGATATAGGATCGATTACATGTGCTATAATCATCCGTTCTAAAATTTTCCAAATGCCTGGGGCATTAAGAAGGGAAAAGGTTTAGAACTGGATATGACTAAAAGGATTAAACAATTGTCGAGGACAATCTAAGGTTTACCAAAGATTGGTTGCTCAAGGACAGTTGGAACTATAGTGATAATTCTGGAAGGACCATATTGACATAATCTGTAAGGAGGCAACTCTTGTTCAGAAGTGATAGTCAAAATGGAATCTGGAAATGTTTCAAAGTTAGAATTTTCACTCTATGTAAGATTAAGGAAACTTAATGCAAGAAGGATGGTTCCAAGGAGTTGATCTCCTTTGGAATGATCTGTAATGTTTGTTGTCAAGTCTTTATGACTTTGTGCATAATCATTACAAGAGGATCAATGCATATAAGTTTAGAATCTGACAGATTCCAGTAAATGGCATGAATTTGGAATTCTTGCATTTGCAGTAAGGACTTGGGAGTGTGAAAAGAGAATCATTGAAGTTATGTTCAATGGATCTAGTTCACAAAGTAAAGATCATAGACAAACATAGTATGCATACTTAGTGTGTGGCATGACTAGTGTTTTGAAAAAAACATAGTGTACATGCTTGGAGCATGGGACAACTATTGTTTTAAATTCAAGAATAAAGTTGATAGCTGAAACAGTATACAATGAATAATGTGTAATCATATGGTGATAAATAAAAGGTGTTTATTTATGTTCAAAGAGTTGATACCATATTGGATTCAATTATTATTGTGTTTCACTTTGCATGTTTTGACTTCCCGAATAAACTGGGTTATTCTTTCGGAATGACTAAGTTATTCAAACTATCCACAGTCGGTCATATGTTGGAAGTAGATATGAATTAAGACTGTCATGATGGGTTGTAGAGGTCTAAGGTGTTGGACAAGGCTACAACAATCATGAGTGCTCATAAGTTCTGAGTATTGGATTCAACCCGCGCTCATTGGAATCACTTCATGGATTTTATCACGAGTGATCATGAGACGATAATATCTTATATTCTTCAAACCTAGAGATATGAGTTGTTACTATGAGTTGATAGTACATTGATAGCACGAAAACGCATTTGGTAACTCGGTGCTATAAAACGTGCCTTTGTGTATGATTCAACAAGTAGTAGAACAAGCCATATGAGTCGAAGTTTATCCGTTCCTTTTACCTTCGGGATAAAAGCGATATCTGTGGGCCCCTCGATGATTTGATGATGACAAATGGAAGTGCTCGGCCGGGCCAGGACTGATTTGATTTGTTCAATTAGTCAGTTGTCATAAATCGGAAATCGGGAAACAACAAATGGACAGAGAGAATGATTATAATCCATGTCTCAGTCCATATGATATCTAGAATGGAGGAATATATGATCCCTTATCTAATGGACAAGTCACTGACAAAGGTCAGAGTTCATCGACAAGGTCAGAATTCGATAGAAGCTTTTGAGAGCTACGATTGCCGGTTGGTTACTGAAGTCATACGCAATAATAGTTTTAGACTTATCCAAGTGGGAGACTGTTGGATTAATGTCTAAGTCCATAACTATAATTGGTAAGACTTGACCCGACCCGGCATGGTCCATTTGGGTTGCATGGCATCATGCACTTGGATAGACTAGAAGAGAGAAATAAGACACTTATGGTTATTAATATATTATAAGTTCTAGTATATTAATAATAAGAATAATAAGATTATTTAATTAGTATTGATCAAGAATTAATCTAGGATTAATTAAGTGATCAAAAGAAGACTAATTAAATATATGGGTTGATTGTGTAAATCATCCATACTTGTATAGTGGGCTAATGCTCCATGGATAATCAAGTTGGGCTAAAACCCATAGGATGGTCCATGGATGCTCCATGGTGTATTTGTACCCATGATTCCAAGGAAATGGAAAGCCATGACAATTAAGAGTTTACCCTAATTGTAACACTATATAAAGATATTATTCTTGGCAAAATCGGCACTAGTATTATTCTAGAGAGGGCTAGCCGATTTCATGAAGTGTAGAATTCTCTCTAAGTTATACCAAGTGTATTTGGTGTTGTGTGAACCATTTGAGGTGTCACACTTGGGGCACTTGGCACTCAAGCTTCATGAAGACTTTCTACATCAAAGAGGTATGTATTCTATCTTGCTATAGTTATTGTTTTGTATGCTAGATTAGGATAATACCTTGGAAGTTCTTATTTGCATGTATAATAGAGAAAACATAGATCCAAGGTATTTAGGGTTGCATGTACACTTAGGAGTGTTAGAATGCTCAAAACCCAACAACTTCCGCAATTGCGAGATGTGAAAAGTGCTGTGAATCTGACTGAGATCCTCTAGAAGATCCAGTCTATATGCCACCCTGACAACCCTGACAATAACCCAAAAGGGTCCAATGTATTAGGGACCCAACTTCCCCATCTTTCTGAAGCGAATCACACCCTTCCAGGGTGGGACCTTCAGTAGTACCATGTCACCAACCTGAAACTCCAACTCAGATCGGCGCTGGTTGGTGTAACTCTTCTACCGACTCTGAGTAGTCTGCATCCGCTGTCTAATCTGCTAAATCCTATTGGTAGTTTGCAGAACTACCTCGGTCCAACCCATCACCGTGTGACCAACCTTACCCCAACAGATTGGGGTGCGACATCTCCGTCTATACAATAGCTCAAATGGTGGAGCACTAATACTGGAATGAAAGTTGTTATTGTAGGAGAACTCTGTAAGTAGTAGGTAGGAGTGCCAACTCCTACTAAAGTCAATAACATAGGTTCGCAACATATCCTTGAGGGCCTGTATGGTACGTTCACTCTGACTATCTGTCTGCAGATGATATGCTGTACTGAAATGCAGCCGCGTGCCTAGATCCTCGTGGAACTTCTGCCAGAAACAAGAGGTAAATCGAACATCACGATATGAGACAATAGAGACTGCTACCCCGTGGCGAGCAATGATCTCATGGATATACATATCGGCTAACTTCTCGACCGACGAGCTCTCCCGAATGGCAGGAAATGGGCACTCTTGTTCTCAACAATTTGGTGATGAAGTCCATCATGATCTGTTCCTATTTCCACATGGGAACCTCTAGAGGCTGCAACTTTCCATGTGGCCTCTGATGCTCGACCTTGACCATCCTGCAGGTCACGCACCTCTCGACATACCATGCTATCTCTCTCTTCATGCACGGCCACCAGTAACTCAGTCGTAGATCCCGATACATCTTGGTGGCCCCTAGGTGAATAGAGAAGCAAGACTTATGAGCCTCTTCCAATACAATCTATTTGACCCCACCAGACATCGGAACCCAGATCCGAACGCAGCGCGTCAACAATCCGTGACTATCCTGCACAAATCGGGTGATCTCTCCCATGATCCTCTCAAGCTTCCAGTTCTCCTATTGCACACCTTCATCCTGAGCTTCCCTAATCAAGCTCATGAGTGGAGAATCCACATATATCCTCATACATGTCGCTGGTACAGAAGATCCAACCGAATTGCGGCTCAGTGCGTCCGTAACCATATTTGCTTTATCCGGATGGTAAAGGATCTCGCAGTCATAATCCGTGAGTACGTCTAGCCATCTGCCACCTGTGTCGCCTCATGTTCAGGTCTAGCTGATCCATGATGTGTCTCAAACTCTTGTGGTCCATGTATATGGTACAACCATAAAGATAATGTCTCCAAATCTTGAGAGCGAATACCACCGCTCCAAACTCTAGATCATGTGTGGGGTATGTCATCTCGTGTGGCTTTAGCTGCCGCGATGCATAGGCTATCACCCATCCTCTCTGCATAAGGATTTCTCCCAACTCGATGATCGATGCATCACAAAACACCACGAAATCCTCAACTCCCTCAGGGAGGGTCAAAACTGGCGCCTCGCAGAGTCGCTGTCGTAGAGTCTCAAAGTCAGTCTGTTGCTTAGATCCCCACCGGAAATCTACCCCCTTTCTCGTCAGATGAGTGAGGGGTAACGGAATCTCGGAGATATCCTGTATGAATCTCTGATAGTACCTTGCCAATCCCAAGAAGCTCTTGATATCCGAGGGAGATTTTGGAACTTCCCATTGCATAACCGCCTCGATCTTGGCCGGATCGACCAAAATCCCCTCATGGTTAACAGGATGTCCAAGGAACTAAACCTCTCGCAACCAAAACTCGCATTTCGAGAACTTGACATAAAGCCGCTCTCGCCTCAAAACTCCCAGGAGCTCACAGAGATACTCATTATGCTGCTCTTTAGTCTTGGAGTATACCAAGATGTCATCTATAAACACAATAACCGAGCGATTGAGCATCGGTCTGCATACCTGATTCGTTAGGTCCATAAATACTGCCAGTGCGTTGGTGAGCCCAAACGGCATCACCACGAACTCGTAATGTCCGTAACGAGTCCGGAACGCGGTCTTCTCCACGTCCTCCTCCCTAACCCTAACATGATGGTATTTGGACCTCTGGTCTATCTTGGAGAAACAAGATGCTCCCTGCAACTGATCGAAAAGATCATCTATCCTCGGGAGGGGATAACGGTTCTTCACCGTTAACTTTTTCAACTCTCGGTAATCAACGCACATCCGGTGTGGACCATCCTTCTTCCTGACGAAGAGAATCAACGCTCCCCACAGAGAACTGCTCGAACGGATGAACTGCTTGCCCAACAGTTACTGCAACCAAGATGACAGATCCTGAATCTCAGGTGGTGCCAATTGGTACGAAGCCTTGGCGATAGGGGCCGCACCTAGCACTAGGTCGATCCTGAACTCGACCTGTCTCTCCGGAGGCACTCCTGGTAACTTCTCCATAAATACATCAACGAACTCTCTGACAACCAGAACATCCGAAACCGAAACCTGATCCCTGACCCGCGTATCCACCATATACTCCAAATAACCCGTACACCTGTGCTGAGTATACTGTCGAGCCTTGGCAGCTGAGCAAATCCCTGAACCCAATCTGGTTCCCTCGCCATAGATAACCAGTTTTCCTCCACTTGGGGTTTGAACTACCATCCGCTAACCCTCGTAGTCGATCATGGCACCGAAGCGACTCAATCAGTCCATACCCACAATCACACATACATCCCCCATGGGAATTAGAATGAAGTTTATCGGGAAGGATACCCTGAAGATCTCCAGAACGCAATCCCGATACACTAAAGAAGCAGAAATCCCATGTTCGTTGGCGATAGAGACTCGCAACAGAAACTCTAGCTCTCCTACATGCAAACCGAACTCCCTACTAAACGATCGAGAGACAAATGACCGACTCGCCCCGTAGTCAAATACTACCAACGTAGGCAAGGAGTTTACTAAAAATGTACCTAACATAGGTACAAACATATAATCATAAAACAATATAACCAACAAGATAAGAGATAAAAACATACCAGCCACCACATCCGGTGCTGTCCTGGCCTCCTCAGCCGTGAGTTGAATGGTGTGTCCCCGAGCCCTCGGGGGCTCTGATCTACCCTGACTCCCGTTACTAATCCTCAGTGTAGCCAGCACTGGAGTCTGCGCCGGATGGGCAGCGATCAATATTGGACAGTTGGTCTTCACGTGACCAACCTGATCGCAGTGATAACAGATCCTCATATCCTGAACCAGGGCTAACTGGCAACAATCCCTCGCCAAAGTGCCCCTAATTGCCGCACGCGCTACCGGATCTACAAACTCCAGAATGACCCTTCCCACACTTCCCACAAGTGCGGCCGTGCTGGCCCCTAGACCTAGACTCAACGGTCTTGGACCGCTTTGGCATAGGTTGAGACTGCGCTGGGGCCTGCCTCTGCTCTGGCAACTGTAAATCAATCTCAAGCTCGCACCGCCTAGCGACCTCCTGTAACTTCAGTTGAGTATCACAATGTTGGGTGGCAACAAATTGTCTGATGTCGGTCTTGAGCATGCTCAGATAATGAGTCATATAAGCCTGATCGGAAACAAACTTCGGGAAAAACGTCGCCGTCTTAGTAAACATATGGGTGATCTCTGTCACCGAGTCCGTGCCCTGTCTCAACTCCAAAAAATCATGTGCCAGCCGATCTTGCTCAACCCGTGGAATGTAGCGAGCGCGTAACATCTCCCTAAATTGATCCCAAGTAACCACAACTCTTTGCTCATCAGCATACGACCTAGTCATCAATCTCCACCAGTCCTTTGCTCCAGACCTCAGCAGGTTCAGAGCACACCCGACCTTCTGGTCAGTAGGACATGAGCATGTGAAAAAGCATCCCTCAATGTTAGATAGCCACAAGATGGCTATGATCGGGTCCTGAATCCCATCAAAAGTCAGGGGCTTCGTTTTATCAAAGTCCCGGTACTGAAAAGCCCGATTGGCCCCACAACCAGCGGCTGCTATAGCTGCAGAGGCTACAGCGACATACATCTCAGCAATGGCTGCATAGTGCTCATCAAAGTACTCAACCATAGCGGTCTTGATAGACCCAAACATCTCCGACAACTAAGCCCGAAACAGTATAGCAACCTCATCATGCAGGATCTCCCGAATCCTGGCTTCCAACTTATATGGCCTCATCTGACCAATAGTCTCGGGCACTGCTGGTCTACCCTAACTGCCATCCCCTAATCCCGATCCGGATCCGGTCACAAATCTCCTCGTAGTCACCATACTGAAAATATACCAGGAAGATATCAAACATTCAATATAATATCGGGGGAACCAACACCCAACAAAGCCCTAGGGGTTGTGACTTCCTTGGTACGCGTATGGGTCCTATGCTTTGAGTAGTACGGGCCCATACTACCTTCCACAACTACCCATATTTTTCTCATGTATCATCACAACACCCTAACAATATACATAAGCATAGGCGAGCACCTAATCCTCACTCCTAGAGGAAGGCTAAATATCTTATAACTGGCTGACTTACCCCGCACAACTCATCCATGAAACTTTCACCAACCCTGCGACACTCGTGTATACTGGTCATACATAATGCTGGACCCTATAGACATTCGAATATCTAATCCTACCCTAAGCCCTTCATCAAACAAGAACAAGAAATAAGGCCAAACCAAACATTCTCAGGCTATAAGATCTTAATTATGTACAACTATGATGCATACACTAAGAAACTATAGTAATGATGTCAATTTCATATAAGGAAAACCCTAGGCTATCAGGCATCATATAATTAGGAAATTTTATCACGCAATTCTTGAAGATCCCTAGCTTGTCACTAGAATGTTGTTCTAACATATCACAATATCAAATAACCATATGGTATTTTGGGGTCTCCTTACTGGCTCCAGCTGATCGTACACTCTGTATCCTCCTTTAGTATTTTGAGAACTATTTGAAAATCTTTTCCTTGGTTTGAGACTGGATTCACACGAGTGTTCCTCCAATTAACTCAAACCAAGGCTCTGATACCAACTTGTAACATCCATAAAATTCTTAAAAATTTAAAACTTTTTCAAACATTCAAAAAAAAAATTATTTATTACAAAATGTTTTCAAAATAGTTTCATATCATAGTATCCCAAAAATCAAAATCATAAAATGTGAGGAGGTGCACGATCAAGCCTTCGGCTTCACGCAATCATCTGAAGTACCTGAAACAAAATCCAAAACTGTAAGCCTGAAGCTTAGTGAGTTACCCCAAAATACCAACGCCATACAAACCATAACAATATCATAAGAAACAACATGCATATAGAGTCTACAATATGACTAGACCACCCTCTCGGGGCCTTCAGTCTGTCTGGACCACCCTCAGAACCTTCAACATGTCTGGTCTGCCCTACCGGGCCTTCTCCTGACTGGACCGGCCTCACCGGGCCTTCAGCCTATCCGGGCCGCCCTGGGTTTGTTGGCCTAGAGCACAAAGTAGGTTCGCCTCAACCCACCCCCAAACATACAATCAACACATACACACACATGTACACACACACACACACACATATATATATATATATATATATATATATATATATATATATCAAATGCTAGCTAGCATGTATAAACAGTCAGGCCGATCTAACATATCACTAATCATAGCATCATCCTATATACCAGGATACCGA
This sequence comes from Lactuca serriola, assembly GCF_051521515.1. Taxonomy (NCBI): domain Eukaryota; kingdom Viridiplantae; phylum Streptophyta; class Magnoliopsida; order Asterales; family Asteraceae; genus Lactuca; species Lactuca serriola. Next base: position 222,385,219 of record NC_136415.1, on the reverse strand, counting down.
CCTAACATGTCACTGAACATAGCATCATCCTATATACCAGGATACCGACCTAACAGTGTAACAGCCCGGATTCCCAGGTATTATTTATTTATTTATTTATTTTGGTAATTTGTGAGGAGACTCGGCGAGTTGGAGCCTAGACTCGCCGAGTATGATCGCGGATTTGGACGCGGGTTCGCGTACGGACTCGGCGAGTCCACGCTGTTTAATGAAACCCTAATTTCTCGGGTTTGAGGCATATTTAAAGGGCCTTATGGCCGTCATTTGCACTCATCAGTCCCCAGAGTGAAACCCTAGAGCGATTGAGTGATTCAAGTGAGGGAAGGAGCCATTATTGATCTTGGAGTTGTTGTCTAGCAAGGAAAGAGGAGATCTAGCCAAGAGGAAGCAAAAGAGGGGTGGATTCTTGAAGATTTGAGGTCCAGAACATCACAACTGAGGTATAATCTCGAATCCTTCTCTGTTATTGTGATGTTCATGTAGATTTAGGGCTTTTGAACCCACTTGTGGCTAGATCTAGTGTCCTCATGGTCCCTTAGCGAGTTGAGGTCCTAGATCTGGACCCATAGAGGTCCAGAGCACCTCTTTACCAAAGCTTTATATGCATCCATGGAGGTTTTGGCTTGGGATCAATGTATTTGAGGCTAAAACACCATTCATGAGCTATTCAATGCTTGATGAGCATCAAGACTTGGACTTTACGTGGTCAATAAGCTTAAGGAGACTGGATCTATGAGTTAGTGAAGCGGATCTGACCTCAGAAGGTCGTTTGGGGTTGTGCATGGAATGCACTCGCCGAGTCCATTCCCCAGACTCGGCGAGTTGGTGCGGGTTGTTCAACGATTACGAACCAGGGTTGAGTAACCGAGTCGGGTGAGTGACTCGGTGAGTCGGAAGAGATTCAGAGGGATCGGGTTCCCGTAGGAACTCGACGAGTCCACGCCAGACTCGGCGAGTCGGGTTGACCGTTGACTGGTTTGACTTCATGGTATTAGTCAGCCAGAGTTAAGTAGTATTAAGTAGAAATACGCTTGTGTTGTAGGAGGGCGATAGCTCAGGAGATCGAGCACTAGTGGTTAAGAGATTTACGAGTTACCGAGACACGCGAGGTGAGTCTTCTCACTATACATTACCTTGAGTGGTATTTCGAGTTGACCAGAGGGTCTTATGTGCTATGAGATTATATGATGTCTTAGAGATTTTGTGCTCTGTGTTATTTGTATGCTGTATGGTTATTTTGACCGGGCCGGAGGGCCCAACGATTTTGACCGGGCCGGAGGGCCCAATGATTCTGACCGGGCCAGAGGGCCCAATGAGCTGTGATTGGACCGGAGGGTCCGACGAGCTGTGGGACTGGAGGGTCCCGCTGAGACATTTAGACCAGAGGGTCGGATTTAGCCTTGAGTGGCGTATTTGTGGTATGTGGTATTTTGGGGAACTCACTAAGCATTTATGCTTACAGTTGTTGTGTTTGATGTCTCAGGTACCAGCGAGGACCGTGGGAAGGCGACGGCTTGACACGTACACACACCGATGGAGTTTATTATGTGTAGAGATCTTGGGATTTGTTTTTGAAAACAATATTGATTATGGATTTTGATTTGTGATGTGATACATTATGTGATTTTGAAAAAGAAAAATTATTTTGAAAAATTACGGTGTTACAAACAGGTCACTAAATATAGCATCATCCTATATACCAAGATACCAACCTAACAGGTCACTAAACATAGCATCATCCTGTATACCAGGATACATATCTAACATATCACTATGAATATCATCATGCGATAAGCAGGATAACAATCCAAAAGAAGGGCCAATATTGATGCCTTCGACACCCCGCCGAGTCATCTCACCCTCTTGCCGAGTTCACTCAGAATCCAGAAGGCATGTAAACTCTTTCCAACTCATCGAGTTGGCTCCGTAACTCATCGAGTTCTTCCTGTCTTAACGCGTTCAACCTTTTTCAGTCGACTCCAAGGCTCCAAATTATAGATCTAGCCTCTTAGGACTAGGATACCATGTAAAGTTGCTAACTTTACGTGCATGCAAGGCATCAAAGGGATCAAAACACCAAAACTAAGCTAAATAAGACGTTTACGGCATGAGGGAGGGATAAGACTAGATAACGAGGGCAACTTTCCGTTCATGGAGGCCTAGAGGTGTCCAGATTTGAAACCACATCCTCTGGACAAGCTCAAATTTGAGAATGACTCCACTTTGTTCCAAAAATGACCATATTATTGCATAAGAGAAGCTCTAAGGAACGGAAAGCCAAGGTAAAGACTTTTTACCTCTAAATGGTTGCTAACACAGAGTAGATGTCGGATCTACTACTTTTCCCTTTGCTCCAACTTCTTCAAGCTTCAAAATCCTTTCCAAAAGAGCACAAAATGACTTTAAAAGCTCTCACACACAAGGAAGTGGTAAAGAATGGCTAGGGTTTCCTTCTATGGGAAATAAGGTGATAAGGGAGGCCAAATGATGCGGGTTATGTCCTTTAAATAGGGTGCAAACCCTAAAAATTAGGGTTTTCATAATCAGCTCCAACTCGTCGAGGTGGGTCCCCAACTCATTGAGTAGGTCCATTAAACAAGGTGGCCTGGTCAGCTTCTACACGGCGAGTTGGGGCCTCTAACTTGTCGAGTAGGTCTTAAAGGATGTTTAAAAATTCTTGAAATTCATACTTGGGAGTCGGGATGTTACATGTATGCTGTCTTAGGCCCATATGTATGCTGGGTTAGGCCCATATGTATGTTGGGCTTGGCCCATATGTATATCGGGATGGGCCCGCTATTATGGGTTGGGCCCAATGTGCGGGCTGGGCCCATTATTATGTATGGTATGTGGTATTTTAGGGAACTCACTAAGTTTTATGCTTATGGTTTGTAGTTTAAACATTTCCAGGTACTTTCAGTTTCTAAGGGAAGAACACGACCTGATCGCACAACATCCCTTTGATTTTATTCTGCATTGTTATTTGGTTTCACTATGATGTTGAGATTATTTATACTATGATTGGCTTGGAACAGTTGGTTGTATTTTTGGGTGTTTGAAGAATTGAAAAGTTTACTACTAATTTTAGGACGTTACATATTGGTATCAAAGTCTTGGTTTGAGGGATCCGGGCACACTCTCGAGTGTTTCTGGACTCAAACTGAGGAAATGATAATCTTTTTGAATGAAAATAATATTTCTAAAAAGTTTTTTACAATGAAAGGGTTGTGATGCATGCAATCAGTCGAGCTCAAGTAAATGATTCCCAGAATACCCATTCATGTGGATATGTTATATGCATTATAGAATTTTTTTTCATGCTAGAGGTTAGCATAATGATATCTTTAGGGTTGCGTGATAGGATGCCTATTAGGAAGGATGCCTTCGAATGTTTTATGGATTGTATAGTTCTACTACTCGAATGTTGCTTGCTTTGTGCTTTGTAGGACTCATATTGATGTGAGTTAACTACTAAATGAATATGTTAAGTTACATGCTACGAAGGTTAAATAATCTTGGAGTGATTGATTTGGCCATATTTCATAATTCTTGTCTGAGTCCAACCGTTGTAGGGTTCAGCCTTTTAGTCGAAGGATTACTTAAGCTTTGTTGCATGTAATTGTATTCATGAAGTAGTTAGGTAACATTAGTAGGGGTTTTTCAGCAGCTGATGACAGGGTGAGGTAGGGGATCCTAGGAGAGCCTAGGAAGTGCTTTAGTGGAATTCGTACGTTGTTTAGCGGGTTATAGGAGTATCGTTATAAGGAGGTGACTTAGAGGATTCAGGATAATTCTTGTGGAAAGTATGGATAGGTGTGGAAGGAGGTAATGGGTCAGTCCTACTGGAAGCACATGATCTATACTCGAATCAGGGAAAGTCCTAAGGATTCTAAGAAGCATGTAGAATGAAGAATTCTTCAGGTATGTTTTGATCATTTGTTTGGTTGCTTTTTAGTATGGTGATGAGAACTCGTGGAGGAAAGTCTGGTTTTGGTTTAGGTTCAGGCTTTGGTGCCTAGTCGATCGATGAGAGGGTACATAAGTTCGTTTCGTATGAGATCACTTGCGATATTTTGGATGCGACTCCTGTGATGTTTGGTACCATTAAGGATGGGATCATGGAGCTTTTAGATGAGTGTTTAGGGGATTTTCATGCTAAGATTGTGGCGGGTCAGTTAGGGGCTCGAACTCTCTCTTTTCGGGAATTCAAGGCTTGTGGAGCCCCAAAGTTCTTTGGGAAGAAGGACGCCATTGCTAGCCGACGTTGGATCACTGACATGGATAATGCTCATCGGATGAGTTTCTACCTCGAGGGGTTGAAGATGGGATTCACATCCTAACTTTTGAGGGATGGAGCCCGTGATTGGTGGGATGAGGTCGAACACTCTCTAGGAGCTGCGGTCATGACGTCCATGAATTGGGATGATTTTGTGGTGAGCTTCGGCTGAGTTTGCACTAGCTGTTAAGGTGAAATAGTTGATGAGGGAGTTTCAGGACCTTCTCCAGATGACGAAGACCGTAGTGGAGATCACCGCCAAATTCAGGGAGAGGGCTTTATTTGTTCCACAATATGAAACTGATGAGGAGATGAAGAAGACAAGATATAACGATATGTTGAGGGATGATATTCAAGAGTTTGTGATCCAATCAAACTGCAAGACCTTGTATGACATGATTGCTAGAGCCTGGGAGTCGGATATTGAGCTGCAGCTTAAGACAAAGTGTGGGACAGAGCAGGTTCAAACCATAGTGGGCTAGGTAAAGAGGCCTAAGAATCAAAATTTGTGATCGGGAGACCATCAGAGTCAGGGTCATTGTGACAAGTATGGGAGGACTCACAAGGGGAGATGTCGTGAGAAAGGAAGGGGTTGCTTTAGTTGTGGCAAGGCTGGTCAATTTAGCTGGGATTATCCTCAGGGTTTGATTCCGACTTGTTTTCACTGTAATTAGGTGGGCCATAAGAAGGCCGAATATATGAGATTGACGAGTGGATCAGTGAGGGCGCCTGCTCTAGCTATAATGAGGATTACTAATGGCCATGTGGGCGGGGTGGAGGCTCTAGTGGTGAGGAGCCGTACATTTCAGTTGTAGACCGAGGAGACTAGAGTTCCATCAGAAGTTGCTGCAGGTATGTATTGTATTCATTTCCTTCATGCTTTTTAATATTTATGCTTTTGATCATGTGATTTCGTGTGTGAGATGTTATGTTCAGTTTATTTAAGTCTCCATTTAAGAATCAGAGTTTCTTTATGATTGCCTAGTTATAATCATTCGAGGGTTTGTCAGATGCCATTTTTCATACCGAGAATGATGTTTGAAGGGTATATAGTTGAGCTGATTGTGGGCGTCACCATGGGTAGAGATGACCAATGATAGTGTGAGCCCTAGGTGGGAGTGAACTTAGTGTTCTACTTGGAGGATTAGCAGCCAGATTGATTTTGATGGTTTCAGCGAAAGGGAGCTGAGGAAGATATGAGTAAGTTTACTGAATTTTTGGTATTCGAGCTTGTAGAGATCTTACATGGTTATGAGGTATAAGGGATTGGTCAGATCGCGAGTGCAGGGTGAGTTGCTGTCAGATTCATGCTTTCATAGATGCGCGTATGGTCCTCGCATCGGAAGTTGCTAGACAAAGATCTTGTTGTAGCCAGTTGTCTTTTCTAGGAAAAAAAATAGATTTCAAAGGTTCTTATTCCGCTCAGGTTGGAAGTCATTTGAAGGGTTGGTTATATTATTGAACCGATCGTTATTGTTAGTAGGGTAAGAGTTGTTTTTAATTTACTAATTCAAAAAGTGGCTGATGCATGTTCGAGTGGGCTTTTACTAGTAACAAGTGAGTCATTGGATTGGTTATCTATCTATTTATGATAGTGGGTTTATTCGTTTTTTTTTTGTCATTGGTTGCATTTGTTCAGGGATTTGGAATGGTATTAGGGGAAGGTGCTTTGGATGCGACAATCTTTCGTCAAGAGTATCAAAGTGCTTAATCTGGCTTGGGGTGTGGGAACCCTAGATTTATTGGTCATTGAATCTTAGTTCTTGTGAGCTCAGGATGGTGGTGATTGAGTAGTGAGATTGTGGGATGGCTCGAAAATCCAATGGTTATAAGGTTGGCAGAGTGTAACTAAACCTAAATGGGGGAGAAATGTTGGGATTAAAGGGAATATTTACAAGTGTTAATCAATGTGGAATTTCATATCCTAGTTCAAGTGGATATCTAGTCCTGGTTTTTGTATGAGTCGGGGTTTATACAAGGAATCATGTTCATTGGGCAGTTGTTCTCCGTCACACCCCAAAACCTGAACGGCGGAATCGTTCGGGGGTGGAGGACGTCATGTATAATATCACAACAACGCAAAGTAGTAAACAAGCAACAACATCATCCATTGCATTAATAATATAATTTCATACAAGTGTGTTCTGTTAAGTTAAATAGACACCAAAAAGTACATCAAAATAAAAGAGGAGTCTTGAACAAGCTCCATCTTCTCAAAAACCTGGCTCCGATACCTGTCTACTGGTGACCTGAGAATACAAGTTATTTTGAAAGAGAGTATCAGCATTAAAGCTGGTGAGATCATAAGTATATTAGTTTCTGAGTTTGTATGAAAGCATTGGTAAGATGTTTGTAAGATGTGATGTATAAGTTTTGTAAAGTTTGTATTTGTTTGAACATTCCTAGAAAACCCTATGTTTCCTACTAACAGTAGCCTTCTACCAAGGCATCTAGTAACTGTGTGTGTCTCATGTAAGAGTGTGTATTTTCCCAAATCCGACTATCATTAACCAAAAATATAGTTTTTACATTACCGTGCGCCGTGTGGATGTTCACGAAGTGAATGTAATGGGAAAAATATTATAGTATTGTAGTGTTGTACTAAGTAACTACTGCTGTACTAACTACCTTAAACCAATTGTTATTTAAAGTACCATGTGATCGGCCTATACCCTGCTACCGACTCAATAGTAAAACGACGATGTAAGATGAAGTAAGAAATGACATTTGGCACCCGTAGACTTGCAGTCCCACTGTAGCGAGCAGCAAGGTGTAGGATAGCCAATCCAGTATAGATCTATACGCAAAATCATATGCTCCCCAATTAAGGAGATTCTGGATACAAAAACGGTCATGGCAGGTAGTGCCATGACCCGTTTAATGGCTCACATAACTGAATGTAATGTATATTTAATGTATGTGCTAGCTGTATTGTGTGTTCTTCCTCTGTCTAGCCTGTATGTTTGTTTCTCATCACTATGTATTATGTTTGTTTCTCATCACTATGTATTATGTTAGTTTCTCATCACTATGTATTATGTTTGTTTCTCTTCACTATGTATTATGTTTGTTTCTCATCACTATGTATTATGCTTGTTTCTCATCACTATGTATTATGTTTGTTTCTCATCACTATGTATTATGACTCATGTATGAACTGACTCTTTGTATGATTCAATTTTCTAGTATTAGTATTAGTAAAACCCTAAACTACGCCTATTGTATTTTACTAGTAATATAACTTGTACGTATAAACATGGAAGTATACCCTTGCTACCCAAGGGTATTGAATTGACTGGAAGAACCTTTTATGACTATATATGTACACATGATATATAACTAATAGTTAAACGATCTTCGGACGGATACCCGATATCCTACTAGACCACATCCCAACGGGGAAAAGGAAATAAGGTGGGTTAGCCTTCCTAAGTCCTTCAAACATTACTTATATAACTATACATATCTAGGCATGCAATTTGATAATAAGTATAAAAGAGCTTAAGTATAAGTATTTGATAAGTAAAACAGTTTGAAGAAAAATAGTTTGATAAGCAGTTTGAACAGTAAGAAAATCACTGGTTTTGTAGTTATTAATCACATGTGATTGATGTAATAACTATAAGTATTTAACTTGTATCCCCCCATAAAGCATTTAAAAACATTTAAAACATTGATTAAGGGGTATGAACTCACCTGTAGTGAGTGGTACGGATGAACTGAAGATGTAGGATTGCTAGGTGTCAAGTGAAGTCTGGAACACACTCTATGATCCTAGTTAACATATAATATCACATATATGTATCCAATTAGTCTTTAAACAACAAATAAACCAGTCAAGACACCCTAGGACATGCTAAACACCTTATACATGTGTTATAAGTCTCAAGGATTGCATCTAAGTGTTGTAGGGAAAGGCTAGTGTGTTTGGGGCTCAAGGAACACTCCATTAGGGAGTTTACGGTTTTGTGGTCATAACCAAAAGGGTTTACGGTCGTAAACCCTTGGGTTTACGGTTGTAAGCTCACCCTCTTTGTGACCATTTGTTGTTTGAAGCTTTAAGAGTCCCTAGAAGCTTTTCTACTTGATGTATGTGACCATGGAAGGAACTAGGGCACCATTTTGCTCCTAAATGAAGTTTACATTCCCTTTACTATTTTCCTTTGAGTTTACTACCATAAACTCATAACGTTTATGGTATTTGAGGGTTTTCAAGTCCTTAGATCATCAAGGTAATAGTCTAGGTTAGATTCTAGGCATTAGGAATAAATATGGGGCATTTATACACCTTTTGGGGTGTTTACAGTTTTGGGAGATCCCCAAACTGTAAAGACATATAAATGAGTGTTTTCTTGTTCGTCTATGTGAAAAACACTTTAAGGAATGATCTAGACAAGTCCCTAAGGCATTATGAAGCACCTAGACACCCTAAAGCACCCTTTGGCACTATACTTGGTGTTTACAGTTTTGGGAGCCTCCCAAAACCGTGAACACCTTGTTCTTGGTGTTCTTGGAACATTTCCTTGATATTAAGATGTATAGCAAGGTTTAAAAGACTCTAGGATAGAAGTACTTACTTTGTGGAAGCTTGAAATGAACAAAAAGTCCAAGAACACTAGTGTGTGTTCTTGGTGTTTTGGAAATCTAATCAAAACACAAAAATGGATGGATGAAAAGATGTATAATCACTAGTAGGTATGATACATCAACTAATTAAGTCGAGAAATACTCACGTTTTCGGGAAATCGGGTGAAAACCGGGATGATAGTTGAGAGTGTTTGGAGTTTACTCTTTAGGGTGAAAATGAGAAGTGAGGTACTTTGGGGAGTAAACTCATGCTTAAGCATGAGTTTACGGTTTTTTTTGGTAGTTTACGGCCCAAACATAAAAGTTTTGCCGTGAACTTCTACGCTACGTGGTATTCGCGGTTTAGAAATTTCAAGACTCGAGGCGTCACATTCTTTCACCCGTTCATTTAAAGAATAATTATTATAATAGCCAAACAAACTTTAAAGCTGTTAAAAACAAATAGAAATGAAATTGACTTATAATATGAGGTGATTGACTTTTAGGGTTTGACTGAATGAAAATTTCAGGTTGTCACATCATCCCCCCGTTAAAGGGAATTTCTTCCTGAAATTAAAGTCTAAGCAAATAAAGTATTTACAAATAATTAAGTAAAAAGACGAGGATATTTCAGTTTCATCTGATCCTCGCGCTCCCATGTGAATTCCGGTCCCCGTTTGGCATGCCAGCGAACCTTCACAATCGGGATGCGGCTTTGTTTCGTTTGCTTGATGTGACAACCCGAAATTTCCATTGTACGAACATTATCTATCCAATAGAAGCTAGTCCAGTTTCAGTGATTTTCATACTTTTCCGAACAAGTTTGTGTACATTAGGGTTTATGTTTAAGGAGATATCAGGAGAGTGGATGCTCCTGGTTTTGTGAAATTTGAGCATTTCAAGTTTCATAATGTTACAGTCCTATATCGGGAATAAAAATATTTTCTGTCAAAATATTCCAGGACTATAAATAGTTTTCTGAACTAAATTAATTCATTATTTACAATTCCAAATAGAGAAAAGCTATATTCTCTCTGACGGATCTTCGGGTTTTCATCCCAGATTGTGAGTCTACTTTACTAAATGTGTTTCAATACTTGTTAGATGCTTTATAACATCAATTACATGTTTAGATTGCAAGATCCGGGAGTTTACCGCCCAAGAACGTTCTTGGGGAGTAAACTCCAAAATGGAACATTAAGGCTTCCTAGTCCCGATTCCTTGTTAGACAACTTGTTTAGGGGTTAGTGTATAAGCATTTGGGACTAAAAAGCAACCAAGAAACACAAGAAACTGGAGTTTACGGCCAAGGAACTTCCTTGGGTCGTAAACCCCTTTTTAAGGGACATAGATGCCCTAACTCACCCCCTTAAGCCTAAGGACTTTACCCACTAATGCTTGTGCTTATTTTGGACTTCAAAACACTTCAAAATCATAGATTTATAGGAGTTTACGGCCAAGAATATCTCTTGGGCCGTAAACCCCTTTTCTAAGGGTAAAAAGCACCACAATCACACCTTAGGCCTTAAAGACAATTACCTTGAACACCTAGGACTTGAATGAGGAGTAAAAGACATCAAGAACATCCCTTAAAGGGAGTTTACGGCCAAGGAACATCACTTGGGCCGTAAACTCCAAGTGAAGGCACAAATGTCTGCCTCTTGTCCCCATTAGCCTTAGATAAAATCATGGAAGCTATCCTTGATGTGCAAGTGCCTTAAATGAATTAAAATCCAAGACCCCATAGGAGTTTACGACCGTAAACTCTAGGGTATATGGACATTAGGCCGTAAACTCCCCTATGGAGCATTCTAGGGCCTTAAACTACTTCATGTGTTGTTCCAACAAAGCTAGGAGTGTTCTAGGATCAAGATAACACTTTAAAACACCCAAAACCACCATGTGATGAGTTCACGGCCATAAACCCATGAGTTTACGGCCGTAAACTCCAAAGGGTGGGGTTTGTTGGGTGGTAAACTCTTATGCAAGGCCATTTGATGTTTCAAACCCTTTTGCCTTGTCCCGTAGCAACTTAGATGCAACCATTAGGACCTATAACACTTATAAAAAGTGTTTACATGTTCCTAAGTGTTTTAACTTATTTATTAAATTATTATTTGTCTAATTAGTTATATATATGCTTATTATATGATAACTAGGCTCGTGCGTGTAAACAAGTCTCCGTTTGCCACCTAGCACGGTATCCGACACTGCAATTCAAACGACTCACCACAAGTGAGTTCATACCCCTTAAATCAACCTTTGAAATGATTTTAAATGTTTTAAATACTTTATGGGGGGGGGGGGAATACAAGTCAAATACTTATAGTTATTGCTTCAATCACATGTGATTGCTTTTAATCACATGTGATTAATATCTAGGAAAACAACGATTTTTACCACTGTTCAAACTGTTATCAAACTACTTTACATTGAAATGTTTTACAAACTCTTTTACTATCCAAACTTATTTATAGACTGTGATTCAAACAAATGCTTCTTATACTTAAACTATTTTATCAACTTATGCCTTCAAATTGTTTTATAGATCGACATCAAGTCGATCTTCTCTTGAAATTATATTTATGCTTCAAATGTCTTATGAAAACTTATTTATGCTTTTATATATTCAATTGCATGACCATATATGTATAGATGTATAAATAATGTTTAAAGGACTTAGGAAGGCCATCCGCCCTATTTCTTTTTCGCGCCTTGAGATGTGGTCTGGTGGGATTTCGGGTGACCATCCGAAGGTCGTTTCAATATTACTTATATATCATATATACATATATAGACATAAAAGTACTTCCATATTCATACTTATCAGTACATCAATAGTTAGTTACCATCGGGGTAACACAAGTACATATACAGCTATACTAGAAACAAGTACATATACAGTTATACTAGAAACAAGTACATATACAGCTATACTAGAAACAAGTACATATACAGTTATACTAGAAACAAGTACATATACAGCTATACTAGAAACATGAACATATACAACTATACTAGAACGAGAAACATTACATATACATGAATACGTTAATAATTGTGATCCACTGTGTCGGAGCATGCCTTAAATGTCATGGCCCGAGTTGTAGCCAGAATTCTCTTGGAGGGAGAGTGTGAGTTTGCGTATAGATCTATACTGGATTGACTATCCTACACCTTGCTGCTAGCTACAGCCGGACCTGCAGGTCTGCGGGTGCCAAACGTCATTTCTTTATTACGACCATTCATTATGTCGTTGTTACCAGTCGATATCATGGTGCAATTTATCACATTATACCTTAATATAAATCCGGTTTAAGGTAGTAGTAATTAGTACAACAGTAGTTCTTATTATACAAAGCTACAGTACTACAATGATTTACCCATTACATATTTTAGTGATAATCTCACTTCAGCATTAATGTACAAACTATATTTTATTAAATGATAGTTACTTGGGTAATTACACACTTTTACAACAAACGAGTATACAAGACAGTTAAGCCTTGGTAGAAGGTTACTTTTATAGAAAATATAGGATTTTCTGAGAGATTCAAACTTTTGCAAACACTTTCAAACATTTACTTACATTTTTACAAACTTATACATTGAGACAGGTTCAAACGTTTTTGCCAACAAAAATTGACACTAAAATACTTATGAACTCACCAGCTTAATGCTGATAAACTCTTTCAAAATAACTTGTATTCTCAGGTCATCAGTAGACAGGTACCGAGGCCAGCTTTTGAGAAGATCGAGTGCATTCAAGACTCATCTCATATTATTTTGTGTTACATTATTTTTGGTGTCTATAACTGTACAGAACACACTTGTATTAAAATTATATATTTAATGCAATGGATGATGTTGTTTACTTATTTACATTTACTGTGTTGTGATACTATACATGACGTCCTCCGCCCCAGAACGTTTCCGCCGTTCTTGGTTTTGGGGTGTGACACTTGACCTCTCGGTCCTTGATATCTAATGGTTCCTCCAAGAAGTTGAGGCTCTCGTTGATCTCGATCTCGTCGAGTGGAATAACAAGAGTCTCGTCGGACAGGCACTTTTTCAAGTTCGATACGTGGCAGGTAGAATGTACGTTACTGAGTTCGTGCGGTAAGTTAAGTTTGTAAGCTACAGGGCCAATTCTGGCGAGAATCTCGAAAGGCCCAATGTACCTTGGATCTAGATTTCCATGCTTTCCGAAGCGTATCAAGCGCTTCCAGGGTGAGACCTTCAATAGCACACGGTCACCCACCTGGAATTCCAACAGTTTCCTACGTTTATCAGCGTAGCTTTTCTGTCGGTCTCTGGAGGCTTTCAATCGTTCACGGATTTGAACGATCTTCTCTGTTGTTTCCCGTATGATCTCTGGACCTGTGAGAGTACTTTTAGGAACTTGTCCTTTAGCTAACTGAGTATCACCCACCTCAGCCCAGCACAGAGGGGATCTGCACTTTCGGCCGTAGAGGGCCTCGAGTGGAGCAGCCTTTATGCTCGTGTCATAACTGTTGTTGTAGGAAAATTCGACAAGGGGTAAATGAGTATCCCATGATTTCCCGAAGTCTATCACACAGGCTCGCAACATATCTTCCAAAGTTTGGATAGTTCTCTCACTTTGCTCGTCGGTCTGTGGATGGCAGGCTGTACTCATGTCCAGCCTAGTTCCTAAGGAACTTTGTAACGACTGCCAGAACCTCGAAGTAGATCTGCTATCTCTGTCCGAGATAATAGATAAGGGAACACCGTGCAGTCGTACAATCTCCTTTATGAAAGTTCTTGTAAGTTTCTCCATCTTGTCTGTTTCTTTGATCGGAAGGAAGTGTGCAGACTTGATCAGTCTATCGACGATGACCCATATGGTATCAAGTCCACCCGTCGTCTTGGGTAACTTGGTTATGAAATCCATAGTTATCTGCTCCCACTTCCATTCCGGTATCTCAGGCTGTTATAATAGACCTGAGGGTTTCTGGTATTCGACCTTGACCTTGGCGCAAGTAAGGCATTTACCCACGAAGGTAGCAATCTCTGCTTTCATGTTAGGCCACCAGTATAACTTTTTGAGGTCTAGATACATCTTATCTGATCCCGAGTGCACGGAATAACGAGTGTTGTGTGCCTCGTTCATGACCAAGTCTCTGAAACCACCTAGTTTTGGGGTCCAGATCCGGTCCATGAAATAATAAACTCCACCACCCTTAACCTTAAAGTTCTTATCCATCCCTCTTAGGGATTCACCCGCCACATTTACAGGCTTCAAAGCATCGAGTTGAGCTGCCTTAATTTGTGTAGAAAGTGTGTGAATGGATAGTCATAGTTAATGATTTGACTCTACGACCAGAATATTCCTTCCGACTCAGGGCGTCAGCTACTACGTTGGCCTTACCCGGATGATAACGAATTTCACATTCGTAATCACTGAGTAGCTTGACCCACCGTCGTTGTCTCATGTTGAGCTCCTTCTGGTCGAAGATGTGTTGTAAGATCTTGTGGGCTGTAAAGATAGTGCTCTTCGTTCCGTACAAGTAATGTCTCCAGATCTTCAGAGCAAACCCAACTGCACCTAGTTCAAGATCGTGGGTCGTGTAGTTGACCTCATGTGTCTTCAGCTGTCTCGAAGCATAGGCGATGACCTTACCTCGCTGCATCAGAACACATCCGAGCCCTTGATTCGATGCATCGCAATAGACTACGAAGTATTCTATCCCTTCAGGGAGGGATAGTATTGGTGCGGTGCACAAGGCTCGTTTGAGCGTTTGGAATGCTCTCTCCCGCTTCTCTTCCCAGTCAAAGGACACGCCCTTCTGGGTCAGTTTTGTAAGAGGTTTCGCTATGCGGGAGAAGTTCTGAATGAACCTGCGATAATAGCCAGCGAGGCCTAGAAATTGACGAATTTTGTAGGCGTCATCGGTGCTGACCAGCTCTCAAAGTCTTTGATTTTGGAAGGGTCCACGTGTATTCCCTCTTCGCTAACCACGTGCCCTAAGAATTCGACTCGTCGAATCCAAAATTCGCATTTCAAGAACTTCGCGTAGAGCTTCTCCGAACGTAATGTTCGAGGACTTGTCGCAGATGTTGACTATGCTCCTCCTTACTACGAGAGTAGATAAGTATGTCATCGATGAAGACTATAACGAACTGATCCAAGTAAGGACGACACACCCTATTCATTAAGTCCATGAATACTGCAGGCGCGTTTGTCAATCCGAACGACATCACTACGAATTCGTAGTGCCCATAACGAGTTCGGAAGGCTGTCTTGGGAACATCCTCCCCTAGAACTCGTAGTTGGTGATATCCGAATCTCAAGTCGAATTTTGAAAAGAAGCTCGCCCCTTGAAGTTGGTTGAATAAATCGTCGATACGAGGCAATGGATAACGATTTTTGACCGTCAGCTTGTTGAGCTCCCTGTAGTCGATGCACATACGAAACAATCCGTCTTTCTTCTTTACGAACAAGACTGGAGCTCCCCAGGGTGAGAAGCTTGGTCTTATAAAGCCCTTTCTGAGCAGTTCGTTAAGTTGGCCGGACAGTTCTTGCATCTCCGCAGGTGCTAGACGATAGGGCGATTTGGCTATGGGGGTAGCCCCTGGAACTAAGTCGATTCGGAACTCGACTTGATGTTGCGGAGGTAATCCTGGGAGTTCTTCTAGAAAGATGCCGGGAAAGTCGCGTACTAATGGAATGTTCTGAATGTCCTTCGTTTCTTGGCTCACATCGACCACATGAGCAAGGAATGCACGACATTCCTTTCGCAAGAATTTCTGAGCTTGGATGCTCGAGATGATACGAAGGTTCGTGCCGGGTTTGTCGCCATAAACTATTAGGGTTTCGCCAAACGGTAGATTTAGGCGAACAACCTTTTCGTAACACATGATATCGGCACAATGAGAACTCAACCAATCCATGACGATAATGACGTCGAAACTTTTAATTGAGACCGGCATGAGATCGATCGAAAATGAGTAGCTATCTAAAGTTAGGGTACATCCTATGAATATACTGCTAGTGCTCTCTGTCTTGCCATTAGCCATTTCTACAGTGAACGGTTCTTTAAGTGTTTGTGATTTTTGCTTAAGTAATTGAGCAAACTTTTGGTTCACTAAACTTCTCTCCGCTCCACTATCAATGTCACACCCCCGAACCAGACGGCGGAAACGTCCGGGGGCTGTTGTGACTCAATTGAATACCATCACAATGAATATACATGAATCATAACATCATACAATACCAAGCATTGGAATATTACAACTGGTAGCGTTTACATTCAGTACATAGTCTCAAAACATTACATTCTCAAAAGTAGATTGTTCAATACTAGTTAAACAACAACAAGACATCACTGAGTACATTTTTCCCTTCGGTTTACCGGTTACCTGAGAATACAAGTATTTTGAAAAACGTCAACATATGAAATGTTGGTGAGTTCATAAGTAATGTTTGAAATATAGTGGTTTGTATTGTTTTAAAATCACCAGAAAATCCGATATTTTCTGAAAATAGTATGGTATAAAAGGTGTGAAGATCCATAAGTATGCTTGTTGGTTTCTACAAATGTATGTGTACGATTTGTAAAACTCGTTATGTAGTTCGTAGGTGTAATAGTTGAAAACCCTAGGAAAACCCGACGTTTTCCTATCACTTTGCTTTAATTAGTTTATGTATTGTTATTTCGTTACGATAGGGTATTCGTTGAGCTCCGGAGACGTTGGATTAATAGTGAATTGTGAATTGTTGTAACGGACGTTAATGAAAACGACTAGTTGACAATCGTACAAACGATCCTTAGGCGTCGCTTGCACTTATTCACATAACCCAACCCCCCAGACTCATGTAGCCCCACGACCGAGGGGAAAAAAAAGGTGCAAAGCCCCCGGTATTTCCCTACGTCGTTCAAGGCTATAGAGAATGCGAAGGGCCCTTAGTCCAACTCGCATTGGTGAATTCTCGACTTTGCTAGCAGTACCGAAGGACCCTTGGGGACCAGCAGCACGTTTGCCATTGAAAGTCCTTTTACACGGAATTAAGTCGTATTAGACCCAACTACATGTAAGCAAATTTCCTTCGGGCCTAAAGATCATGTCATTGGGCTAGCTAGGCCCAACAAGCATGATTTGAAACTTTTGGGCCCAAGGACGGAGTGTCGACGTCTAGTGTATTTCCGCGTGTGTATAGAGTTTCCGAGAGTTACATGTGTGTATTGAAGTGTCGTAGCGTTAGTAGTTTTGGATTTGTTATTGATTCGAGACCGAATCAATTCGTTCGATAACGATTTTTGGTGTTGTAGGTGTATTGTATTTTGCCGATAGTTGACGTACTAGCATTTCATTGTGTCGGGTTCATTGCTTAAGACATTAATCTTTTACATTTTTCAGACCCTTCTTTTTAGATGAATTTACACTTTTGGACCCTTATATAAAATAATTTATATTTTAGTCCCTAAGCCATTTTCTTGACACTTTAGTATTAAATCTTATAGAAAAAGTATTTTTTCAGCTCAAAGCTTCTTTAAAAACAGTTCTAGTCGCTCGAAATGAAACTTTTTCGGCTGGAACCTTCATTTTCGCAAATTTTACACTTTTGGCCCAAAATAGAGAATTTTTGCATTTTTGGTCCCTTTTAAATGTGAAAAGCATTTTTAACCTTTGAAATGGACTTGGGACACTAGTAGTCCCCTGTTTTACAGAAAACGCAATTTCAGCCCCTCAACTTTGGATTTTTCGCATAGTGGGCCTTATTGGGCCGAAAAGTTCCCTTTTAGCCCATTAAGTTTAGAAATATACATTTTAAACATTCTAAAGTGTATATTTCTGGAAAATTACTATATGAAACTGTTTTGACACATCTTAACCTCCAAAATTTGTATTTTGACGTTTTGGGCCCTTAAACTTCATGTTTTTAACATTTTAAGTCCAAAAATGTGATTTTTAGCCCAAAATGTTCATCTAAACCAACTTGGTTATTTTTCTAGTAATGTCTTAAGTATAATGATATGTTTTAGCTCTTGTTTCATGCATCATAACACAAATCTTGATTTTTAGGTCCTTTGACTAGTTTCAACACCATAAACACACAAAAGTATGTAAATAAACATAGAAATCATACAAGGCATACACATAATGATAGATCTACACATTTGCTTGTATTCTCCCCCCACAAAACTTATAAAAACCGATAATAAGGGGGTATGAAGCTCACCTTGGGTGTGGTTTTGGTTTTGGAGAGGATTGGAAGAAGTTTGAAGTGATTTTCGGCCCTAGCACACTATGATGAAGATCTCGGCCTTGAGGTGGTCCTAAGATGCAAGATTATGATTTTTGCATGGATTAGGAAGAGATTTTTGATAGATCAAGGAACTTAGATCATAGATTTAAGTATAACCTTACCTTGGATGGTGATTCTTGTGAAAAATCTCCTTGAAATGCCCTTGAATCTTCGAAAATTTAGTGAAGAGAGGTGAAGGTGTTTTTGAAAGTGTTTGATGTGTGAAAAGTGATGAAGTGTGTGTGTGTGTGGGTGCTTTCGGCCGAAGTCAAGAAGAAGAGAAGAGAGAGAGGTGAGTTGACAATCCTAGATGCATGTTGGTCCATGCATGGAGATATGTGGGATATAAGTGAGGTGGCAAGGATTAGGTCAACCCCTTTCTTCTTGGATTTGGTCTTTGGGTCGAGAATTTGGAAGGGAAAAAGGTTTTTTTGGGCTTTATTTCCCCTAAGCCCATATAGAAGTTAAGTTGGATGATTTTTGACCAAAAAAAATATAATATGATTTTTACACTTTGTTGGGCTAGTTTAGGTTAATCATGGTTCAAAATTTTTAATTTATTTCCTTCTAGGCCCAATATGGCTCAAAATGTTGAAATAAATGGATGTGGGTCCAATTAGATCCCATTTAAAGGTTCTAATCCCATGATAGTCAAATTGGAGGCTTATTGGCCCAATGAGTCCAATAAGGAAGTCCTAGTCCCAAAATGGACCTAACAAGAACTTCTAGGGTTTCCAATTGCTTGATGACTATTTGTAGCACTTGTATGGTGCACTTGTTTGAAAATTAGATGTCATAGAGTAAGCATCATACATGCTCTTTGAGTTTTTGATTCTACATTTAACTTGAGTGTATAGATTACATGACACAAAATTTATAGTTGTGACAATCAAATAGAATGCATGCATAAGCGTTATCTAGGAGGAACGTACCCGTGACCACTGTGGGGTCGACTACCGCTTCCTCATGGCCTATAGACAGGACTCTTGCCAGTCCACCGACAATCCATGCCTTCGGGAAGTTCCTTTTGTAGAGCCTACCTCGCCACATCCGTAACAAGCTTGGTCCACTCCAGCACCGGGGACTTGGTTGATTGGCTTCGCTGGAGCTTTACAGAAATGGGCAGTGTGCCCCTTCCTATTGCAGTTCATACACTGCATTTCCCGGCAGGCACCGACGTTATGGAAGTTTCATTTGTTGCACTTAGGCAAACTTCCAGCGTACTGCTTTACCGGAGCAGCAGCGGCAGGTGCTATCACAGCATGTACTGCCACGACCTGCTGCTTTTTGGCAGTCTTAGCTTTCTTCTTGTCATCCCAAAACTTCCGCTTGGAGTCAGCGGTTCTTGCAGGTTCTGAGATGGCCAGGGTAGTTGTTGTTGCGGCTGGGGTACGAACCCCATAGTCTATGAGTCGCTGTGCCAATCGCTTGACACTATCAAATGTAGTGGGGTGTGATGCCAATACATTTCCCAGGTACGGTGGCACCAGCCCCCATATGTATCTCTTAATCTTCTTTCCCTCTGTATGAACCATGTTGGGACAGAGGGCCACCAGCTCGTAGAATCTGGCGGTATAAGCGGTTACGTTGGAGCCCTTCATGGTTAGGCTCCACAGTTCTTCTTCCAGCTTTTGGATCTCTCCCCTCGGGCAATACTCCTCAATCATGAGGTCTTTCAAAGTATCCCAGCCTATAGCATTAGCCACTATGAGAGATAGCGACTTAACATGGCTATTCCACCATGTTAGGGATTTGGTTTCAAAGGTGCAAGCAGCGAACTTAACCTTGATCTCCTCTGAACAGGAGCAGATTTCGAAAACCGATTTGGTTTTCTCAAACCATTACGAGAGGGAAATGAATCCACTAGTCCCTTTTAAGGACAATGGATTGTAGTTGGTGAAGTCCTTGTAGGAGCACTCTCTCGAGCGCACAGGAGCTTCAACCTGAATAGACTGAACATGGGTTCCTCTTCCAGTGAACCAGATGAATGATATTGAGCCATGGCTGTAGCCACAGCTGCGACTACAGCAACATTTAAGGCTGTCGTGTCGAACTGAGGAGTAGGTGGTTGAGGAGGTGGAGGAGGTGGTGTTTTGTTATTGAGGTTTCTCCTTGGATTTCTGTGAGGCGGCATCTTTGATCTATAGTTTATGAAGATGAAAAATGGATAAGATTTCAATAGAAGAATCGATGAGAATGACTCATGGACTAACTCTTCATAGCCCAAACGATACGATTGAATGGAAATCCAGAACTAAAAGATGATCACATTTGGATAATAATTCCCATAAGATTAGGTGCCTGTCAATATTACGGGAATTACAGATGTAACAAGTTCGGGAAAACAACCAATAGAAATAGGCCTTACATCAACCAAAATGGGAAAATTTTGACAGAATTACAACCTAACCAAGACCTAACAGGCCTACGATTTACAACGATAGAGAATTAGACCATAGTTTTACATAACTAGGTTATATCCAAAAGAGAGGAGTTTATGAGAATCTATCGGCGACGAGAACTACCAGAGTGAGTTCTTGATCCCGACAAAAGACGTTCTATGTCCCTCATGCGCCTATCAGCCCTTGCTTGTTAAGCTCGCAGTTCTCTGACTTCAGCTCGCGTTTCAGTGAGTTCCCTCTGAAGACCTGCATTGTGAACCAGAGCCCTTTCATGAGCAGAATCTAGTTGGCGAATGCGGACAGTGTCAACACCAGTGTTGGTGTCAGTCTCTAAGACTCGATTGATAGATGATTGACCCAATATCGTGTTCCGAGAAATCCTACGAACCATGATGGGTAAGACTTTGTCAGCAAAACCTCCATCAGTGAGGTTGTAGAAACTTCTGTCTCCATTGTAGGGAATGGGTTGACCCTGTTCATAGCTCCATGTATTCAAGTTTGTTGCCCACAGAGGTGTGGGTCCTTGAAATGTAGGTCAGGGGTTGTTATTCGGGGCTTGACCTACTTGAGGTAGGTTGTTGACTTCGGGCTCGAAGTCAGATTCATCCGAGAATCCTTCAGCTTGATGATCATCCAAAGGGATTTGATGCTCATCATCGGACTCTGCTTCAAGCCATCCAGCATTTCCGTTGGGTGGAAAGTACGGGTCGTCATGATGATGAAATCCAGCCATGATATCTATGCGAGAAAAGGGGGTAAGGAAATAATTAATAGACGAGTTAACTAGATAATTATATGGTGATCTTTATCAGTTACTCCAATACTTGTCTAGGGTATACCTGTTGGATAAGGTGTCTAAGTCCATAACTATTTCGGGCTTGTACTTGACCCGACCCGGCATGGTCCATTTGGGTTGCATGGCACCATGCAATTGGATAGACTAAATGAGAGAAATAACACTTGGAGAATATTATTTGATTAGTTGATCAAAGAATTAATTTAGAATTAATTAAGTGATCAAAGGATAACTAATTAAATATATGGGTTGATTGTGTAAATCATTCATATCTTGTATAGTGGGCTAAGAGGCTCCATGGATTATCAAGTTGGGTTCTACCCATAGGATGCTCCATGGATGCTCCATGGGAGTTACAAACCCATGGGTCATGGAAATGAAGAGTCATGACACATTAGGGTTTACATGGTGTAACCCTAGATGTGCCAACACTATATAAGAGTCCCATTCTCCACAAAATTGGCTACACAAGTTGAACACTAAGAAACTAGAGGGCTTGGCCGATTTTGAGAAGTGTGTGTTATCTCAAGAGTCTTTCCAAGAGCATTTGGTGTTGTGTGAAGCATTTGAGGCATCACACTTAGGGTGCTAGGCTCACAAGGTTTCAAGGAACACAAGCAACAACAAGGTAAGTTATTCTATCTATGATTCAAGTTAAAATTGTTCCCCATGTATGCTAGATAGGAATATAACCTTGGAATTCAACTTTGCATGATAATTAGACAAACATAGATCCAAGGTTATTAGGGTTGCATGTACACTTAGGAAGTGTTAGAATGCTCAAAACCCATCAGTGGTATCAGAGCCTAGGCTTGTTTGTTTGTTATTTGTGCTTAAAAGTTGAAGAAAGTCGAAAATTCTGCTGTCTGACTGATGGACTCGGCGAGTCCATGGGGAGGACTCGTCGAGTTCATGTGTATCTTCAACCTACTCGGCGAGTAAGTTTATGCACTCGGCGAGTAGGGTCGACAGAGTGCAGAATTTCGACTTGAGTTGCTGGAAATGGATTAGAATCATTACCCTAAAATGTTTTGGTACTTGAAAACTTATTTTAGAAGGTGTAATGTCTTTTCTAACTCATTTACAACAACAAGTTATCAAAATTACAAAGATTAAATGTGATTTTGATTCTTGAAAGTGTTCATATTCATATTCTTGTTCTTATGATGTTTAGATGATCATAGGAATTATTTGTAACCTATGTGGTAGATTAATTCATGATCATAATGTGTTTTAATGGAGTCCATAACTTGTCCTCAAGTTATGGAAAACCAAAAGTCTCTTGGGTTAAAAACCATTAAAAGAACACAAGAGTTAGGAAAAATGAAAAGTCCTCATTTTATTACTCTAAAAAACTCATAAGTTACAAGAAATGAAAAGTTTTGAAAGTTTACAAAACTTGCCCTCAAGTTTTGGAACAAGTAAAGTTAAGTTAAAACTTTAGTTCCAACCCCTAGAATTTTAAAAGTTAAAATTCAACCCTTATACTTATATTATTATGATTTAATAATTATATATATATGTATAAGAACAAAGTCGTCTTACCGCTAGTACGCCTCATTCACGAAGCCGGTCTATAAGGTGGGTATAAGGTTGTTTCCTATAAAATGGTGACTTAATGGGTGTCCACTCTCACCCACCGCTTGCTTGATCGGTGGAGGGTCGTTAGCCGAACGGGTAAGACAAGGACTTATTAATTCTCATTCAAAGTATGATGAATATTATAAAGTAACTAAATGTTTTATTAAATTCCCAATCTTAGTTACTTTAGGAAAAATGTGAATAAGGTGCTATTCCATGAAATTACACTTTACACTTTGATTAAGTCGTTGGTGGAGCGTGTGTGGTTAACCGGCACACTAACTTGGACTTAACAAGGTAGGTAAAGGGTGACTTAGGGTTTATTATAATATCGATGGAGCGTGTGTGGTTAACCGGCACATCGATTGAGTGATAAACTTTAAGGGTACCAAGTGATTTGCATGGTTACTTCACACCTCGTTTTGTGATCCTCGGTATCCCAGTCACAAAACTTGGAGGGCACACTCGAGATTGAAACATGCCTTTGAAAAGTTCATTGAATCTCAAAGAATCTAGGAATTTCTAAGAACCATTCAAAAACCTAATACTAAAATATTGCGGTTTTCGTGGTGGAAATTGGTGAATCGTCATTCACCTACCTTTCAAATATGATATAGCTTAGATTACGGCATACCTCTTCTAAGTTATATTATATTGTGATTGGATCCTAGCCTTAATATTACATTTGGGTGTTTTATTAAGGACTCTCTTATCTAAACTAATCTTGTCCTCTTTCCTTCAGATGTTTTTCAACAATGCTTCTGGCTCTAATCCTAATGGCTCCTTTACCCTTATGAACTTGTGTGGGAAAGTCACCTTTGATGGATCCAACTTCAATGAGTGGATCAGAAACATCAGGATGATTACCCGCTACGAGGACAAAGAATATGTCCTTGACAAGGAGCTTAAGGAGATTGATGAGTCCACTGCAACTCCTCAGGAGATCGCTGAATTTCGGGCACATGAAAGGGATGCTACGAAAGTGGCTTGCATCATGATGGCCACGATGACAGCAGAACTCCAAAAGTCTTATGAGGATTTCTACCCTTATGACATGCACCAAGATTTGATGGAAAGATACCATCAAAGTGCAAGACAAGAGAGGTATGAAATCATCTGCTCCATGATAACAACCATGATGAAGGACAGGGAATCCGTCACGAGCCACATGCAGAAAATGCAAAGGTATGTGGATCGTTTGCTGAAGCTTAATGTGAACTTCCCGGAGGATCTTGCAATAGATATTATTTTGCATTCCTTACCATCGTGCTATGATCAATTCCGCATGACATATCACATGAACAAGGAAGAAGTCACCCTCAGCAAACTTCAGGGACTTCTCAAGACCGCAGAATCAGGTCTTAAGGGGAAGTCGGTTGCTATCACTCCTACTCAAAACTCTACTCCGGTTTTGGCAATCGGGAAAAGTCGAGGGAGGAAGAGAAAGAGCTCTTCTAAGGGTACCAAGGCTCGGACCCTTGATGGCTCTTCTTCAAGTGGAACCAAGAAAGGTTTCATTACTCCTTCTTCTGACCCAAAAGAGGCTGAATGCTTCTATTGCCATGAAAAAGCTCATTGGAAGCGGAACTGCCCAAAATACCAGCAAGATGTGAAGGATGGGAAAGTTAAACCCAACCATGCAGGTATTTACACTATCATTTCTAATAACTCACCCCATTCTAATTCTTGGGTCCTTGATACCGGGTGTGGTATTCACATTTGTTGTGACTTGCAGGGACTAAGAAGAAGTGAGGATGTGGAGCAAGGAAGGATAAACTTGATCATGGGGAATAGGAAAGCTATACCTGTTACCAAGATTGGAGTTTATACTTTATCGCTAAGTAGTGGGTTTAGTTTAGATCTGAATAAGTGTTGTTATTCGCCAGGAATGGCAAGAAATATTATTTCCTTTCATGCTTTGTACAAACAAGGGTTTACCTTTTCATTTAATAATGAAGTTGGTTCTATTGATGCTTTCTTTAATAATGTTCTTTATTTTAAAGCATTACCTTGTGATCGTGTGTATGAAGCTGTATCTGTTGTTGATAACTTAGGAAATAATGTTTTGTGTATTGATTCTACTAATAATAACTTGGATAAAGCATCCTTATGGCATTGTCGTCTTGGACATATAAGCAAGAAACGCATAGGCCAACTCCAAAAGGATGGAGTCTTGGAGTCGTTTGACCTAAAGTAAGATGATAGTTGCGAATCATGCTTACTTGGAAAAATGACAAAGTCACCCTTCACAGGTTCGTGTGAGAGGGGTGAAGGTTTGTTGGACCTTATACACACGGATGTGTGTGGACCATTCAAACATGCCACAAGGGATGCTAATCGTTATTATTTGACTTTTACTGATGATTATAGTAGATATGGATATGTCTACTTGATCAAGCATAAGTCAGAGACTTTCGAGAGGTTTAAGGAATTTAAACAGGAAGTCGAGAATCAATTGGGTAGGAACATTAAGATGCTTCGATCCGATCGTGGTGGTGAGTATCTTAGTTCAGAGTTCCTCGACTATCTAAGGGAATGTGGGATAGTCTCACAATTGACACCTCCCAGGACACCACAGTTGAATGGTGTGGCTGAGAGGCGTAATCGAACCTTGCTAGATATGGTTCGTTCCATGATGAGTCGAGCTACACTACCAATCTCATTCTGGGGGTATGCCTTAGAGACTGCCGCCCATATTCTTAATCTAGTCCCTACAAAGAAAGTTGCCAAAACTCCTCACGAGATGTGGACTGGTAAAGTACCTAAACTAGACCACATCAAGATTTGGGGTTGCGAGGCTTTCGTGAGACGCGAGACTCATGATAAGCTCGAACCTCGAAGCGAGAGGTGTATTTTCATCGGTTACCCACAACGATCCTTTGGTTACCTCTTCTACAGACCTAGTGACAATGTGGTCTTTGTAGCAAGAAGTGGAGTCTTTCGAGAGAGAGAATTTATAAGCCAAGGAGACAGTGGGAGACAAATTGATCTTGAAGAAATTCGAGAATCAAGCGGTGAAGGAACTTCAAACTCTAGCCCTCAACCTGAGGAGGAAACTCCTGTTGAGCCAATTGACAAATCTGTACCTCTGAGACGTTCCACGAGAGTTAGGAGTGCACCTGAGCATTACTATGGATTCCATATTACTGTAGAAGGTGAGACACTTATTAGTGATGAGACACTAGTAAGTCAAGATGACCCTAACAGCTACGAGGAAGCCATGGCAGGTCCCGAGTCTGCTAAATGGAAAGAGGCTATGGATAGCGAGATACAATCCATGTATGACAATCAAGTTTGGAACTTGGTTGAAAATATACCAGGTCGTAAGACAGTAGGGTGCAAATGGGTCTTCAAGAAGAAGACCGACATGGATGGTAAAGTACACACTTATAAGGCTAGACTGGTTGCAAAGGGCTTCTCTCAAATTCCTAGAGTGGATTATGATGAGACCTTTTCTCCGGTAGCCAAGATTAAGTCTATTCGGGTTCTGTTAGCCATAGCTGCATTTCATGACTATGAAATATGGCAGATGGATGTCAAAACCGCTTTCCTTAATGGAAAGTTGGCTGAAGATGTTTACATGAGTCAGCCAGAGGGTTTTGTCAGCAACGAGTACCCTAATAGAGTGTGTAAGCTTGAGAAATCCATTTATGGATTGAAGCAAGCACCTCGCAGATGGAATCTTTGCTTTGATGAAAAGGTCAAGGAATTTGGCTTTTCTAGGAGTAAATATGAATCTTGTGTGTATGTCAAGGCTAGTGGGAGTATAGTTAGCTTTTTGGTATTGTATGTGGATGACATACTACTCATAGGAAACGACATTCCAACCCTGCAGGAAGTAAAGTCCTGGCTTGGGAAGTGTTTCGCTATGAAGGACCTTGGTGAAGCTGCCTATATTCTAGGGATAAGAATCTTGAGAGATCGGAGTAAAAGACTAATTGGACTTAGTCAGAGTACCTACTTGGATAAGGTGCTGAAGAGATTCAGCATGCAGGACTCCAAGAAAGGAGAGTTACCCATCCAGAGTAACACCAGATTGAGTAAGACACAAAGCCCTAGCACTGAGGCTGAGATAGCAGAAATGAGTCGAACACCTTATGCTTCGGCTGTAGGATCGATCATGTATGCTATGACGTGTACTCGACCCGATGTAGCTTTTGCCTTGAGCATGGTTAGCAGATATCAGGCGAACCCTGGCAAGGCACACTGGACTGCGGTAAAGAATATCCTCAAGTACCTGCGGAGGACTAAGGACTGGGTTCTTACCCTCGGTGGGAGTGGTGACTTGAGAGTTGTAGGGTATAGTGATGCTAGCTTCCAGACTGATAGGGATAATTTCCGCTCTCAGTCGGGCTGGGTCTTTACCCTAAACGGAGGAGCAATTTCTTGGAAGAGTTCCAAGCAAGAGACAGTGGCAGATTCTACTTGTGAATCAGAGTATATTGCAGCTAGTGAAGCAGCAAAGGAGGCGATATGGCTGAAGAACTTCATTGGAGACCTTGGAGTTGTACCAGCTATTAAAGAGCCAATGGAGATTTTCTGTGATAGTGAAAGTGCTGTTGCCTTAGCCAAGGAACCAAGGGATCATGGGAGATCCAGACACATCGACAGAAAATACCATTTCATTAGACATCGGATCGAAGAAGGACACCTCGTGGCAAAGAGGGTATCATCAGATGAGAATCCGGCAGATCCCCTCACAAAGGGATTGACTCGGGTTAAGCATCTTCAGCATGCTCGGAGCATAGGGATGAAGGATGATATTAGATTTAGTAGTTAGTTAATCTCGAAATTTGTAAAGTGTAATTGACATTAGATGATGAATAAAACATGTTTTATTTATGAGTAAAGTGTTGCTATCTCTTGTCAATCGTTTACTATATTTCTTTTTGCATGTTTTGACTTCCAGAATAATTTTGTTCGGTATAACATATTATTCAAACCTCCACAGTCGGTCATATGTTGGAAGTAGATATGAATCAAGACTGTCATGTTTGGTTGTAGAGGTCTTGGACAAGGCTACAACAATCATGAGTGCTCATAAGTTCTGAGCATTGGATTCAACCCACGCTCACTGGAATCACTTCATGGAATTTTATCTCGAGTGATCGTGAGACGGTAATATCATATAAGTCTTCAAACCTAGAGATATGATTTGTTACTTACAAGTTGGTTATGCATTGACTGTACGAAACCGCATTGGTAACTCGATGTTATAAAACGTACTTTTGTGTGTAATTCAATGAGTGGTAGAACAAACATATGAGTCGAAGTTTATCTATTCCTTCTTGGATTAGAAGCTGATATCTGGGCCCCTCGATGATTTTGTTTTGACCCATGTACCGGGCCCGGTCAGAACTAAGTTGATGTGTTCAATTAAGTTCTAAGTCAAACAAATCGGAAATCGGGAAACAAATGCTGGACAATAAGCAAGACATGTTCCATGTATTTGTCCGGCTGATATCTAGAACAGAGGATTATATGATCACTTATCTTAAATGGCGTATCATCATCTTCTCAGTTCCGAGAGACCTTGAAAGAGCTACGATTGCCGGTCGGTTCCTGAAGTACTAGAGATATAGTTATTAGACTTATCCAAGTGGGAGACTGTTGGATAAGGTGTCTAAGTCCATAACTATTTCGGGCTTGTACTTGACCCGACCCGGCATGGTCCATTTGGGTTGCATGGCACCATGCAATTGGATAGACTAAATGAGAGAAATAACACTTGGAGAATATTATTTGATTAGTTGATCAAAGAATTAATTTAGAATTAATTAAGTGATCAAAGGATAACTAATTAAATATATGGGTTGATTATGTAAATCATTCATATCTTGTATAGTGGGCTAAGAGGCTCCATGGATTATCAAGTTGGGTTCTACCCATAGGATGCTCCATGGATGCTCCATGGGAGTTACAAACCCATGGGTCATGGAAATGAAGAGTCATGACACATTAGGGTTTACATGGTGTAACCCTAGATGTGCCAACACTATATAAGAGTCCCATTCTCCACAAAATTGGCTACACAAGTTGAACACTAAGAAACTAGAGGGCTTGGCCGATTTTGAGAAGTGTGTGTTATCTCAAGAGTCTTTCCAAGAGCATTTGGTGTTGTGTGAAGCATTTGAGGCATCACACTTGGGGTGCTAGGATCACAAGGTTTCAAGGAACACAAGCAACAACAAGGTAAGTTATTCTATCTATGATTCAAGTTAAAATTGTTCCCCATGTATGCTAGATAGGAATATAACCTTGGAATTCAACTTTGCATGATAATTAGACAAACATAGATCCAAGGTTATTAGGGTTGCATGTACACTTAGGAAGTGTTAGAATGCTCAAAACCCATCAATACCAATAAATACATTTAGTTCTCAGATAAGTAATTATAGTAACACAAAATACTCCTATAGTATTTTAAGTTTAATGTTATGTTCTACTGTTCTTATTGTGGTATTGTTGGTAAGTTTTTTTTTGACTTGTTGCAACCTCACAACAATCCTTAGGCACATGCTAGTCACTCCTCGGATAATGTAGTTGATCAGGCTACATCTTCCCAGGGTTGACCATATGTCTCTAAGTCTACTTGTGTTGTCCAACAATCGTAATACTTTTGTTCTGTCCTAGTGACACTGATTTTAGTATGAATGCAGGTATGTATACTTAGTTAAATATTTTATTATTTAAAAGTATATACTCTTTATCAGAGTAATTTAATCCCTCATGTGTTTATAGTTCGTATATCTTTCATGGGTTGATATACTCAATTCACTATAAACAATGCTTTGATACCAATCTGTCACACCCCAAAACCTAAACAGCGGAATCGTTCGGGGGTGGAGGACGTCATGTATAATATCGCAACAATGCAAAGTAGTAAACAAGCAACAACATCATCCATTGCATTAATAATATAATTTCATACAAGTGTGTTCTGTTAAGTTAAATAGACACCAAAAAGTACATCAAAATAATAGAGGAGTCTTGAACAAGCTCCATCTTCTCAAAAACCTGGCTCCGGTACCTGTCTACTGGTGACCTGAGAATACAAGTTATTTTTAAAGCGAGTATCAACTTTAAAGCTGGTGAGATCATAAGTATATTAGTGTCTGAGTTTGTATGAAAGCATTGGTAAGATGTTTGTAAGATGTGATGTATAAGTTTTGTAAAGTTTGTATTTGTTTGAACATTCCTAGAAAACCCTATGTTTCCTACTAACAGTAGCCTTCTACCAAGGCATCTAGTAACTATGTGTGTCTCATGTAAGAGTGTGTATTTTCCCAAATCCGACTATCATTAACCAAAAATATAGTTTTTACATTACCGTGCGTCGTGTGGATGTTCACGAAGTGAATGTAATGGGAAACATATTATAGTATTGTAGTGTTGTATTAAGTAACTACTGTTGTACTAACTACCTTAAACCAATTGTTATTTAAAGTACCATGTGATCGGCTTGTACCCTGCTACCGACTTAATAGAAAAATGACGATGTAAGATTCCGTAAGAAATGACATTTGGTACCCGTAGACTTGCAAGTCCCACTGTAGCGAGCATCAAGGTGTAGGATAGCCAATCCAGTATAGATCTATACGCAAACTCATACGCTCCCCAATTAAGGAGATTCTGGATACAAAAACGGTCATGACAGGTAGTGCCATGACCCGTTTAATGGCTCACATAACTGAATGTGATGTATATGTAATGTATGTGCTAGCTGTATTGTGTGTTCTTCCTCTGTCTAGCCTGTATGTTTGTTTCTCATCACTATGTATTATGTTTGTTTCTCATCACTATGTATTATGTTTGTTTCTCTTCACTATGTATTATGTTTGTTTCTCATCACTATGTATTATGCTTGTTTCTCATCACTATGTATTATGACTCATGTATGAACTGACTCTTTGTATGATTCAATTTTCTAGTATTAGTATTAGTAAAACCCTAAACTACGCCTATTGTATTTTACTAGTAATATAACTTGTACGTATAAACATGGAAGTATACCCTTGCTACCCAAGGGTATTGAATTGACTGGAAGAACATTTTATGACTATATATGTACACATGATATATAACTAATAGTTAAACGATCTTCGGACGGATACCCGATATCCTACCAGACCACATCCCAACGGGGAAAAGGAAATAAGGTGGGTTAGCCTTCCTAAGTCCTTCAAACATTACTTATATAACTATACATATCTAGGCATGCAATTTGATAATAAGTATAAAAGAGCTTAAGTATAAGTATTTGATAAGTAAAACAGTTTGAAGCAAAATAGTTTGATAAGCAGTTTGAACAGTAAGAAAATCACTGGTTTTGTAGTTATTAATCACATGTGATTGATGTAATAACTATAAGTATTTAACTTGTATCCCCCCATAAATCATTTAAAAACATTTAAAACATTTATTAAGGGGTATGACCTCACCTGTAGTGAGTGGTACAGATGAACTGAAGATGTAGGATTGCTAGGTGTCAAGTGAAGTCTTGAACACACTCTATGATCCTAGTTAACATATAATATCACATATATGTATCCAATTAGTCTTTAAACAACAAATAAACAAGTCAAGACACCCTAGGACATGCTAAACACCTTATACAAGTGTTATAAGTCTCAAGGATTGCATCTAAGTGTTATAGGGAAAGGCTAGTGTGTTTGGGGTTCAAGGAACACTCCATTAGGGAGTTTACGGTTTTGTGGTCATAACCAAAAGGGTTTACGGTCGTAAACCCTTGGGTTTACGGTTGTAAGCTCACCCTCTTTGTGACCATTTGTTGTTTGAAGCTTTAAGAGTCCCTAGAAGCTTTTCTACTTGATGTATGTGACCAATGAAGGAACTAGGGAACCATTTTGCTCCTAAATGAAGTTTACGTTCCCTTTACCGTTTTCCTTTGAGTTTACTACCATAAAATCATAACGTTTATGGTAGTTGAGGGTTTTCAAGTCCTTAGCTCATCAAGGTAATAGTCTAGGTTAGATTCTAGGCATAAGGAATAAATATGGGGCATTTATACACCTTTTGGGGTGTTTACGGTTTTGGGAGATCCCCAAACCGTAAACACATATAAATGAGTGTTTTCTTGTTCTTTTATGTGAAAAACACTTTAACGAATGATCTGGACAAGTGCCTAAGGCATTGTGAAGCACCTACACACCCTTTGGCACTATACTTGGTGTTTACGGTTTTGTGAGCCTCCCAAAAGCGTGAACACCTTGTTCTTGGTGTTCTTGGGACATTTCCTTGATATTAAGATGTATAGCAAGCTTTAAAAGACTCTAGGATAGAAGTACTTACTTTGGGGAAGCTTGAAATGAACTAAAAGTCCAAGAACACTAGTATGTGTTCTCGGTGTTCTTGGTGTTTTGGAAATCTAATCAAAACATAAAAATGGATTGATGAAAAGATGTATAATCACTAGTAGTTATGATACATCAACTAATCAAGTCGAGAAATACTCACGTTTTCGGGAAATCGGGTGAAAACCGGGATGATAGTTGAGAGTGTTTGGAGTTTACTCTTTAGGGTGAAAATGAGAAGTGAGGTACTTTGGGGAGTAAACTCATGCTTAAGCACGAGTTTATAGTTTTTTGGGGTAGTTTACGGCCCAAACATAAAAGTTTGGCCGTGAACTTCTAAGCTACGTGGTATTCGCGGTTTAGAAATTTCAAGACTCGAGGCGTTACATTCTTTCACCCGTTCATTTAAAGAATAATTATTATAATAGCCAAACGAACTTTAAATTTGTTAAAAAAAAATAGAAATGAAATTGACTTGAAATATGAAGTGATTGACTTTTAGGGTTTGACCGAATGAAAATTTCTGGTCGTCACATTATCAGGAAGGAAAATGTTGAGGGTGTGGAGCATCACTAGTAGCGCATTTTGGATTCATGACTAGGTTCAAGCAGAGGGTTGTGTTAAAATCTCTCTTCATGTTCTATTCTGATGAAGGATTTGGGGTTTGAAGCACGACCCGGATAACTTTTTGGGTTTAACAGGTTGGGGTTTTGGATCATGTTGCTTTTGGCTCGGTATCATGAATAGTTGGCAAGACCATGGGCTGGGCCCATGGATATAGTGGAAGTATTGAAAGACTACAGACTGACTCATAGTATCCACTAGGATGAGTTTAACCGTTGCAAGAATGGTTGTATGACTATAAGAGGATTAGATCCTTCGTTTGGGTTGAGTCGGACCCGATATTGTCATTAGCTGCTCCATGTTAAGGCAGGAAGGATGTTAGACCTACATCAATGGTTAGACTTGCATAACTCCCAATTGAGGGTGAGGCCCTTTTGGATATGCTAGCTTGTGTGAGACCCGTGTGTGAGATCCATTTGGTTATGCTAGCTTGGGTCAGACCCATGGAAGAGGCTCGATTGGTTATGTTATCTTGGGTGAGCGGACCGTTCATACATTTGAGGTTATGCTCAAGGCATCTAGTGTTTGTTGTAAGTCGCCAAGAGAATGATGGAATGATGGCAAGATCAGTGTGTTCTGTGATTTTAGGGTTTAAGTGGATTAAATGGGGTCATAGTGTATCGTGATTCAGTAAGTGTATATGAATCATGTGGGTGGGACCCTGTAGTATCTAGCATGGTTAGGGTGTTAGAATAGTTCGGAAGTGGGAATCTCAGTGATCAGCTGTGTGGATTCGTATGGCAGATAGTATAGGGTAGCCTTTTTCAGTTATTTGTTAGAATTTGGTTATGCGACCGTGTGTGAGGTTGCTAGTTTGAGCAAATGGTCAAAGATTATGCATATCAGTTTAATTGAAGGACAAGATGGTATCAGGAGATCTCAGAAAGATCGAATGTGTGAACTTTTGGCTATCAGGATGTGAGTTAGGTATTGGTTTGGCACGAATGGTTAAAACTCGTGTTGGGATTCGCCTTTGTTCTAGGGTGCAAGGTTATTGACATCGGTGAATGGTTAGGGATTATGAATTTCCAGTTATCAGGGAGATAATTCAGGTTGGAGGGGTTTGTTTTGGTTGGGTTGCGGAGTGGAGTCATTATGGATGAGGTTTGGAATGGTTACGTTTGTCTGGAAGTCAGACAAGGTATAAGGTTTTTAGTTTTCATGCAGACCAGTTGGATTTTCTTTGATTGGTTGAGGCGATGTGTTAAGGTTTGTTTCTTCATCAGAGTATGTGAATTCTGCTTAGATCGGGCTTCGATAGCAGGGTTGGAAGACGGTCGTCTACGTGAGATGATTTCTTAGTTCTATTTGAAATTTTGATAGTTCGGTTGGGGTCGGTTGATGTGGCAGAGTAAGTTGTAAGGGATGATTTTGAGGATGAAATCTAATTTAAGTGGTGGAGAGTTGTAACACCCATTTCCATATTAAATCAGAGTAGGGCATAAAGGATCAAATGCATGATTTTCAGGAAAAATCAGGTGTCACGACATGACCATGGGGAGGTCACAAAGTGACCTAGAAAATGTAGAATACGTATTTGAAGAATGGTCATGACGTGACATGTATCTAGTCATGACGTGACAAGGGCTGCAACCTAAGCCCATGATCTTTTAGGATTTCCTTCGTATTTAAGCACCCTACACTTGGATTTAGGGTTCATTTCTCAGCCTCCATCTCTCTCAAACCTCATAAACCCTAACCATAATCCATCTTGGTGGTTTTGGCTTATTTTGGTGGTTTTGGTGCTCTTTGAAGGAAGTTGAAGGATAATTGGTGCAAGGATCAAGCAAGAAACACTTTCTCATCTTTGATATCACCTTCTCGACCATTTCTAAATATTCAAGCTTCTACCTTTATGGTCTATTCTATTAGATCTAAGTTGTTTTAGTCCCTTTTGGTTCATGGTTTTGATTTGAGTGAATAGGTGGAATAAGTTTGGCAACTTTATGGTCCTCCAGAGTCCTTAGAACATCATATCTTATGGATCTAAGGATTGGTTGTGGATTGTGAATCTTGCATGAGTGTTAGGTCATTTTCTTTCCTTTTGTCCTAGATTGGGTAGAGGACATGCAAGGAGCATGCATGTCCAAATTTTTTTTTCCCATTTTTATGAACCTCTAGAGTCCTTTAAAGCTTTCTGGAAAGTTGGAGTTCAAGACTTAATAGATTAAGGACCCAAGACACTAAGATTTTGCCTCAAACTATGGTCACGATGTGACATAGAGGGTGTTGCGATGTGACAAGGGTGGATTCCTCGATTATATTATTATGTTGTGTTCATGATATGACCAAGGAGGGTTTAGTTCATGATGCATATTGAGTGAGTTGTCTGTGAAAAAGTTGGTTGAGTTGGTGCGAGACCAAATAGGAATTGGGCTGAGTGCAATCTCACGACGTGAACAAGGGCTGTTCGCGACGTGAGGGTCAACTGTTGGTATTGTTGGCTGTTGACTTTGACTTTGACCATTGACTTTTTGGCATGGTTGAATTTTGGTCAATTTTATGGATTTAGGTATAGGCTATGGTTGAACCTTGTATGTTTTGTTAGTTGTGTTGTAGCACAAGTTGCATGGAATTGGGCTGTGGTTTAGCTGATTTCATGAGCCATATGACTCTTGCATTGATATGTTAGGCTGGGCCTATATGTATGTTGGATTGGGCCTATATGTATGCTGGGTTGGGACCATATATATGTTGGACTAGGCCCGTATGTATACAGGGTTGGGTACGTTGGTATGATAGGTTGGGCCTATTATTATGGACTGGGCCCGTTGATATGTATGATATGTGGTATTTTGGGGGAACTCATTAAGGTTTGTGCTTATGGTTTGTGGTTTATACATTTTAAGGTACTTCTAGTTCCAAAGGTGTAACACTCAGATTCAAATGATTTCATTATTCGGGGTTGTGGCCCAATTATTATAAGGCTTAGGTCCTTGGGAAGGAGGGTATTGGCCCTTTTTGGATGGGGGAGTTATAGATTAAGTAATCTGAGAGTTTGTGTTTCGGAGACCAAGGGTATAATCGTAACTTGATAATTCGGTCCTTTCTGAATTTTGAGTTTTGTCCGGCAAGTTTTAAGGTAAGGGAGAGTTGATAGAAGTGTAGGGTTTCTCGTTACCTTTGCATAGATATAAGGAACGCCTGAAATGGATTTAGAATGAAGGAGTTAAGGCTAAATGAGGATAAGTGTTGTGGAGGATCATCTAGTATGCGGGGTGAACTATACATGTACGCTGGGCGTACTGAATGGCTTTGTCGTGGATTCTCCTTGAGTACACCAAGTGTACTAAGCGGTACGTAAGGCCTACTCCCTTCTGCATCAAACCCTAATTGTAGAGGTTTTACCCCTATATAAGTAACATTATATCCTTCCTCTGGACATTTTAGATAAGCCTCCATCCCCTTTAGCCCATATTGAAGCCCTATAGTGCCTTGAGTGAGTTTTGGAGCTTGGAAGAGTGTTTGTGTAAGAGAATAAGAAGCTTGAAGACTCATTCCTTGGAGGAGGTCTTTAAGATCCAGCTTTATCATCTTCTTTTGGTGGCTTGTGAGGTATAAAGTTCAAACGTAGCTATTTCATTTCATAGATCTACTCCTTGGCATGTTTTGGTCATTTTTGGTCCTTTTGGTTGGTGATTGGGAGTTAAGGCCTTTTTGGAGCTTAGCCTTATAGATCTAGACATATTAAGGGATCCTTGGGCATAAAGGTGCAAACTTTATTATGGTTTTGGTCTCATGCATGTATTAAGTTGTTTATTAAGCTCCGTTGAGCTCTAGAGCCCCATTAAGCCATGCCTGCACATAAAGTTGACAACTTTATGT
This sequence comes from Lactuca serriola, assembly GCF_051521515.1. Classification (NCBI taxonomy): domain Eukaryota; kingdom Viridiplantae; phylum Streptophyta; class Magnoliopsida; order Asterales; family Asteraceae; genus Lactuca; species Lactuca serriola. The sequence continues at coordinate 222,348,567 of NC_136415.1, read as the reverse complement.
GATTAAATACCTTAGGAATGTCAGATATAAGTTTGGATAAAAGTATTAATATGTTAAGATCTTAAATGGAAAAGTTGGATATTGGTGAGTACGCAGAGCGCACAAGTTTGTAAGCTGCACGTACAAGCCGTTTATACAGTACGTTGAGTGTACAGGCTGAGTACGCCTGCGTACTGAATAGGTTAGATTTATTTGGGCTTCGGTTTTGGGTTTGAGCTGGCTTGATCGTCTTGGTCCATTTTGCATCATTAGAGTTATTGGTTAGGTTGTTGAGTTTTGTTTGGATTTTCTTGAAAGAAGACCCATGAAAGGGATTGGGCCCAATTTGGAAAATTGGGCCATATTTGGGCCTTAGCCTTGGGCCAAGTTAGAGGAATGGTAAAAAGGTCTTTTACTCTAATTTGGACTCTTAGTGTGAGACAAGAATTAATTATTAATTTGTGGTAATTTGGTATTTGATAGCGTAGAGATTTTTGCGGATCTGAAGTCAAAGTTTTATACGTGGGTTTTAGCTGTCTGAGGTGAGTTCCCTCACTGGGTTTAGCGGGTCTAAGGAACCAATTCTGGACTTTTTTTTTATTTATGTTAGGATGCCAGGAGTCTATGTGACTCTTGCATGTGATATGCGCTGCTATGTATACCGGGCGGGGCTCGATGCCGGGCGAGGCCCGATGACTGTATCGTATGCTATTGTTTATGATCATTGTATGTGTTAGTATGACTATGTGATATATGTCTGTGTGTATAGTGGGCGGGGACCGTGTCAGGCGGGGACTAAGAATAACATATCTGTATACCGAGCGGGTCTCGATGTCAGGCGGGACCCGAAGCCGAGTGGGACTCAATACCGGGTGGGGGCCTAGTATGTGATTTACTATGTATGATATGGGGTAGTTTAGGGAACTCACTAAGCTTTGTGCTTAGAGTTTTTTATGGTTTCAGGTACTTCTTGTTCGAAAGGGAAGGGCCCGACTTGATCGCAACCCATACACCTATATTTTCCACAACCTTGAGATTTTGAGATTGTACTCTTATAACTGTTTTTATTATAAAATACCTTTAAGGATTTGAGTAAATGATAAATGTGTAATTTTGTTGTTTTAAAAATGAAATTTTTACCTTTGTATTTTGGGATGTTACAAAAGGGAAGGGCACAACTTGATCGCACAACATACCCTTGATTTTATTCCGCATTGTTATTTGGCTTCACTCTAATGTTGAGATTATTTATACTATGATTGGCTTGTAACAATTGATTATATTTTTGGGTGTTTGAAAAATTAAAAATTTTACTACTAGTTTTGGGATGTTACAAGTTTGTATATGTTCTTCATTTTTTTCTTTAATTCTTTTCCTGTGAACATTTGAGTGTTTGAGTGTTATTGTAGTGAGTTTTTCCACTGTAAGTATTTGTTCAAACTAACTGATTCGCAATAAATTAAGAATTGTTGATGTTTTGTATTTTGGGTGTTGTTTGTTTGAGTAATTTTGACATGTTATCAGAGCGGGTTTAGGCTTGCGTTGTTTTTTGGTGCATCTATTGTTTAAACCAAGTTAGAGTTTTCTATCGATCTTGGGTTTCTTGTTTGTAGATTGAGCCTGTTTCTCGTTCAGTTTTCTGATCGGGTTTCTCGTTGTCGATCCATGAGTTCTTTTGCTTGATCAGTTTCTATGTTGTGTTTTTGTGGATCGAGATCTATGATCTGCTTTTCATCCAAGGTGTTATCCTTAGATTGCGGTGTTCTTTGAACTTTATCTCGGATATCGTCGTCTTTTTGAGTGTAAACGTCGAGTTGGGAGTAAAATTATATCTAACATCTCGTTATTTCTAATGGCAAACGTTAAGCACATGGTCAACCTCTAGGGGAGCAAACGGTGCATTTTGAGTGGTTCAGGTGGTTTCTGGCATTTGAATGCCGCTAGTAATCATCCTTGCTTCTTACTAATTACTTTTACGTACATAAAACACCACTATAAGTCTTTTGGTTACTTTTATGTTCAGGTTCTTGGGATTATTTGTTGTCTAGATCTAGGTTGGGGTGACCTAGTTTTGAATACTAGTTGTTTGCTATTTTCATTTGTGTTTTTTTAAACAATCAAGTTCCTAAATGTCAATAAACTAGTTTTGAGGCCCTCTATATTTACTATACTTGCTATGGTCCATGAGTGACTATGATTCTTGGTAGTCTTGATAGGCTGCGTAGGACTCAAGACTGATTTTATATGATATTTTGGTCATTCTTCCTATGTGTTCATCATGACTGGTGATATACCCCGAGGGGGTTATGGTACAAAGAATGTTGCTGAACATTATGACTTTGATGATCCTTTCTTGTTACATCCGTTAGATAATGGCACTATTTCTATTATTAGTATCAAATTAACCGGTCCTGAAAATTTTAGAATATGGAGAAGCTCTATGATTAGAGCTTTAAAAGGTTGGAAAAAGTTAGGCTTTGTTGATAAATCTTTTGCTGAACCTACTAATGATGAAATTAAAAGTCGAAAATGGGAAAGGGTTAATGATGTTTTATGTTCTTGGCTCTTAGGTTCTATTTTTGAATCACTTTATGCTAGTCATGCTTGTTCTGAAACTGCCTCTGTTATCTGGACTGAACTGTTTGAAACATAGCATAAGGCTGATGGGTTTGTTGTTTTTAATCTTCATAAGAAGATCAATTCTTTGTCTCAAAATGGTTTATATGTGTCTGAATATTATAGTAAACTTGATGTTCTTTGGAAGTAGTTTGATGGTTTAACTAAGGTTGTTGAGTGTACTTGTGATGCATTTGCCCAATTTAATAATAAGTCAAACCTAATGAAGTTAATGCAATTTCTTACTTGTCTAGATGACACATTTAGTCAAGTTAAAATTCATATTTTACTCATGGAACCTCTTCCAGATGTTAAATATGATTTTTTTAATTGTTTCTATAGAAGAATCTCACCAAAAAGGAGGTTCTAGATCTAGTTGTTCTTTTAAAATTCAAGCTTTTGCTTTTGCTGGAAAGTTTTTTGATAAAAGTATAATAGTAATAGTAAACTTTATGGAAATCAAAATTTACAATGTAAAAAGTATGGTTTTAAAGGTCACACTATTGAAAGATGTCACAAACTTATTGGCTTTCCAAAAGATTTTAAATTTAGAAATAATGACAATCAAGTTTTTAATAAGCCTGTGTCTGGGAATGTTTCTGTATTGAATAGTCAGACTGATCAGTCTGCAAATGGTACTCAATCCAATAATAATTCTCTAACTAATTATGGTTTTGATAAGTTTTTCTTGACTGTTGATCACTATTCTAAATTTTTGCGTCTTATCAATGAGAAACAACGAAGCATATAAGTTTCTGCTAAAATGTCAGGTATTTCTTGTAATTCTGTTGTAACTAATAAAAAGTGGGATATAGATTCAGGTTCTAGCCAACATATGACTCATATTGAATGCTTTTTATAAAATATACTTGATGTTTCAAAACTTGATTTTAGAGTTGATCATCCTAATGGGTCTTCATCTACGATAAATAAAATTGGTAATATGCATTTGTCTGAATCTGTAACCCTATTTTATGTCTTTGTGATTCCTGATTTTAATGTGAATTTGTTATCTGTTCATAAATTTTGTAAAGATAATAAATATAAGGTTACTTTTAATGAGTCTAAATGTCTTCTTCTAAATTCATAGTCCATGGTGACTGGTAATGAAGCTGGAGGGCTCTATTATCTTGATAGCTCCCTTGCTTTAGGTAATAACCTTCACTTTACTAAAACTACTCAATGTTATGTTTCCAAGTTAACTTGGTACAATGTATTAGGTCATCCTATTGATCAATCTCTTAATGTTCTTAAAGGTTCCCTTAACTTAGGGTCTGAGAGTCTTCCTCCTTTTGATGTTTGTCATGATGCTAAACAGTCTCGTAATTATTTTCAATTTAATGAGCATAAAACAACTAAACTAGGTGAATTAGTTCATCTAGATGTTTGGGGTCCATATAGGGTTATTAATTCAGATGATTTTAAGTTCTTTTTTGACTATTGTGGATGATTTCATAAGAGGTGCCTGGGTTTACTTAATGAAGTCTAAAACTGAAGTTTTTTATTGGGTTTGTGCTTTCTTTAATCTGTTAAAAAACATTTTAATGGGAAAATCAAAACTTTTAGGTCTGACAATGGGACAAAATTTGTAAATAATGAATTTAATTTGTTTTTTTTAAATAATGTTATTGTTCATCAAACCTCTTGCTCTTATACTCCACAACAAAATTGTGTTGTGGAGAGAAAGCATAGACATGTTCTTAATGTTCGTAGATCTTTACTTTTCTAATCTCGTCTCCCACTTAAATTTTGGGTAAAGATGTTCTTACTGTAACTTCTTTTATTAATAGGCTTCAACCTCTATTTTAAGTGGTAAATCACCTTTTGAGATGATTTTCAAAAAGATTCCAAATTTTGATAACTTAAGGGTTTTTGGTTGCTTATGTTTTGTTGTTAGAGTAGACATTTTTAATAAATTGGCCGGAAGGTTTGAAATATAGTTTTTAGTTGGTTACCCAAATGAAAAAAAACGATATAAGCTTTTTAGTCTTGACAATATTTTTTTTTCTAGTGATGTAAAATTTTATGAAGATGTTTTCCATTCAAGATGAAAAAAATATTGGTGGGATAAATCAAAATTCTAATTTTTTGATATGATTGATGAGTTGAATTCTAGGCACTTAGTTTCCCATGATGATTCTTTTAAAACAACTTTTATAGCTGATATGATTGCACCTGATGAGTCGGCTTTTAGAAATCAATATGAAGGTACAAGTGCGACTATTTCTTCTGAGCCTGTTGAACCCAATTGCTAGGGTGGCGAGGTAGTTAGTCCTCATTTTTTGGAGGCTATACCTGAGCCATCCAGTTCTTATGAGGAAACTGGTCATTTTGACTATGAACCATTTGGTAGTCAACTATCTAGTAGTAATCCTACATGTTTTAGATGGTCTAGTAGAGAGTCTAGGTTCCTTTGAAACTTCTCTGATTATATTGTTAAAGGAAAACACAAGTATGTTATTGAAAAGTCTATAAATTACTCTCATTTTTCATCTGAACATTCTTATTTTGTTTCCAACTTGAATAAAACTATTGAACCACGTTCTTATTTTGAAGCATCATATGAATCTAATTAGGCTGATGTTATTAATAATGAAGTGGAGGCTTTATTTTTGGGTTTTTATTCAATTTTTTGTATAAACATAAGCATAGATGTAACACTAGTCAAAAGTAGGTCAATAACAATCACATGTGATTATACCAATCATCTAAATGTGATTTTGTTAAAACTAGTAATGTAGTAAACTTACTATGTATTTCATGATAATGCAAATATAAATATGAACTTTCATACATACTTTATAGTATAAATCAAAGTATACGTCCATACGATTCCAAAAAGGTAGAGAACGTCGAAATCTGGCTTCGCGCGAAGAAGTTATGATAAACTGAACACTACAAAATCTTTATAACAAGAGGAATTTAAAATAGGCTTAGATTTAGCTATTATAATCTATTAGAGAGTTGTAGTACTCAGAAATACCTATGCGTGCATATAAAGAACGTAAAAAACGGAGTTCGTATGCAAAAGTTATGGCTTTCCGAAGATGTCGCTGTCAGAAACCCTAATTTGACTGAACGCACGACATGAGCATAAAAACTCACGACGTGAGGAGTCAAACCGCCATATTTCGGATCTAGAAGGTGTGACGAGTCTGCGAGGGGATAAGATCCAAACTCACGACGTGAACAAGGCATTTTTTATGTCACGAGGGCTCATTTTGCCACCTTCGGAAGCTAGAAGACGGATGGCAAGTCTACGAAGAGATAAGCTCGAAAGTCACGACGTGAATAATGAGATTCTCATGCCGCAAGGGTCCAAAATCCTTCCTATAAATAGAAGGTCTAAACTTGACACTTTTTTACACCATTTCCCTTTCTCCTCTCTCCTTTGCTGAAGCCCTCTTGCATCCCGAGCCCCGACGACCTTGTATGCTGACCGTTTCTGCTTAGATTACATAAAATCACGCTGCTAAGGTGAGTTTCACGGCTCCACTTTCTAATAGTTCAAGGGAAAACGCATGCTAAATATTATATATACGTTATTATAATGTCTATATGATAGTATATTAGTATCAACGTAGATAGTTATAATAACCGGGATATAGTTATTTTGAATTTGAAAGTATACAACTATCGTAAAGTTGTTAGCATGTTATTGTTATAGTAGTATACTAATGTAGATCTTGAGTTATACTTATGATTCTATATATATGTTGTGTGCGATATAGTTTTGGAGTTATACTCGGAAGTTCTATATGTTAATTGATATGTATGTTGTTATTATTGGTTTTATGCCAAGATAAAACGAGGTATTTTATATGTTGTTGTTATTGGTTTTATGTCTAGATAAAACCTGGTTTTAATTCTAATTATAGCTGTTGTACTACCTAAGTATTATAAATATTAGGAGTAATGTTAAAAGCCTAGTCTAATAACTTAGGGTTTTAGACACGAATATGATTTTACTACTAGAACTAACGGAACTCGACAAGTCTACATGAGCTATTGTATTCATCAACTAAGATTGGAAATCTTAGGGAAAATCCTCTGACCTATAACCGTTAATCCCGTGTGAGCGAGGAATTCGTGTATGAATAAGATACGGGTTGACAACCCCACTCGTGGTTGCTAGCTACAACAAAATCATGTGCGAGTGACGAACTGTCCTTTTATTTGCTTATTGTTCCGATGTTGATGAAGCGTGTGGAACTTTTCTCAAGATGCAAAACTTGTAGCATCAAGCAGAGGTTTGAAACTTGTCATATAGCCACGGTTACGGACTCAAGGTAGCAAATTGTTAGAAGCATTATACTTTGTCGTTATACAAGTATTAATGTTAAGTATAAGTTTCCCAAACACTTATACTCTAGTTACAAGAAACTATTAGGTATACTACTTGTATTTTAAGTAGATAATTATACCTAACACACATACTCGTATATAATTGAAATAGATTTATATGTAGCGGTTTTACTCGTATATAAGTGAAATAAGATTTATACGTAACAACTCTCTTTTGTATGGAATTACAAATACTTATATTCATAGTATATGAGACTTATAGGTAAACTACTTATTTGGTAAGTAAACTTTTATACCTAGGATATATATGCTAAACGTTGGAGAGTCAAAATGATACTTTCAAAACTATACTTTTAAACTTGGAAAATGTATTATTTTTATATGGAGTCAAAACCTGTGGACTCACCAACTTTATGTTGACGTATTTTAAAATGCATGTGTTTTCAGGAAGTTGATAACTATGATACGAGAAATGACGTTACACTGTCCGGTGTTTTCGCCGACGGCCAGTGTGTGACAGATTGGTATCAAAGCTATTAACTATAGTGAATTAGTACTTTGTTAGGAAAACACGACTATAGTTTAGGGCTTACTCTGTTAGGTTTATGTATATCGCTTAGCCTACAATATAAAGTATTATTAAATATTCTACTGAAGGACTATATGTCGATTTGGGTTTCCGGATTTCAGAACGACTATATGCTAAAATGATCATGCCCTTCGACTGTCCTGACTGGCCGGTGCCTTATCAGCTAGACCTGAAGTAACGAACAATAATTAATAGAGCATGAATATAACAAATAATAAATATAGAGTCATATATGAAAACTCAGACCCGCGATGAGAATACACCTAAATACCCGAAATGTTTTTGATCTCAAGGATTTAGATCAGATATTCCAACTAAAGTTCATATGTGCATAGATCTTATCATAACTAGGTGTAGGAGTACAACTATATTTTATTATGATCAGATCATATGAACTATTTAAATTGGGAGTAATATTTGATAGACTAAACACTTGGTGATCTAAAATGTGTAGGAACTAAACAAAATGCCTAGAAGAAGTAGCGTTCGTCTAAACCTGAACCAACGACCAGAACCACAACAACAACAACCGCAACCACCACCACGAGAAACAAACCCTCCCATAAGTTCAGTAGATCATAGCCCAGAGAATCGCTGCAGCTCTTGCTAATGTCACAAGAGGAGGAGTTAGAAACGAGGCAATGTAAGGACCGCCAGAATGTGTACCTACAAGGATTTTATGAATTGCAAACCTAAGAGATTCCATGGAACGGAAGGGGTCGTTAGCTTGACCCGGTGGATTGAAAAGACAGAATCAGTATTTCAAATAAGCTTATGTCCTGACGAATGTAAGGTACGATTTGCTGCGTGTACCTTCGCTGATGCAGCACTTACATGGTGGAACAACCATGTGAATACAACGGGTATTGATGCCGCCAGTTCCATGAAATGGGAAGAGCTGAAGAGGATGCTAGTAAAGGAGTATTGTCCCAGGGAAGAAATACATAAGTTGGAACAAGAACTGTGGACCCTAACCATGAAGGGTTCAGAGATATATGCTTATACCGCTAGATTCAATGATCTTGCGGTGATGTGTCCAACACTAGTAACCCCAAAATACAAGAAGATCGGGCGATATATCTGGGGTCTAGCATCACAAATCAAAGGAATGGTGGTCGCATCGAAGCCTAAAACATATGATTGTGCGAAGCGTATAGCTCATCAGCTAACCAACACATAAATCTAAGTGGGATTTATAGCCGAGTCTCCCAAATCTGGAAAGAACAAGCGCAAATTTAATGTGAAGAATCCCATACAATCATCTGAGGAAAGACAAGATGTGACAACTAATTATGCAGCCACAACAACAATACCCACACAACCACGACAATATGAAGGAAAACTCTTAAAATGCACTCAGTGTAGCCGTCACCATCTAGGTAACTGCTTTATATGAACTCACTACAAGAAAAAGGGACACACCGCCAATTTCTGCAGGAGCAAAACACTTACAACACAAAATCAAGGAACAAACACTGGAACAGGATATGATGGAGGAAGAGCGTGTTTTAAGTGTGGTGAAATTGGACATATCAATAAGGAATGTCCAAAGTTAAGGAGTCAAGGAAGTTAGGCCGTGGCACGACATTCGTAACAGGAAGCAAAGAAGCTATCCAGGACCCTGCAGTGGAATCTAGTACAAGATAAATTTCAGAACGAAAGTTTATCAACGGGGGAAGAATGTAACATTAGTCAAAAGTAGGTCAATAAGAATTACATGTGATTATACCAATCATCTAAATGTGATTTTGTTAAAACTAGTAATGTAGTAAACTTACTATGTATTTCATGATAATTCTAATATAAATATGAACTTTCATACATACTTTATAGTATAAATCAAAGTATATGTCCATACGATTCCAAAAATATAGAGAACGTCGAAATCTGGCTTCGCGTGAAGAAGTTATGATAAACCGAACACTATAAAATCTTTATAACAAGAGGAATTTAGAATAGGCTTAGAGTTAGCTATTGTAATCTATTATAGAGTTGTATTACTCAGAATTACCTATGCGTTCATATAAAGAAGGTCGAAAACGGAGTTCGTATGCAAAAGTTATGGCCTTCCGAAGATGTCGTTGTCAGAAACCCTAATTTAATTGAACCATTTGGTAGTGAACTCACGACTTGAGGACTCAAACCGCCATATTTCGGATCCAGAAGGTGTGACGAGGCTGCGAGGGGATAAGATCCAAACTCACGACGTGAACAAGGCGTTTTTCACGTCGTGAGGGCTCATTTTGCCACATTCGGAAGCTAGAAGACAGATGGCAAGTCTACGAAGAGATAAGCTCGAAACTCACGATGTGAATAATGAGATTCTCACGTCATGAGGGTCCAAAATCCTTCCTATAAATAGCAGGTCCGACCTTGACACTTCCTTACACCATTTCCCTTTCTCCTCTCTCCTTTGCTAAAGCCCTCTTGCATCCCGAGCCCCGATGACCTTGTACGCTTACCGTTTCTACTTAGATTACATAAAATCACGCTGCTAAGGTGAGTTTCACGGCCCCACTTTCTAATATTTCGAGGGAAAATGCATGCTAAATATTATATATACATTATTATTATGTCTATATGATAGTATATTAGTATCAACATAGATAGTTATAATAACCAGGATATAGTTATTTCGTATCTGAAAGTATACAACTATCGTAAAGTTGTTAGCATGTTATTGTTATAGTATTATACTAATGTAGATGTTGAGTTATACTTAGGATTCTATATACATGTTGTGTGCGATATAGTTTCAGTGTTATACTCGGAAGTTCTATATGTTAATTGATATGTATGTTGTTATTATTGGTTTTATGTCAAGATAAATCCAGGTATGTTATATGTTGCTGTTATTGGTTTTATGTCAAGATAAAACCTGGTTTTAATTCTAATTATAGCTTTTGTACTACCTAAGTATTATAAATATTAGGAGTAATGTTAAAAGCCTAGTCTAATAACTTAGGGTTTTAGATACGAATATGATTTTACTACTAGAACTAACGGAACTCGACAAGTCTACATGAGCTATTGTATTCATCAACTAAGATTGGAAATCTTAGGGAAAATCCTCTGACCTGTAACCGTTAATCCCGTGTGAGCGAGGAAGTCGTGTATGAATAAGATACAGGTTGACAACCCACTCGTGGTTGCTAGCTACAACAAAACCATGTGCGAGTGACGAACTGTCCTTTTGTTTGTTTATTGTTCCGACGTTGATGAAGCGTGTGGAACTTATCACAAGATGCGAAACTTGTAGCATGAAGGAGAGGTTTGAAACTAGTCATATAGCCACGGTTACAGACTCATGGTAGAAAATTGTTAGAAGCATTATACTTTGTCGTTATACAAGTATTAATGTTAAGTATAAGTTTCCCAAACACTTATACTCTAGGTACAAGAAACTGGTAGGTAAACTACTTGTATTTTAAGTAGATAATTATACCTAACACACATACTCGTATAGAATTGAAATAGATTTATACGTAGCGGTTTTACTCGTATCAAATTGAAATAAGATTTATACGTAGCAACTTTCGTTTGTATGGAATTACACACACTTATATTCATAGTATATGTGACTTATAGGTAAAATACTTATTTGGTAAGTAAACTTTTATACCTAGGATATATATGCTAAACGTTGGAGATTCAAAATGATACTTTCAAAACTATACTTTTGAACTTGGAAAATGTATTATTTTTATATGGAGTCAAAACCTGTGGACTCGCAACCTTTATGTTGACGTATTTTAAAATTCATGTGTTTTCAGGAAGTTGATAACTATGATACGAGAAATGACGTTACACTGCCCGGTGTTTCCGCTGACGGCAGGGGTGTGACAATAAAAATGAAAGGCTTTGATTTTGAACAAAATAAAACTAGTTTTATTCGCACCAAAAGAATACATTGCAAGACTTAGAAAGATAAAAACAACCATCAAAAGAAAAATGTTACAACCTTTGAAGACATTGATTCTCATGGGATATTGAAAATTGATGAAGTGTGGCATGTAACTTCAAGGTAGAAGTTCTCTAGAGATATGCACCAACAATAAATCAACTTGATAAGATGCTAGTCTTGTTCTTGTAATAATAGAATCTCTTAAGCTCTTAAGAGAAATAAACTAGTTTGCCTTAAAAAGATTATTCAAGTATCATCTTCATCTTTATGTTCTTAATTTTTTAAGAGACAAAAACTAGAGAGAATATGGAGATGGGAAGCCACAATTTCATGGTTTTGGCTTGGTAAAAGTAGGGTTGTTCAGTATTTGGATTAAACCGAATTGTCCAATCGGACAATTTGGATTGGACCATTTGGTTCTGATATTTTGATTTTTGGATTGAGCTTCGACAAAACCGAATTATTATTTTGGATTTCGGATTGATTATGGTTTATAAAATAAGAACCAAATAGTCCAAAAAAACCGAATAACAGTTTATTATTTATTTAATTTTAATATATATCTATAATTATTTATTAATTATTATTATTTATTTTTTGAAATAGGTTCAAAAAGTTTCATCTAATAAAAATATTAATATGCATTTTCTCTCAAAAGTTTTTTTTATCTATAAAATATTAAAATATAATATACCTTATTAATAATTGTTTATAAATTTAAAATTGTAACTAAATAATTTGTTTTTGCTTCTTGTGACAACCCGGAAATTTTTTCCTTGTAAAGCTCAGCCAGTCAACACAACTGAGTTTCAGACTCATTTCTGCCATCATTTAACCTTGTTTAGAGTCCCTTTGAAGGTTCAAAGCTCCGTACATCCAAGCAGTGAGCATAGGAAGGGATCGTGTACACTTCTAACACCAAAATTGAGCCCTACACTCCAACACAAGGAGTGTACGGCCGCACACCCCTCTCCTGGCCGCACACTGACCTATATAAGTGTAGATATCAATCTTCTTTCATCCCTTTTCTCCCTCACAAGTCTAGAACTCGATTTCTTTGTCAACTTGCATCCGATTTTCAGATTAGATATTCAAGAATGTAAGTGTTCTTCCCTTGGTTTGTTTTTAATCTTCTTAAACTAGTTACATCCTTTGATTTCATCCATTTGAAATCATGTTTTGACTAGATCTTCAAATCTTCATCCATTTCACCAAGAACACCAATAACACACACTTGTTCTTGGTGATTTTGAGCCTCCAGATCATAAGTACTATTTCCCTTTGCTTGAATCTTGCTTAGAACACTTGATTTAGTCTTAGAAAATGCCCAGGACTCATAATCATAGGGTGCGTGCGGCCACATCAAAACAACCCTAAAACACCCTTAAAGGGCTTCCATATTGTAAGTACCATCCCCTAAGCTTGTTACTTACTAGATATGAGCCTTAGAAAGCGTCCAAACCATTTTCATCGAGTAGTGTGCGGCCGCACACACTCCATGTGGCGGTACACCCATTTGTTTAGTGCTTAAGGGCCTCCAAAGTGCCTTTCTAGTTTACCACTTGTTAAACAATCGTCCCACAAGCCTCCCTACCTTTGGAAAACACTTTTGTGCACTCATTACCATGAGTGTGCGGCCGCACACTCCCTGGGCGCACACTCCTCCAAATGGCCGTACACTCCCATTAGTTGAATAACATGTGATTCCAACACTTGGTTAAAGTGTTTCCTAGTCCCGTGAGGTGTTTTCATGCATTTGGTTGCTTCTAAACCCCGTATTTATGTCAATACATGCCATTATATGTCATTTAGGACTCGTCAAGTCATAGGACTTCATTCGTGGAACTTCTCATCCTTACGCGCATATTCGTTTGAATCACCCCAATCAAGTGAGTTCATACCCCGTAATGAATCTTTTAGCTGTTTTTAATGCTTTAAGGGGCGGGGGGGGGGGGGGATACAAGTTGACCACAATTATAATTGTGTAAATGATTGTTATAAACATCTTTCAAAAGATTGCTTATGTCTTTTATAAGTGATCAAAAAATTTCAAAAGCTCTTTTCAAGTTATGTTACTTTATAGTTTAATAAAACTCAAATTTTAAAGTACAAGCATAACTTAGTAGTAAAATGAGTATTTTCAATAACAGTTCAAGTAAAACACTAGTAAACTATAAAGGGTATAGTTTAGAGGTTCAGTTCATACTAGATACGATACACGATAACATAAAGAGAACACACAATATAGAGAAACAAGGAGGAACATACTATAACAAGTACCGGGAAAAACACGTTAATATATCTTTCCGTGTTTGCGTTGACACCTGTGCAATTTCATGTACCAGGGTTAGCAGACTCGATGTGATAAAACTTAATAATATATCTTTCCAGGTTTGCGTTGATACTAGTACAATTTCACGTACTAGGACTAGCAGGCACGAGGTGACAAACATAATAATATATCTTTCCGGGTTTGCATTGACACTAGTATAATTTCACGTACCAGGGTTAGCAAGCACGAGGTGATAGTTATATCCAACCTAAGTATTTATAAAGGAGTACGTTTGTAAAGTACCCGACGATAATACATAAGATACATAACTTAGTCGTAACATGAACATTCAGTAGAAGGAGATCTATAATGCTAACTTTATGTTTCATCAACGTATACATCAAGGGATACATGTTAAAAAGGATCTGACAGTTAATAGGATGCGTGCTTTCCACTTAATTTCCTATTCCTTGTTTGGTTGTGGGCTTAGAGCGGATTCACCCAACCTAATATCCATTTCGATCTTAGTTATATATATATATATATATATATATATATATATATATATATATATATGTTCTGTATACATTAAGTCATCAAAAGGGGTACCAAGTATGGGTCAGGTCATAAGACAGTAATTCAATGCACAGTTTTCTAGTACACAACATACTTTTAAAATAGAACTTTTGATATATAAAATTAGAAACTTACCAGTAAAGGGTTTAATCCATTTTATTAAACCAGTGTAACTTAAAGGACCTTAGGTGGTTAATCCTATAATACCTTAGTTTATACATAAATGTTATATATAATTAATATCTGATTGGTAGTTGGATGTGTGCTTTCCGCCTCATTCCCTGTTCCTTGTTTGGTTGTGGGCTTAGGGCAGATTCACACAATTAACTATCTGTGTGATATTAGATTATATATAGCTAGTATAAACTAAGTGATTATAAAAGGAACCACTGTGGCTAGTATATTATTGTAAGAAATAAGGGTTTTCTTAAAGAATCTTTTCATCAAATATAAAGGAACTATTACAGTTAAATCCTTGAGTACCAAGGGAATACACTAGGGTTATATACAATAAGGATCTAACAACCAATGGGATGTGTGTCATCCGCCTCATTTCCTATTCCTTGTTTGGTTGTGGGCTTAGGGCAGATACACACAGTCGATTGTTTGTTTACTCTGATATTTATATAACTTATATCCATTTAGTACTCATAGAAAGGATTATAGAGTCATTTTTACTTATCTTCATCAAATCAGGAAATATAGGATTTTCTGGAGGAACAGACGAACCTTTCTAAACAAAACATACAATTTACTACAACTTACTAAGCTTTCTACAAACTTACTTACATCACTAAAATCTTATGAACTCACCAGCTTTATTGCTGATCAACTCTTTCAATATAACTTGTATTCTTAGGAAACTAGTAGACAGGTACTCGCATTGGGAATTCAGAAGATGGAGCAGTATAGCTTCAAGTCTTGTTTTGTTATTTGCTTATGTATTCTATGTTTTGTGAACACATGCTTTGTAAACACTTTCTGTGACAACCCGATATTTCAACTCTTTGTAATGGCCTAATAGGTCAAGTATTGTAACCACTTTTGAGTTAATAAAATTAACTTTGATATTAAAATGTCCAAAAAGTTCTATTTAAATTCCCTCTATGTTCAAATGTCATTAAACCATGATCGTACGTAAAAAGAACGCCCAAATCCGACTTCGTATATTGAAGTTAAGATTTTTCCATGTTCGGCTTAGCAACAGACAACTAAAAACTCGAATCGGAGATCGAGCGACTTTTGGCCGGAATGACCTAAATGAGAATCGAAAGTCTCGACAATGGTATTTCAGCAGTGAAAAGTCTGGCAAAAACCGACATCAGATAAAGAAGTTATGAATTTTTAAAGAAAATTCCTTAATCACGTCATTTTATAATTAAATAATAAAAATAATTTCGGAATTTGCCAACGGAGTCTAAACGAAAGTTGTAGAGCGTAGTCTCACCTACGCGTGGATATAAAGAACGTCGAAAACGGAGTTCGTATGAAGGAGATATGAATTTTTGAAGTTTATTTAAAATAAATATAAATTTAAATATATATTCTTGGTATTATCCAAAGGGGAGTCAGCAGATAGGACCGGAGTATGCCCTGCGTACCCTCGTATGCCCCGCGTACTCGAAATCAAGGGCCTCGGATCGTCCACGTCGCCCCTATGCGAAGCTACCGACCCGCCCCACCCGATCCGTCCCATCCGATCCGTCCCATCCGAAGCCGAGGCAGTCGAGGACTCGCTCATGCATGACGTACACGTACGCGCTGCGTACGAGCGTACGCCCCGCGTACGAGGCTTCTCAGACCCTCCTATAAATAGAAATGCGAGGGTTCCGGAAAAATCACCCCATTTCTCTCCTTTCCCTCATGATCTTGCCTCGTTTTCCGTGCCCGTTCAAACCCGAAGCTCTCGTCTTTTTGCTCAAGTCCCGAGGGTTGATTTTACTCCCAAGATTCCCGAGAATCCCGTGAAAAATCCGTTTCTCAAGATGAAACTCTGCCCGGTTTTCCATCTCGCTATCTTCAAACTTTCAAGTGAGTTCATACCCCTTAATTAACCTTTTTAAGATATTCTAAATGCTTTTATATGCTTTCAAGGGGGGGGGGGGGAATGCAAGTAAAACACACGAGTATTATCGTGTGTTACATAAAGAATTATTTTATATACTTTTATATATCCAAATCACATGTGATTTATAAACTTTATAGCAAACTTTCGTATATAAAATATGTTACAATGGAATTCTATCTTTTGAAATATAAATTGTTGTATTGCATGTATAAACTAAACATTTTCTTAGATTTTATGTATACTTGTCTATCTTAGGCTCTACAAAAATCTATACTTTCATAACAAGTGATTCCTTTTCTAGGTATTTCTAAACAAACGAGACACACTTTTAGAAAACTATAATAGGTATAATTTTGCGAGGATATTACTAACTTTTACATACTAGAAACATGATTTTCAAGAAGTCACTTTCATATACAAGAACAAACGAACATTTTAACACGTAAATCTGTTTTTATACCACGGTTTTGTGAGACATAAACTTCACGTACGTTCGAGTACACATTTCAAGTCCTGTATTATATACCAGAATCCCTTGGAGGGGGAGCATGGTGTTTGTGTATAGATCTATACGGGCTTGACAACCCGCGCCCTGACTGTTAGCTACAGTCCACCGTTTGGGGTAACAAACATCATAACATTCCAACGCCTGAAGAACGTTGTGTATAGGCATTCCGAGTCAATAGTATGGTTATAAAACTCACATGGGGTATTAAAAATGCATTGATTTACAAGGTTTTCAAACACATTTGGTTATTTCACACTTACATACATTTCAGAAACAAACATTGGTCTTGAGAGAAGGCTACTTTTATACTAGTAGAAAATATAGGATTTTCTAAACACAAACAAACAAGGGCAAAACATTTCATTTTCATACAAACATTGTCATTTAAATACTTATGAAACTTACCAGCTTAAATGCTGATCTACTCTTTCAAAATTACTTGTATGTCCCAGGGAATCAGTAATTTCAGGTATCATTATGCTTTTGATGAAGGGATGCTGCGGCGCCAGTTTAATCTCATATTTTGACATCATATTGTAATTGGTTTTGAACATGTAACTTTTGACAAATGTAAACTTTCAATTATATATGTGATGGTTGTATTGCTTTCTTTACTATGTATTCTATTGTTACGCTACCACATGAAGTCATCCGCCCCCGAACGTTTCCGCCGTTCAGGTTTGGGGGTGTGACAGATTGGTATCAGAGCAATGTTTATAGTGAACTAAGTATATCGAACCACATAAGATATACAAACTATAAATGCTTAAGGGACTAACACTCTCTGACAAAACATTTATCTTTTTACGCTTAAGCAGTTTTACGTTTAACTTAAATTGATAGTTCATTTAAGTACAATTACATGCATACAACAAATTATTTTCATGATATCTAACTATAAAACAAGTATTTAGACAAGTTGACACTACGATTAAGCCTCGATATAGGTAATCAGATTTTGGACAAATATAGCATGATCAACTATATTTGCCTGAGATTGGACCAACGTATATCGAGGAATGATCGTAGTAAGCAACAAGTCAAAACTTACCAAATGTTACAAGAATCAAACACAAGAATTTAAATACTATAGGAGTATTTGCTACCTAAACTAGTTTAACTTACATGTTTTGCAAGTTTCAACTTTATTCAACTCCTATAACCCTATTTCTCGTACAGTCAAATGGCTGGATTTCACCACCCCGGCGACCCCTACTTTCCCAACCAAGGCAACGGAGGATGGATCGAAGATGATCCCGAAGAGGACGAGGAACCCATAGAAGTGGATGATGACTCCGGTACCGACTTAGAACCGGAAGTGATCGATCCACCACCAGTTCAACCTCCCGTCTTCATAAGGAACTTTCAAGGACCGACTCCCGTCTGGGGAAGTCACCTCCATCATTGGAGCCAACAACAGAACTTACGCCCTCCCTACGGCATGTGCCGGGACTTCTATGATGTCCGCGGCGGAGGTTCGGCTGATCGGGCACTCCCAGTAATGGTGGGTAAGCTAGCCAATCAGTCCTATCAGTCCGGAGTTCAAGCTAGCCGACTCCGGGATGTCAACGTGGAAGTGCAGGTTCACACTTCTGACATCCGTAGGCTGGACAAGATACAGGACAATGCTCAACTCCAAACCGAGGCATTCCAAGCGCAAATGTTTGCAGCCCTCGATGAGCTAAGGGAACAACAAGCCGCTTTTGATAGGCGTTTAATGGAGTCGAAGCAATCTGATGCAGAGTCAAGCTCCAAGCGCAACCTACGTCGCAAGTAGTGCTTGTCAAAGACTCAAATTTTGTTATAGCTTAGGACCTCGGCTTAAAGTCTTTAAATTTCTCGAACTTTGTAATTGGAGACCCTTATAGGGGTCAAATTTTCATGATCGTTGTATCAACTTTTATATCAATATAAGTGACACTATTATACTACGTTGAGTGTTTCGTTCAAACCTTGAAAAGTCTTTGAGAAACCAAATACTTGTTTCATACTTTCAGTCTTACAAATAACTTTCATTCTTCTATTTTAAGACTCATACTAGCATCTGTCGTTGAACTATAGCAGTTTAGTTCATGAGACACATACACTTTCTATTCTATGGAATTCTTATCTTTACCTTTTCAACCTATAGTTGAACGATGCCTCCGCGTAGGAATCCAAGGCGAAACAATGGTGGGGAAGCACCTGTACCACCACCACCTCCACCACCCCAATTTGATGTTGTTATGTTCCATGCAGCAGTCACCGCAGCGGTAGTAGCTGCCATGTCACAGATCAATAACTCGAGTACTAATGGCTCGGGATCTGGCACACACCCATCCAACCATGGCGAGAGTCATGGACCACCTCGAGAATGCACCTATAAGGACTTTACTAATGCCAAGCCCCGGATGTTTTACGGATCTGGTGGTGTGTTAGCCCTGAGACAGTGGATTGAAAGGACATAGTCAGTCTTTGAAATCTGCTCCTGTCCCGAGCACAGCAAAGTCAAATTTGCAACTTTCACCCTTATTGATAGAGCTTTAACTTGGTGGAATGGCCACGCTAAAGTACTTACCCTGATAGTGGCAAACTCCATAAGCTGGGAGAGCCTAAAAGCCATGATGATGAGAGAATACTGCCCACGGGGAGAGATTCAAAAGCTCGAACATGAACTATGGACTCTCGGAATGGTTGATACCGACATCGCAACTTATACCAACCGATTCTGCGATCTGGCAATCCTTTGTCCAGACATGATTGCTCCCGAGAGCAAGAAAGTAGAAAGGTACATCTGGGGACTGACGCCCCAAATACGATCAAGCGTGTTAGCTTCCAAACCTGACACCTTTGAAAGTGCTAAGGAACTGGCACAATCTCTGATTGACTACGTAGGTCATCAGAACTCAACCATTTCTGCACCAGAACCACAGAAAGGAAACAACAACAACAACAACAACAACAACAGGAAGAGAGTATGGAGTAAAGGGAAGGGTGGGTCTTCCCAAGAATCCGCAAAGAAACAACTGGTTTCAGTAAATGCTGCCACTGTACCTACTACAGCGCCTGCAAATCCCTACCCCACAAAGCCTTATGTGGGTAACCTTCCAAAGTGCACCAAATGCACTTACCACCACCATGGACCTTGTCGGGAAATGCAGTGCGCCAACTACAACAGAAAGGGACACACAGCCCGTTTCTGCAAGGACCCCGCAAAGCCGATCACTCAAGTTCCCAGTGCGGGTGTGTTGGATTAATGTCTAAGTCCATAACTATAATTGGTAAGACTTGACCCGACCCGGCATGGTCCATTTGGGTTGCATGGCATCATGCACTTGGATAGACTAGAAGAGAGAAATAAGACACTTATGGTTATTAATATATTATAAGTTCTAGTATATTAATAATAAGAATAATAAGATTATTTAATTAGTATTGATCAAGAATTAATCTAGGATTAATTAAGTGATCAAAAGAAGACTAATTAAATATATGGGTTGATTGTGTAAATCATCCATACTTGTATAGTGGGCTAATGCTCCATGGATAATCAAGTTGGGCTAAAACCCATAGGATGGTCCATGGATGCTCCATGGTGTATTTGTACCCATGTATCCAAGGAAATGGAAAGCCATGACAATTAAGAGTTTACCCTAATTGTAACACTATATAAAGATATTATTCTTGGCAAAAACTGCACTAGTATTATTCTAGAGAGGGCTAGCCGATTTCATGAAGTGTAGAATTCTCTCTAAGTTATACCAAGTGTATTTGGTGTTGTGTGATTCCATTTGAGGTGTCACACTTGAGGCACTAGGCACTCAAGCTTCATGAAGACTTTCTACATCAAAGAGGTATGTATTCTATCTTGCTATAGTTATTGTTTTGTATGCTAGATTAGGATAATACCTTGGAAGTTCTTATTTGCATGTATAATAGAGAAAACATAGATCCAAGGTATTTAGGGTTGCATGTACACTTAGGAGTGTTAGAATGCTCAAAACCCAACAGTGGTATCAGAGCCTAGGCTTGTTTTCTTGTTATACCTGCAATAGAAGCTGAAAAAACGAATCTGGTGCTGTCTGGCCATCAGACTCGGCGAGTCCATCAGGAGACTCGACGAGTCCATGCCTAAAAAGTGATGAATTCGATCCAACTCGCCGAGTTTGTTCATGCACTCGACGAGTTGGACCCCCAGACAGCATATTTTCGAGTTTTTTGGCTAGAAATGGACTAGGAACATTACCCTAAGTTGTTTTTGATCTTATAAACTTGTTTTTGATGTGGTAATGTTCATGCTAATCCATTTTCAAAGATAATTGTCAATAGATTCATGTTTTGTATTAGTTTAAGGTTTAGACTAATTACATGAAAAAGTTTGATTTGAATTATCTTGTTCTTATGAGTTGCTTAGATTAATAGAAATGTTGAGTGAAATAGTTGTTTTCAATCCATTTTAATCTAAGAGTTGTGTATAAAATGTGTTTGTGTAACTTGTCCTCAAGTTACATGAAGAGTCACATTAAAGACTCATAAAACTCATAAGAGTTGGCAATGGTTACAAAATGAAGAGTCTTGTGTCATTGAATAACTTTTTATGACTCCATAACTTGTCCTCAAGTTATGGGAGTTCAAGAGTCACTTCATTAAAGAAAAAATATGTAACCATAATTAAATCCATAAGTTATAAAATAAAGAAAAAGTTAGTTCTTTTATTAGTTTAAAGTCTTCCATAACTTGTCCTCAAGTTATGGAACTTGAAGAATTTTTGGATTAAAACTACTTTAAACACATAAGTTATGGAATTAATTAGTTTTGAATAGTTTCAAAACTTGCCCTCAAGTTTTGGAATTTGAAAAGTTTTCAAGTATGAATACTTTAATTCCAAGTTAGCCCTTAGAATTTTAAAAGTTAAAATTCAATCCTTATACTTTATAATATTATAAGTTAATAATATATATATGTATAAGAGTAAAGTCAGTCTTACCGCTAGTACGCCTCATTCACGAAGCCGGTCTATAAGGTGGGTATAAGGTTGTTGCCTATAAAATGGCAACTTAATGGGTGTCCACTCTCACCCACCGCTTGCTTGACTGGTGGAGGGTCGTTAGCCGAACGGGTTTGACAGGACTAGAATTCTCCCTTCATTAAAAGTATTAATGATAATACTAAGTAACTAAACTCTTAATAATTCCCAATCTTAGTTACTTAGGAAAATGTGAATAAGGTGCTAATCCATGAAATTACACTTTACACTTTGTCAAAGTCGTTAGTGGAGCGTGTGTGGTTAACCGGCACACTAACTTGGACTGAACAAGGTAGGTAAAGGGTGACTTAATATTTATCATAGTATCGATGGAGCGTGTGTGGTTAACCGGCACATCGATTGAGGGGTAATTTATTAAGGGTACCAAGTGATTTGCATGGTTACTTCACACCTTGTTTTGTGATCCTCGGCATCCCAGTCACAAAACCTGAAGGGCACACTCGAGATTGAAACATGCCTTTGAACAGTTCAATGAATCTCAAAGATCTAGGAGTTTCAAAACCAATTAAAACCTAATTATACATTTCGTTTATCTTGGTGGAAATTGGTGAATCGTCATTCACCTACCTTCAAATATTTTATAGCTTGGATTACGGCATACCTCTTCTAAGTTATAAAATAGTTTGTTGGGTCCTAGCCTTAATATTTCATATTGGGTGTCATATTAAGGACTTAAAATCAACTATCTTGAATATCTCCCAAAAGTTGTCTGGTTTAGGCACCTATGATCTTCCCAAATCTCTTGAAACAAGGTTTCCTAATGAAGATGATGTCCCATGGATATCATACTTCTTTCACCTCCTCCAATTATTCTCCCTAACCCACAAGTTCTTGAAAAGTTTAAGGTCACTCAAGCCCTATTGGCAAGGCAAGGTCTAGGTGTGAACACATCTTGGAGATGTAGTCACATATTGACAAGCTGGGAGAGTTGGGTGTCAAAGTATTAAGAAAGTTGGTGATTCAATCACTTTCTAAGTCACATAGTGAGTTCCTTTAGGACACCTATGAAACAGACTATGACAAGACCCTTAATGATCTTATCTATTTGCTAAGATCAACTTCCTAAAACTTTATGGACATTGACAATAATGACATTGGATATCTAGTAAAGCTCTCTCTTCCCGATGGAAAGGGATCGGCCATAGTCAACTCGGTTGACCAAATGGTAAAGAGAAAAGCTAAGTCTGTGATAGTCTCGTGTACCATTATCAAAGGGTCCATATGTTTGTATTGCCAAAGAAAGGGGCATTGGTTGCGAAGCTGCCAAATTTACCTAAGGATGTTAAAGTCAATAAGTTTGACTCTACTTCAGGTAAATTCCACTATCTAACTCTGTTAAGTTTCTATTCTGAGATTCTTGATACATGATGTGACTGGGTCACATGGTGATGTTTTAAGAATCAAAGAAAAGTGAAGAAACTTAAAGAAAGAATATGCTGAATCTGATCGCATAGATGGATTTCTATCGCATAGTTTGAAAAATCGGATTCTTGAGCTACTTCTTAGGAGTTATGATATATTGCTTAGGAATAGATAACAACAAGTTTTCATGTGCTTATGGATTGTAAGGATAAGTTTTTCCCGCAAAGTTTTAAAATAAAAGAAAAAATTTTTGATTTTATTTATTTTAAAATATCCTTACAATGGCATTTGAGGAAAATTGTTGCTTATATGATTCCATTAATAGCAAGAGTGGAAATATGAAATTGATTCTTTCATTTGTGGTAATGTCTAAATTTACCAAATAAGGAAAGATTCTCATCACCCAAGTTTCAATTGGACCGGAACTTGGAATCATGCAAGTTGTATAGCATGATGAATGAGAACTTTCAAGTTTTGGAAAATTAAGACTAATTACTTATTCACATGGATGTGTGAGTCAAGTAATGGACTAAGGGATCGAGTACATAGTCTTGTGCACTGATTTAGTCCACCACAAAAGTTTGATAAGACTATTCGTCATAGTTTACTAAAGCTCAGTAAATATGATTATACTTACAAGCTTAAGTGTAACTCTGAGACATTGGAAAAGGTTCCAATGTATGGCAGAGCGAATAAGAAGAATCAAATTAGGCAGAAGGATAAAAGTTTCTCAAATCTGAAAAGATGGGAGAGTACTTTAGTATCATTTTTGTGATCATCTTAATGATTAAGAAACCATAGCACAATTAGTTCTCTAAGGAAGTCTTAGTGCATTCTTATGACTAAGAAGAGGGATCTTGAATTGTTGAAATGGTTAAATCAAGAAGATGAGTCATACTTCGTTCCAATACAAGTCTTAGAGTCATACTCCAAGATTGTAACTTGAGTGACATGTCTTAAAGAAGGTTTAAAACACTTGTCAAATGTAAGAGTAAAAGTTTTCTACTCTTGTACATTTGAAATTGGTAAGTTGTGATGTTTTGGATAAAACAAAGACCAACTTAGGCCAATTGTGTGAAGTGTTTGTCTTGATTAGAATCCGCACTATCTCTTGGATGTTTGACAAGGAAGTCTAATATGTCAAGAGGACAGTGGGAGTCTTAAAGGTCTTGAAAGTCTCAAGAACTAATCAAGAATAGAACCTGAAGTTCTTCACTAGCACACGACTTGAGGTTTATAACCTATCGTGTTGACATATTATGTGCCCATTCCAGTTAAAGTTGGCTTTGCATATGAGTTCTTAGAGTTCTCAATTTGTTGCACAACAACTTGGAAGCAATGGTAGGCCCTTGAGCTGCCAAGTGGCAAGAAGTTAAGATTGAGTTCAATCCATATGGTTTTGGAGTTGTCATTATCTTTGTCTTATGATTACGGTTTTGACAAATTCATATGGGTAGGAACTCATACACCATTAAATCTAAGTGTCATAAGGTTTCTCTCCGATTCATGAAAATGATGGTGAGGAAACACTTTCACTAAGTAGATTTTATCTAGATAGCAATTGTGATATTTGCATTCTCAAAGTCGTTAGTGGAGCGCGTGTGGTTAACCGGCACACTAATATGGACTTGTGAGAAGTGGCAAAAAGGTCTAACCATTATGATTACGGCATACCTCTTCATAATTGTTTAGACTCACAAGTGTGCTATCTAAGGGAAGGTGTATGATTTTGATACAGCTTTATCAAAACAATCTAGTATCAGAAATCTGAACTTTGGTAAGAAAGTCAATGAAGTATTGATTTCTAGAAGTCCAGCTGATTTCTGAGTACATGTCAAAGCTAGTGGGAGCATAAGTGTTATGCTAATAATCATCATGTTAGTGGGAGCATGATAATTATGATAAAGTATTGCAAGTTAGCAATGTTAATTATAGAAAACAAAAGTTTCAATTGGGAAAAAGTTGTTTTGCTATAATTAAGGGAGAGGAAATTATACTTCATCTCAAATCTATAAGCTTAGATCATGAGGTTTTAATCATTTAGTCAAGGAAATATATATGAATTTCATGTTGGAATGGCTCAACATAAGGAAATTCTGTATATGGGTCCATTATTTGCGTTCTAAAATTCGATTATGATTACGGCATCCCTTTTCATAATCTGAATTATGAGAACTTGGCAAATTGAAATGGACATATTATAGCAAAAGACTAGTTTAGTCTTTATGTGAGACATCATGAATCGTGTCCCATATGCTTCGGATATAGGATCGATTACATGTGCTATAATCATCCGTTCTAAAATTTTCCAAATGCCTGGGGCATTAAGAAGGGAAAAGGTTTAGAACTGGATATGACTAAAAGGATTAAACAATTGTCGAGGACAATCTAAGGTTTACCAAAGATTGCTTGCTCAAGGACAGTTGGAAGTATAGTGATAATTCTGGAAGGACCATATTGACATAGTCTGTAAGCAGGCAACTCTTGTTCAGAAGTGATGGTCAAAATGGAATCTGGAAATGTTTCAAAGTTAGGATTTTCAAATCTGTGTAAGATTAAGGAAACTTAATGCAAGAAGGATGTTTCCAAGAAGTTGATCTCCTTTGGAATGCTCTGTAATGTTTGTTGTCAAGTCTTTATGACTTTGTGCATAATCATTACAAGAGGATCAATGCATATAAGTTTAGAATCTAACAAATTTCAGTAAATGGCATGAATTTGGAATTCTTGCATTTGCAGTAAGGATTTGGGAGTGTGAAAAGAGAATCATTGAAGTTATGTTCAATGGATCTAGTTCACAAAGTAAAGATCATAGACAAACATAGTATGCATACTTAGTGTGTGGCATGACTAGTGTTTTGAAAAAAAACATAGTGTACTTGCTTGGAGCATGGGACAACTATTGTTTTAAATTCAAGAATAAAGTTGATAGCTGAAACAGTGTACAATGAATAATGTGTAATCATATGGTGATAAATAAAAGGTGTTTTATTTATGTTCAAAGGGTTGATACCATATTGGATTCAATTATTATTGTGTTTCATTTTGCATGTTTTGACTTCCCGAATAAACTGGGTTATTCTTCCGGAATGACTAAGTTATTCAAACCATCCACAGTCGGTCATATGTTGGAAGTAGATATGAATTAAGACTGTCATGATGGGTTGTAGAGGTCTAAGGTGTTGGACAAGGCTACAACAATCATGAGTGCTCATAAGTTCTGAGTATTGGATTCAACCCGCGCTCATTGGAATCACTTCATGGATTTTATCACGAGTGGTCATGAGACGATAATATCTTATATTCTTCAAACCTAGAGATATGAGTTGTTACTATGAGTTGATAGTACATTGATTGCGCGAAACCGCATTTGGTAACTCGGTGCTATAAAACGTGCCTTTGTGTATGATTCAACAAGTAGTAGAACAAGCCATATGAGTCGAAGTTTATCCATTCCTTTTACCTTCGGGATAAAAGCGATATCTGTGGGCCCCTCGATGATTTGATGATGACAAATGGAAGTGCTCGGCCGGGCCAGGACTGATTTGATTTGTTCAATTAGTCAGTCGTCATAAATCGGAAATCGGGAAACAACAAATGGACAGAGAGAATGATTATCATCCATGTCTCAGTCCATATGATATCTAGAATGGAGGAATATATGATCCCTTATCTAATGGACAAGTCACTGACAAAGGTCAGAGTTCATCGACAAGGTCAGAATTCGATAGATGCTTTTGAGAGCTACGATTGCCGGTTGGTTCCTGAAGTCATACGCAATAATAGTTTTAGACTTATCCAAGTGGGAGACTGTTGGATTAATGTCTAAGTCCATAACTATAATTGGTAAGACTTGACCCGACCCGGCATGGTCCATTTGGGTTGCATGGCATCATGCACTTGGATAGACTAGAAGAGAGAAATAAGACACTTATGGTTATTAATATATTATAAGTTCTAGTATATTAATAATAAGAATAATAAGATTATTTAATTAGTATTGATCAAGAATTAATCTAGGATTAATTAAGTGATCAAAAGAAGACTAATTAAATATATGGGTTGATTGTGTAAATCATCCATACTTGTATAGTGGGCTAATGCTCCATGGATAATCAAGTTGGGCTAAAACCCATAGGATGGTCCATGGATGCTCCATGGTGTATTTGTACCCATGTATCCAAGGAAATGGAAAGCCATGACAATTAAGAGTTTACCCTAATTGTAACACTATATAAAGATATTATTCTTGGCAAAAACTGCACTAGTATTATTCTAGAGAGGGCTAGCCGATTTCATGAAGTGTAGAATTCTCTCTAAGTTATACCAAGTGTATTTGGTGTTGTGTGATTCCATTTGAGGTGTCACACTTGAGGCACTAGGCACTCAAGCTTCATGAAGACTTTCTACATCAAAGAGGTATGTATTCTATCTTGCTATAGTTATTGTTTTGTATGCTAGATTAGGATAATACCTTGGAAGTTCTTATTTGCATGTATAATAAAGAAAACATAGATCCAAGGTATTTAGGGTTGCATGTACACTTAGGAGTGTTAGAATGCTCAAAACCCAACAGGGTGTAGGCCAGACTTGCTACGGTTGTGGCGAGGTGGGCCACTTTAGGAGGAACTGCCCTAAGGCAGCAGGCACCGGCGGTGTGGGACGAGTTTTGGTGATAGGCCACGACGAAGCTGTAGCTGACCTAACTGTAGTTGCTGGTACGTTCCTTCTCGATAATTCATATGCATGCATATTATTCGACAGTGGAGCGGAGAGAATCTTCGTGAGTCAAAACTTTATTCATTTACTTAAACCTAAACCTAGAAAGTTAGAAAAACCGTTCACTGTAGAGATGGCCAATGGAAAAACCGAAAACACTAACTGCATATACATGGGCTGTACGTTAACTTTAGACGACCATTCTTTTCCCATCAATCTCATGCCAGTCCAAATCAAAAGTTTCGACGTCATAGTCGGCATGGATTGGTTGAGTCTTCTTCACGCCGACATCATGTGCTTTGAGAAAGCAGTCCATCTTAATCTCCCTAACAACGAAACATTATTTATCTACGGCGACAAATCAAGTACAAACCTTCACATCATTTCGTGCATCCAGGCTCGAAAGTGCTTGCGAAAGGATTGTCGAGCATTCCTAGCGCACATCGTTGATACATGTCAAGAACTGAAGGACATCAAGAACATTTCAGTAGTACGTGACTTTCCCGATATCTTTCCAGAAGAAGTACCAGGATTACCACCACAACGCCAAGTCAAATTCAGAATCGACTTAGTTCCAGAGGCTACCCCAGTAGCAAAGTCACCTTATCGTCTGGCACCAGCAGAGATGCAGGAACTTTCCAGTCAACTTAATGAACTCCTTCAAAAAGGATTCATAAGACCAAGTTTCTCACCATGGGGAGCACCGGTCTTGTTTGTAAAGAAGAAGGACGTATCGTTCCGTATGTGCATCGACTATAGAGAGCTGAACAAGCTTACTGTCAAGAACCGTTATCCTCTACCCCGTATTGACGACCTATTCGATCAACTTCAAGGAGCAAACTACTTCTCAAAGATAGATCTACGATCCGGATATCACCAATTACGATTTCTAGAGGGGGATATTCCAAAGACAGCTTTCCGAACTCGTTATGGACACTACAAATTTGTAGTGATGCCATTCGGATTAACCAATGCACCAGCAGTATTTATGGACCTAATGAATAGGGTATGTCGTCCTTACTTGGATCAGTTCGTCATCGTCTTTATCGATGATATACTTGTCTACTCCCGAAGTAAGGAAGAGCATAGTCAGCACCTACGAAAAGTCCTAGAAACACTGCGAACGGAGAAACTCTATGCGAAGTTCTCTAAATGCGAATTTTGGATTCGAAGAGTCGAATTTTTAGGCCACATTGTTAGCGAGAAAGGTATACACGTGGACCCCTCCAAAATTAAGGCCATTGAGAACTGGTCGGCACCAAAGACACCTATAGAAATTCGTCAATTTCTAGGTCTCGCTAGCTACTATCGCAGATTCATAAAGAACTTCTCTAGCATTGCGAAACCTCTTACTACATTAACCCAGAAAGGCGTGGCCTTTGGCTGGGAAGCGAAACAAGAGAAGGCATTCCGGACGCTAAAACAGGCCTTGTGCACCGCACCGATACTATCCCTCCCCGAAGGGATAGAAGACTTCGTAGTGTATTGCGATGCGTCAAATCAAGGACTAGGTTGTGTTCTTATGCAGAGAGGGAAGGTTATTGCTTATGCCTCCCGACAGCTTAAGACACACGAAGTGAACTATACGACACACGATCTTGAGTTAGGAGCAGTGGTATTTGCTCTGAAGATCTGGAGACACTACTTATATGGAACAAAGAGTACTATTTTCACCAATCACAAGAGCCTTCAACACATTTTCGATCAGAAGGAACTCAACATGTGACAACGACGATGGGTTGAGTTACTAAATGACTACGAATGCGAAATTCGTTATCATCCTGGCAAGGCCAACGTAGTAGCTGACACCCTCAGTCGAGAGGAATACACTGGTCGAAGGGTCAAATCTCTGACTATGACTATCCATTCCCACTTATCCACACAAATTAAGGAGGCACAAATGGGAGCTTTGCTACCTGAAAATGTGACAGGTGAATCCTTGCGAGGAATGGAAAAGAATCTAGAAGTCAAGGGTGACGGAGCCTACTATCTCATGGACCGAATCTGGACCCCGAATCATGGTGGTTTCAGAAACATAGTCATGACCGAAGCACACAACTCAAGATATTCCGTTCACCCAGGTTCAGATAATGTATTTGGATCTTAAGAAACTGTACTGGTGGTCTAACATGAAAGCAGAAATTGCTACCTTCATAAGTAAATGCCTTACTTGCGCTAAGGTTAAGGTCGAGTATCAGAAACCGTCAGGATTACTACTGATGGGTTTTGAGCATTCTAACACTTCCTAAGTGTACATGCAACCCTAATAACCTTGGATCTATGTTTGTCTAATTATCATGCAAAGTTGAATTCCAAGGTTATATTCCTATCTAGCATACATGGGGAACAATTTTAACTTGAATCATAGATAGAATAACTTACCTTGTTGTTGCTTGTGTTCCTTGAAACCTTGTGAGCCTAGCACCCCAAGTGTGATGCCTCAAATGCTTCACACAACACCAAATGCTCTTGGAAAGACTCTTGGGATAACACACACTTCTCAAAATCGGCCAAGCCCTCTAGTTTCTTAGTGTTCAACTTGTGTAGCCAATTTTGTGGAGAATGGGACTCTTATATAGTGTTGGCACATCTAGGGTTACACCATGTAAACCCTAATGTGTCATGACTCTTCATTTCCATGACCCATGGGTTTGTAACTCCCATGGAGCATCCATGGAGCATCCTATGGGTAGAACCCAACTTGATAATCCATGGAGCCTCTTAGCCCACTATACAAGATATGAATGATTTACATAATCAACCCATATATTTAATTAGTTATCCTTTGATCACTTAATTAATTCTAAATTAATTCTTTGATCAACTAATCAAATAATATTCTCCAAGTGTTATTTCTCTCATTTAGTCTATCCAATTGCATGGTGCCATGCAACCCAAATGGACCATGCCGGGTCGGGTCAAGTACAAGCCCGAAATAGTTATGGACTTAGACACCTTATCCAACAGTCTCCCACTTGGATAAGTCTAATAACTATATCTCTAGTACTTCAGGAACCGACCGGCAATCGTAGCTCTTTCAAGGTCTCTCGGAACTGAGAAGATGATGATACGCCATTTAAGATAAGTGATCATATAATCCTCTGTTCTAGATATCAGCCGGACAAATACATGGAACATGTCTTGCTTATTGTCCAGCATTTGTTTCCCGATTTCCGATTTGTTTGACTTAGAACTTAATTGAACACATCAACTTAGTTCTGACCGGGCCCGGTACATGGGTCAAAACAAAATCATCGAGGGGCCCAGATATCAGCTTCTAATCCAAGAAGGAACAGATAAACTTCGACTCATATATTTGTTCTACCACTCATTGAATTACACACAAAAGTACGTTTTATAACATCGAGTTACCAATGCGGTTTCGTACAGTCAATGCATAACCAACTTGTAAGTAACAAATCATATCTCTAGGTTTGAAGACTTATATGATATTACCGTCTCACGATCACTCGAGATAAAATTCCATGAAGTGATTCCAGTGAGCGTGGGTTGAATCCAATGCTCAGAACTTATGAGCACTCATGATTGTTGTAGCCTTGTCCAAGACCTCTACAACCAAACATGACAGTCTTGATTCATATCTACTTCCAACATATGACCGACTGTGGAGGTTTGAATAATATGTTATACCGAACAAAATTATTCTGGAAGTCAAAACATGCAAAAAGAAATATAGTAAACGATTGACAAGAGATAGCAACACTTTACTCATAAATAAAACATGTTTTATTCATCATCTAATGTCAATTACACTTTACAAATTTCGAGATTAACTAACTACTAAATCTAATATCATCCTTCAGCCCTATGCTCCGAGCATGCTGAAGATGCTTAACCCGAGTCAATCCCTTTGTGAGGGGATCTGCCGGATTCTCATCTGATGATACCCTCTTTGCCACGAGGTGTCCTTCTTCGATCCGATGTCTAATGAAATGGTATTTTCTGTCGATGTGTCTGGATCTCCCATGATCCCTTGGTTCCTTGGCTAAGGCAACAACACTTTCACTATCACAGAAAATCTCCATTGGCTCTTTAATAGCTGGTACAACTCCAAGGTCTCCAATGAAGTTCTTCAGCCATATCGCCTCCTTTGCTGCTTCACTAGTTGCAATATACTCCGATTAACAAGTAGAATCTGCCACTGTCTCTTGCTTGGAACTCTTCCAAGAAATTGCTCCTCCGTTTAGGGTAAAGACCCAGCCCGACTGAGAGCGGAAATTATCCCTATCAATCTGGAAGCTAGCATCACTATACCCTACAACTCTCAAGTCACCACTCCCACCGAGGGTAAGAACCCAGTCCTTAGTCCTCCGCAGGTACTTGAGGATATTCTTTACCGCAGTCCAGTGTGCCTTGCCAGGGTTCGCCTGATATCTGCTAACCATGCTCAAGGCAAAAGCTACATCGGGTCGAGTACACGTCATAGCATACATGATCGATCCTACAGCCGAAGCATAAGGTGTTCGACTCATTTCTGCTATCTCAGCCTCAGTGCTAGGGCTTTGTGTCTTACTCAATCTGGTGTTACTCTGGATGGGTAACTCTCCTTTCTTGGAGTCCTGCATGCTGAATCTCTTCAGCACCTTATCCAAGTAGGTACTCTGACTAAGTCCAATTAGTCTTTTACTCCGATCTCTCAAGATTCTTATCCCTAGAATATAGGCAGCTTCACCAAGGTCCTTCATAGCGAAACACTTCCCAAGCAAGGACTTTACTTCCTGCAGGGTTGGAATGTCGTTTCCTATGAGTAGTATGTCATCCACATACAATACCAAAAAGCTAACTATACTCCCACTAGCCTTGACATACACACAAGATTCATCTTCACTCCTAGAAAAGCCAAATTCCTTGACCTTTTCATCAAAGCAAAGATTCCATCTGCGAGGTGCTTGCTTCAATCCATAAATGGATTTCTCAAGCTTACACACTCTATTAGGGTACTCGTTGCTGACAAAACCCTCTGGCTGACTCATGTAAACATCTTCAGCCAACTTTCCATTAAGGAAAGCGGTTTTGACATCCATCTGCCATATTTCATATTCATGAAATGCAACTATGGCTAACAGAACCCGAATAGACTTATTCTTGGCTACCGGAGAAAAGGTCTCATCATAATCCACTCCAGGAATTTGAGAGAAGCCCTTTGCAACCAGTCTAGCCTTATAAGTGTGTACTTTACCATCCATGTCGGTCTTCTTCTTGAAGACCCATTTGCACCCTACTGTCTTACGACCTGGTACATTTTCAACCAAGTTCCAAACTTGATTGTCATACATGGATTGTATCTCGCTATCCATAGCCTCTTTCCATTTAGCAGACTCGGGACCTGCCATGGCTTCCTCGTAGCTGTTAGGGTCATCTTGACTTACTAGTGTCTCATCACTAATAAGTGTCTCACCTTCTGCAGTAATATGGAATCCATAGTAATGCTCAGGTGCACTCCTAACTCTCGTGGAACGTCTCAGAGGTACATATTTGTCAATTGGCTCAACAGGAGTTTCCTCCTCAGGTTGAGGGCTAGAGTTTGAAGTTCCTTCACCGCTTGATTCTCGAATTTCTTCAAGATCAATTTGTCTCCCACTGTCTCCTTGGCTTATAAATTCTCTCTCTCGAAAGACTCCTCTTCTTGCTACAAAGACCACATTGTCACTAGGTATGTAGAAGAGGTAACCAAAGGATCGCTGTGGGTAACCGATGAAAATACACCTCTCGCTTCGAGGTTCGAGCTTATCATGAGTCTCGCGTCTCACGAAAGCCTCGCAACCCCAAATCTTGATGTGGTCTAGTTTAGGTACTTTACCAGTCCACATCTCGTGAGGAGTTTTGGCAACTTTCTTTGTAGGGACTAGATTAAGAATATGGGCGGCAGTCTCTAAGGCATACCCCCAGAATGAGATTGGTAGCGTAGCTCGACTCATCATGGAACGAACCATATCTAGCAAGGTTCGATTACGCCTCTCAGCCACACCATTCAACTGTGGTGTCCTGGGAGGTGTCAATTGTGAGACTATCCCACATTCCCTTAGATAGTCGAGGAACTCTGAACTAAGATACTCACCACCACGATCGGATCGAAGCATCTTAATGTTCCTGCCCAATTGATTCTCGACTTCCTGTTTAAATTCCTTAAACCTCTCGAAAGTCTCTGACTTATGCTTGATCAAGTAGACATATCCATATCTACTATAATCATCAGTAAAAGTCAAATAATAACGATTAGCATCCCTTGTGGCATGTTTGAATGGTCCACACACATCCGTGTGTATAAGGTCCAACAAACCTTCACCCCTCTCACACGAACCTGTGAAGGGTGACTTTGTCATTTTTCCAAGTAAGCATGATTCGCAACTATCATCTGACTTTAGGTCAAACGACTCCAAGACTCCATCCTTTTGGAGTTGGCCTATGCGTTTCTTGCTTATATGTCCAAGACGACAATGCCATAAGGATGCTTTATCCAAGTTATTATTAGTAGAATCAATACACAAAACATTATTTCCTAAGTTATCAACAACAGATACAGCTTCATACACACCATCACAAGGTAATGCTTTAAAATAAAGAACATTATTAAAGAAAGCATCAATAGAACCAACTTCATTATTAAATGAAAAGGTAAACCCTTGTTTGTACAAAGCATGAAAGGAAATAATATTTCTTGCCATTCCTGGCGAATAACAACACTTATTCAGATCTAAACTAAACCCACTACTTAGCGATAAAGTATAAACTCCAATCTTGGTAACAGGTATAGCTTTCCTATTCCCCATGATCAAGTTTATCCTTCCTTGCTCCACATCCTCACTTCTTCTTAGTCCCTGCAAGTCACAACAAATGTGAATACCACACCCGGTATCAAGGACCCAAGAATTAGAATGGGGTGAGTTATTAGAAATGATAGTGTAAATACCTGCATGGTTGGGTTTAACTTTCCCATCCTTCACATCTTGCTGGTATTTTGGGCAGTTCCGCTTCCAATGAGCTTTTTCATGGCAATAGAAGCATTCAGCCTCTTTTGGGTCAGAAGAAGAAGTAATGAAACCTTTCTTGGTTCCACTTGAAGAAGAGCCATCAAGGGTCCGAGCCTTGGTACCCTTAGAAGAGCTCTTTCTTTTCCTCCCTCGACTTTTCCCGATTGCCAAAACCGGAGTAGAGTTTTGAGTAGGAGTGATAGCAACCGACTTCCCCTTAAGACCTGATTCTGCGGTCTTGAGAAGTCCCTGAAGTTTGCTGAGGGTGACTTCTTCCTTGTTCATGTGATATGTCATGCGGAATTGATCATAGCACGATGGTAAGGAATGCAAAATAATATCTATTGCAAGATCCTCCGGGAAGTTCACATTAAGCTTCAGCAAACGATCCACATACCTTTGCATTTTCTGCATGTGGCTCGTGACGGATTCCCCGTCCTTCATCATGGTTGTTATCATGGAGCAGATGATTTCATACCTCTCTTGTCTTGCACTTTGATGGTATCTTTCCATCAAATCTTGATGCATGTCATAAGGGTAGAAATCCTCATAATACTTTTGGAGTTCCGCTGTCATCGTGGCCATCATGATGCAAGCCACTTTCGTAGCATCCCTTTCATGTGCCCGAAATTCAGCGATCTCCTGAGGAGTTGCAGTGGACTCATCAATCTCCTTAAGCTCCTTGTCAAGGACATATTCTTTGTCCTCGTAGCGGGTAATCATCCTGATGTTTCTGATCCACTCATTGAAGTTGGATCCATCAAAGGTGACTTTCCCACACAAGTTCATAAGGGTAAAGGAGCCATTAGGATTAGAGCCAGAAGCATTGTTGAAAGACATCTGAAGGAAAGAGGACAAGATTAGTTTAGATAAGAGAGTCCTTAATAAAACACCCAAATGTAATATTAAGGCTAGGATCCAATCACAATATAATATAACTTAGAAGAGGTATGCCGTAATCTAAGCTATATCATATTTGAAAGGTAGGTGAATGACGATTCACCAATTTCCACCACGAAAACCGCAATATTTTAGTATTAGGTTTTTGAATGGTTCTTAGAAATTCCTAGATTCTTTGAGATTCAATGAACTTTTCAAAGGCATGTTTCAATCTCGAGTGTGCCCTCCAAGTTTTGTGACTGGGATACCGACGATCACAAAACGAGGTGTGAAGTAACCATGCAAATCACTTGGTACCCTTAAAGTTTATCACTCAATCGATGTGCCGGTTAACCACACACGCTCCATCGATACTATAATAAACCCTAAGTCACCCTTCACCTACCTTGTTAAGTCCAAGTTAGTGTGCCGGTTAACCACACACGCTCCACCAACGACTTAATCAAAGTGTAAAGTGTAATTTCATGGAATAGCACCTTATTCACATTTTTCTAAAGTAACTAAGATTGGGAATTTAATAAAACATTTAGTTACTTTATAATATTCATCATACTTTGAATGAGAATTAATAAGTCCTTGTCTTACCCGTTCGGCTAACGACCCTCCACCGATCAAGCAAGCGGTGGGTGAGAGTGGACACCCATTAAGTCACCATTTTATAGGCAACAACCTTATACCCACCTTATAGACCGGCTTCGTGAATGAGGCGTACTAGCGGTAAGACGACTTTGTTCTTATACATATATATATATATATATATATATATATATATATATATATAATTATTAAATCATAATAATATAAGTATAAGGGTTGAATTTTAACTTTTAAAATTCTAGGGGTTGGAACTAAAGTTTTAACTTAACTTTACTTGTTCCAAAACTTGAGGGCAAGTTTTGTAAACTTTCAAAACTTTTCATTTCTTGTAACTTATGAGTTTTTTAGAGTAATAAAATGAGGACTTTTCATTTTTCCTAACTCTTGTGTTCTTTTAATGGTTTTTAACCCAAGAGACTTTTGGTTTTCCATAACTTGAGGACAAGTTATGGACTCCATTAAAACACATTATGATCATGAATTAATCTACCACATAGGTTACAAATAATTCCTATGATCATCTAAACATCATAAGAACAAGAATATGAATATGAACACTTTCAAGAATCAAAATCACATTTAATCTTTGTAATTTTGATAACTTGTTGTTGTAAATGAGTTAGAAAAGACATTACACCTTCTAAAATAAGTTTTCAAGTACCAAAACATTTTAGGGTAATGATTCTAATCCATTTCCAGCAACTCAAGTCGAAATTCTGCACTCTGTCGACCCTACTCGCCGAGTGCATAAACTTACTCGCCGAGTAGGTTGAAGATACACATGAACTCGACGAGTCCTCCCCATGGACTCGCCGAGTCCATCAGTCAGACAGCAGAATTTTCGACTTTCTTCAACTTTTAAGCACAAATAACAAACAAACAAGCCTAGGCTCTGATACCACTGATGGGTTTTGAGCATTCTAACACTTCCTAAGTGTACATGCAACCCTAATAACCTTGGATCTATGTTTGTCTAATTATCATGCAAAGTTGAATTCCAAGGTTATATTCCTATCTAGCATACATGGGGAACAATTTTAACTTGAATCATAGATAGAATAACTTACCTTGTTGTTGCTTGTGTTCCTTGAAACCTTGTGAGCCTAGCACCCCAAGTGTGATGCCTCAAATGCTTCACACAACACCAAATGCTCTTGGAAAGACTCTTGAGATAACACACACTTCTCAAAATCGGCCAAGCCCTCTAGTTTCTTAGTGTTCAACTTGTGTAGCCAATTTTGTGGAGAATGGGACTCTTATATAGTGTTGGCACATCTAGGGTTACACCATGTAAACCCTAATGTGTCATGACTCTTCATTTACATGACCCATGGGTTTGTAACTCCCATGGAGCATCCTATGGGTAGAACCCAACTTGATAATCCATGGAGCCTCTTAGCCCACTATACAAGATATGAATGATTTACATAATCAACCCATATATTTAATTAGTTATCTTTTGATCACTTAATTAATTCTAAATTAATTCTTTGATCAACTAATCAAATAATATTCTCCAAGTGTTATTTCTCTCATTTAGTCTATCCAATTGCATGGTGCCATTCAACGCAAATGGACCATGCCGGGTCGGGTCAAGTACAAGCCCGAAATAGTTATGGACTTAGACACCTTATCCAACAGCTACAACAACCGGAGATACCAGAATGGAAATGGGAGCGGATTACTATGGACTTCATAACCAAGTTACCCAAGACAACGGGTGGACTCGATACCATATGGGTCATCGTCGACTGATTGACCAAATCCGCACATTTCCTACCCATCAAGGAGACTGACAAAATGGAAAAGCTTACAAGAACTTACTTAAGGGAAGTAGTGCGACTGCATGGTGTTCCGATATCCATTATCTCCGATAGAGATAGTAGATTCACTTCCAGATTCTGGCAGTCACTACAAAGTTCCCTGGGGACTAGGCTAGACATGAGTACAGCCTACCACCCACAAACAGACGGGCAAAGTGAGAGAACGATACAAGCTTTAGAAGATATGCTGAGAGCCTGTGTGATTGACTTTGGAAAGGCATGGGATATCCATTTACCCCTTGTAGAATTTTCATACAACGATAGTTATCATACAAGCATAAAGGCTGCTCCGTTCGAAGCCCTCTATGGTCGAAAGTGCAGATCCCCTCTGTGCTGGACTGAAGTTGGCGATACCCAGTTATCTAAAGGAAGAGTTCCTGAAAGCACTCTCACCGGTCCAGAAATCATACGAGAAACAACAGAGAAGATCGTTCAGATTCGTGAACGATTGAAAGCCTCTAGAGACCGACAGAAAAGCTACGCTGACCAAAGGAGGAAACCTTTGGAATTCCAGGTAGGAGACCACGTTTTATTAAAGGTCTAACCGTGGAAGGGTTTAATAAGCTTTGGAAAGCATGGGAAACTAAATCCAAGATACATAGGGCCTTTCGAGATTCTTGCCAGAATCGGCCCTGTGGCTTACAAGCTTAACCTACCGCGTGAACTTAGTAACATACATCCAACCTTCCACGTCTCGAACTTGAAAAAGTGTCTGTCCGATGAGACTCTTGTTATTCCACTCGACGAGATCGAGATCAACGAGAGCCTCAACTTTGTGGAAGAACCAGTAGAAATCATGGACCGAGAGGTCAAAAAAACAAAACAAAGTCGCATACCCATCGTGAAGGTTTGCTGGAACGCCAGGCGGGGACCTGAATTCACATGGGAACGCGAAGATCAGATGAAACAAAAGTACCCTCATCTCTTTCATGTTCACTAGTATCTTTACTACTTTAAATTTCGGGACGAAATTCCCTCTAACGGGGGGATGA
Organism: Lactuca serriola; assembly: GCF_051521515.1. NCBI lineage: Eukaryota > Viridiplantae > Streptophyta > Magnoliopsida > Asterales > Asteraceae > Lactuca > Lactuca serriola. Next base: position 222,309,339 of record NC_136415.1, on the reverse strand, counting down.
TGTGACAACCCGATATTTCAACTCTTTGTAATGGCCTAATAGGTCAAGTATTGTAACCACTTTTGAGTTAATAAAATTAACTTTGATATTAAAATGTCCAAAAAGTTCTATTTAAATTCCCTCTATGTTTAAATGTCATTAAACCATGATCGTACGTAAAAAGAATGCCCAAATCCGACTTCGTATATTGAAGTTAAGATTTTTCCAAGTTCGACTTAGCAACAGACAGCTAAAAACTCGAATCGGAGATCGAGCGACTTTTGGCCGGAATGACCTAAACAAGAATCGAAGGTCTCGACAATGGTATTTCAACGGTGAAAAGTCTGGCAAAAACCGACATCAGATAAAGAAGTTATGAATTTTTAAAGAAAATTCCTTAATCACGTCATTTTATAATTAAATAATAAAAATAATTTTGGAATTTGCCAACGGAGTCTAAACGAAAGTTGTAGAGCGTAGTCTCACCTACGCGTGGATATAAAGAACGTCGAAAACGGAGTTCGTATGAAGGAGATATGAATTTTATAAATTTATTTAAAATAAATATAAATATAAATATATATTCTTGGTATTATCCGAAGGGGAGTCAGCAGATAGGACCGGAGTATGCCCTGCGTACCCTCGTACGCCTCGCGTACTCGAAATCAAGGGCCTCGGATCGTCCACGTCGCCCCTATGCAAAGCTACCGACCCGCCCCATCCGACCCGCCCCACCCGATCCGTCCCATCCGATCCGTCCCATCCGAAGCCGAGGCAGTCGAGGACTCGCTCATGCATGACGTACGCGTACGCGCTGCGTACGAGCGTACGCCCCGTGTACGAGGCTTCTCAGACCCCCCTATAAATAGAAATGCGAGGGTTCCGGAAAAATCACCCCATTTCTCTCCTTTCTCTCACGATCTTGCCTCGTTTTCCTTGCCCGTTCAAACCCGAAGCTCTGGTCTTTTTGCTCAAGTCCCGAGGGTCGATTTTACTCCCGAGATTCCCGAGAATCCCGAGAAAAATCCGTTTCTCAAGACGAAACTCTGCCCGGTTTTCCATCTCGCTATCTTCAAACTTTCAAGTGAGTTCATACCCCTTAATTAACCTTTTTAAGATATTCTAAATGCTTTTATTTGCTTTCAAGGGGGGAATGCAAGTAAAACACACGAGTATTATCGTGTGTTACATAAAGAATTATTTTATATGCATTTATATATCCAAATCACATGTGATTTATAAACTTTATAGCAAACTTTCGTATATAAAATATGTTACAATAGAATTCTATCTTTTGAAATATAAATTGTTGTATTGCATGTATAAACTAAACATTTTCTTAGATTTTATGTATACTTGTCTATCTTAGGCTCTACAAAAATCTATACTTTCATAACAAGTGATTCCTTTTCTAGGTATTTCTAAACAAACGAGACACACTTTTAGAAAACTATAATAGGTATAGTTTTGCGAGGATATTACTAACTTTTACATACTAGAAACATGATTTTCAAGAAGTCACTTTCATATACAAGAACAAACGAACATTTTAACACGTAAATCTGTTTTTATACCACGGTTTTGTGAGACATAAACTTCACGTACATTCGAGTACACATTTCAAGTCATGTATTATATACCAGAATCCCTTGGAGGGGGAGCATGGTGTTTGTGTATAGATCTATACGGGCTTGACAACCCGCGCCCTGACTGTTAGCTACAGTCCACCATTTGGGGTAACAAACGTCATAACATTCCAACGCTTGAAGAACGTTGTGTATAGGCATTCCGAGTCAATAGTATGGTTATAAAACTCACATGGGGTATTAAAAATGCATTGATTTACAAGGTTTTCAAACACATTTGGTTATTTCACACTTACATACATTTCAGAAACAAACATTGGTCTTGAGAGAAGGCTACTTTTATACTAGTAGAAAATATAGGATTTTCTAAACACAAACAAACAAGGATAAAACATTTCATTTTCATACAAACATTGTCATTTAAATACTTATGAAACTCACCAGCTTAAATGCTGATCTACTCTTTCAAAATTACTTGTATGTCCCAGGGAATCAGTAATTTCAGGTATCATTATGCTTTTGATGAAGGGATGCTGCGGCGCCAGTTTAATCTCATATTTTGACATCATATTGTAATTGGTTTTGAACATGTAACTTTTGACAAATGTAAACTTTCAATTATATATGTGATGGTTGTATTGCTTTCTTTACTATGTATTCTATTGTTACGCTACCACATGAAGTCATCCGCCACCGAACGTTTCCGCCGTTCAGGTTTGGGGGTGTGACACTTTCTTTCAAATGAAATGGTTGTTTATTACTTTGATTACTATGATACATGTCTTGTGATACTAAACATGACGTCCTCCACCCCAGAACGTTTCCGCCGTTCCGGTTTTGGGGTGTGACACTTCTTGTCTAAACTTTGGTAATATTATAAGTATATGTCATTTTAAAATGTTTTAGTTTTTAAAAACCAAATTATAAAAACCGATTCAACCGAATTGTAATTGGATCAGATCAGATCGGATTTGAATTTAATTTGGACTATTCAGATCCATGTTTTGAAAACTGAAATCAGTTTGGATTCACTTGATTGGATTGGATCAAACCGATCCATCCAAATGAACACCCCTAGGTAGAAGAAGGAAAAGAGATAACTAGTTTATATGCTCTTATCTTTATGCATTTATCCCATGGATCTTAACCTTTAAGACCCATGCCTCATCAAATCAACTAGCCACGATTTCTTAGAGCATGGTGTGTGGAATAAATTAATCAAAAGTAAGTCTTATTTCTTCTTTATGGTCTCCTTGAATATTTTATAAAAAGAAGCTAGTTTTTCTATAAAAACTCTTCTAATTTTTATAACTTATAAAACATATAAATCCATATAAGTCAAAAACCCTTTTGGTCCAAAAAGATGTGCGTGATATAAGAAATAATACCTTATGATATATTATGATACTTAACATTGAAAATTAATATTTCAATGAAAAAAATAATTTATAATTAACTACAAGGTATATATATATAGAATCATATTCTTACAAATAATATATTTGCATCAAGTTGTTGCATCAAATTCTTATATATATATATATATATATATATATATATATATATATATATATATATATATACACACACACACACACATACACACACACACACACACATATATATATATATATATATATATATATATATATATTATCTAGAAATATTATTCTATAATGACTCTTGTGCGTATAAATCTTTCAATGTCCCACTTGTACAAGACTCATCATAGATAGATATAAATAGTGGTAAACGTTTAGCAATATTTCACCTCCCCCAGTAATATATGATTTAGTACAAGTATACGTTTTAGAGTATAGATATAACTAAGTTCTCCTTCATGAATGTTATAGTGGATTTCTAAACTAAACCTATTATTAGTTTACTTGAATGGTTATCTAGATGCCTTTGCTACCCAAAGGTGACGAATCTGCTGATAGAACTTTTATGACTTTATATGTATACATGATATATAACTAATATTTAAACGACCTTGGGATGGATAAACCTTACCCTAAAGCCACATCCAAACAAGGAAAATGAATTAAGGCGAGTTAGCCTTCCTAAGTCCTTTAAACATTACTTATATAACTATACATATATACAGACATGCATTTAACAATACAAGAGTATAAAAGATGTTTTTGGTAAAACCTTAGAAAAAGATTTATTAAACTAACAAGGGATTTTTATACTTTAAAAGAGTTTTGAAAAACAAGGTTTGAAAACCTTTGATTGGATAAAGCAGTTTATCATGCAAAAATCTATTTGCTAGTCTGTTATTAATCACATATGATTGATATAATAACTTACTAGTTCAACTTGTATCCCCCATAAAAGCATTTAAAATCATTTAAAAGGTTAATTCAGGGGTATGAACTCACCTGAAACGAGTAACTTGAAAGAAAGATTGATATAGGACCACTGGATGTCGAATGAAGTCGTGAGCACAAACGGATCCTAGTTTAATATGTAATAAAACATATATGAATATATTTAGGGTATATAACCACTAATAGGCACATGAATACATGTTAGGGACATGAGAACACTTAGATATGAGTGTCACAAACACCCATCGAAGTCCTTAAATGAGTGTGGCGCATTAGATTTGAGTGTAAGGCCACAAAACTCAACCTTTGTGAGTGTGCGGCCAGGGAGTGCGGCCAAGCTGTGTGTGCGGTTACACACATGAGTGTGCAGCCGTAGAGAGGGTGTGTGCGGCCGTACACTCCTCATTTGTGTCCAAAATGTCTATTTTGAGGTGTTTTCTCCTCACTTTAGAGAGTTTTAAATGTGTGCGGCTACCTTATGAAGGTGTGCGGACATACACCTTCAAAGGAAGAAGAACACGAAGAACACTATGAGTTTTTGGCTTAGTTTCAAGTGTTTTACCAGTATAACAAGCTGACTGATGGAGTCATTCATGTTTTTGAAGCCCTTAGAGTGTTCTTGGATGAAGATTTCTAGAGAGAGAAAGTTCCAGCTTCGAAGGAGTGGGAGAAAAAGGGGGGTGTAATGTTGGCTAAGTGTTCAATATATAGGGTCGAGTGTGAGGCTGGATGGTGTGTGCGGCTGGGTGTGCGGCCGCACACACCTTCTTTGGTGTGTTTGGCCCGATTTTGCGATGCTACACCTTTTCTAACCCTTCTTAAGACTCATATCCAGGATAGACTAAGCCTAGAACGCTCATATAGACTCACATTTTTGTTAAAAGATAACAAAATGAAGGTTGACACTCAGCTGAGTTGAATAGTTGGACTTTACAAGACAAGGATTTTCGGGTTGTCACATTATCCCCCACGTTAGAGGGAATTTCGTCCTGAAATTAGAATCTTAATGAATACTCAGGGATAGTTGCGAAGGATGTGGATACTTCATGCTTTATCCGATCTATACTGAGTCCTAGCGAACATTCATTACAAGGTATGGCTTTTCCTCTGGCCTCTAGGCTACACGAGATAAGGTTTTGTTAGTTTCCTTTACCGAGACATATTTCTCCTGTTTCCGTTAACGAGCGTGACTCTAGTATTTATGGATTTCGTCGAGAAAATTGTGAGAGTTTTTGTCGGGTACTACTGGTTCATTAGCTAAGATGTGGACAGGTTAGGGTGGAAATTATGGAATCCCTAAAGCAGTTGGGGTCTGACGGATGCTGGGCCAATTCTTATCAAGAATCTCGTATGGTCCTAAGCTCTTGGGAAGATAGAGCTTTTCAGTACTTAGAACATAATGCAGTTCCATAGTTAGATCATCACTCGACGTGATCACCATTCTGATGTTCCAAAAGTTTTTCTCTTACTGGAGGTGTAGTCCTTCTGATTGGTTTCTAGGCGTTTCAGGTCGTATTTGGATTTGTACTCTCTATAGGTTGGCTTTCGGAGGTTTTCTGGATCATTGAAGGTGCTGACTATATGCTGGCATCTATTGGTTGCGTGGAATCTACCTCAGCTCAGTGCAGAAAGGGCCTGCACTTTCGACTCATGAGGTGTTTTTAACGGGATATTTCAATGTCAGGATGATAGAGGGTTTTACTAGGTGATGTTTAGATAACTGTAATTTTCATCTTAGACTAATAGATGCTTTCACAACACAGTTCTTAACTGGAAAGAATCGTGCTCTTACTCACTTCGCTGATTCATGGATAGTAGTCTCCGATCAGGGCTAGCTCAACCCTTAGAGATTTTCTGAAGTGCTGGACTATTTCAGGAGGTGGTTCTACTATCTCTTTAGAGACAATATTTCGGGGAACACCTAGTAGCCCAACAGTCTCTAGAATATGCCTTATTCTCTAAGGTGTCGGCTCCCTCCAAATCGTAGGAAGCGCGTGTTCTCGTATAACCCATCGACTAGCACCTAGACCGGTGTCGAGTCTATAATCTCTTCATGATTTGGGTTATAAGGCTCAACGCAACATACCATTCTACTTTATTCAAGTATTCTTGGTTGCGAAGGTGGTCATGTGGTTCTTAGTATCCTAGTATTAACCTTGGAGATTGACGTCCATCATTTATAGGGCGACGATGACTTTTCTCGCATGAGGATGCGGCGAGTCCTAGGCACTACTCGTCTGTAACTGGATGGACGAAGTGCCTGAGTAGCGTGAGTATTACTTGTAACTAATCTTCTGGTGGTTCTAAGTTTTCCCAATTTAAATTTACTCTAGGTAGAAGTGGATTCTGCTACATGGAGACTCAAATTTCTTCATCCACTCTCCTCAGAGTTTAGCCTGTCACAGCTTTCAGGCTTTCTAGGATCTCTGCTGAGATGCTTAACTCATGGGGTTTACGCATGAACGGATTGTCGTAGTCAATGTTTGACTCTTACGACTCAAGTTACTTTTCCTAGTCGAGGGTGTTAGCTACTATGTTGGCTCAACCGGGATGACGACAAATTTCGGATTTGTGGTCATTTTAGTAGCTCAACCCACAACGGTTTTCTTGACTCCAGCTCCTTTTCTACGGAGGAAAGGATGAAGGGTCTTATTATAAGCTTCGTGGTAGAGCTCATACTCGACTTAATCACTAATACCCGGTGTATGCAAGTTGTATATAATTGAGACCGATGGGATGTTCAGTTTTGTGGCCCCACCCCAGACCCACAACCCAACGAGGAACAGGGAGTAGGGAGGTAGCACACATCTTAAATTTTATTGATCTAAATTATATAATACTCTAATGCATATACTCAGTAGTAGCAAGTTAATCACATGAGTTCTTTATTTTGATTCACGAACCTGATTGCGAGGTGCTAAGGGTCTTTCTAGGGGATCTACTGAGTAGGCCTCGGGCGATTATTGTCTTCTGGGATACCTGCAGTGCCTTTCGCTTCGGGTTCTATTTGTCTAAGGAGGGGTTGGTTAACAGCGCGTGGTACCCTTCTCCTGGGGTACTTCGGAAGGTTACAATAAGAGAGACGACTGACGATTCGCATTAGGTTTTCTTATTAGGTTTGGAAGAATCTTTATTTGATGCAGAGGCTATGGTGAAAGTTCTCTTTACACAGCACAAGAAATTTTCACATGGTCGCACCAAGTCGAACCATGATTGATGGCAGTGTCGAATGTAATAGGCATCAACATGATATGGAATGAAGATCAATAGGACCGTGTGTTGAACAGAGCACACAAGTGCTTAGCGTCTCGGGTTTCGTCCAAGGAATCTCTATCGCGGATACTTGGACCGGTAGAGTCGACGCGGACTATAGGGGTTCTCGATGTTTTGGAATAGTGTACTTCTCATGAACGGCTTTCTTACGAGGCCTATTTATAATCGCCTAGCATACACTAGTCATGTATAATTAAGATTAAAAGGACTGTTGATTGAGCGGCTCCGCCCTAAATCCACAACCAAACAAGGAACAAGAGATGAGGCGGCATCACTCACTCGAGGTCTGTCATTCTTAATTATAAATGGCCTTAACGAATATACCAAGCCATCATAGCTTTACTTGATGGAATTTTGAATTTTACAACAGTGCTGCGACTTTCACTTTTAACAAGAGAGTAATTACAATTAGGATTAATCATTTAATGTTTTCGATTAGTTACTTAGGATTGAGATACATACCAAAATTCTACCAGGTTATTTGATGCTTCCCCTAGGCATTAGAGTTAGACTCCTCCTGTGCCTTCTTCATTTCCTTCAGTTGGGCAGTCCCTCTTGAGGTGCCCAATTTCACCACATAGGTGGCATACTAGACTTGTCCCCACATAGGTGGTTGATGTGATGAACTCAACCGGGGTTCTACAGAAACGACCGATATGCCCCTTCATGTTACACCTAACGCAAAAGAGTTCCCGACAGATACCATGATGAAGGTAGTTACACTTGTTGCAGCGGGGGAAGTTTCTTAGGTATTGTCTTCTTGGAGTCGAGTCAGAAAGGTTGACGGGGTTATTGACTACCTCAGCTCGTTGCCAGTTGGAAGGTCCTTAAGTCGAGGTACTTCCCTCTTCGCTCTTGAAATTTGTTTTCAGTGGATCTGGTTGAGGTTCTTGTGTGGCTGGATACGCAGGTGTTGGTTGCTGCTGTCCATTGCTTTGATTGGGAATCCCGATAGGGCTCTTGCTAACACTGGCATTGCTAGCGTTCAGGTGAGCCATGACAGTTGCTACGACTATTGAAACTGCAGCTTCATTAAATAGGAGAGTCGGTGTTTTGCCAGTGGGCTGGTTACGCTTCTTTGGAGGCATGATTTTTCCTACATGAAAAGGAAAACAAGTCGATGAGAGACGATGGTTAACCCTAGACGTATCTTTCTTTATTATGATAGGCATAAATTTTTCCTGCACTTTGATTGATGGTTATTTGAGCGTCGACCTACATCCCTATGATGCAGTCTGGGTAACAAGGTAGGAGTAAGTGTATCGGAAAGCCATAAAATGGGTGTTGTTCCTACTAAGTTATCTTTATACTGGAGAGATTCGCTCTCTGGCTTTGGAAAGATTTGAGGACAGTTCGGAACGAAGATCACAGAAGAAAAGGCTCATGAAGACTTATGGCTAAACACTCTCAATCGAGGTTTTGGGATCCGATCTAATCATATTACTTGCGACGGGGAAAGGCGATTTGCCTAGCACATAGTGTGAGTAGTGTAATCACTAACTCACTAAATTGTATTATTTTATGGGTGTATTAGCGCGATGATAATGAGGAAAAGACACTTCTCGGGTTTCATGTATTGGCTCCCTCTGTCTACCTCTTATCCTTGATTGGGTCCGACGTTGGTTTTCTTCGGGTAGTTACCTAGGGTTCTCTTCTCTAGTAGACATATTGAATTTCTACTCCGTCTTACTTCCGATTCTGACTCTGAGTGTCATCACTACCTTAGTTCTGATCCTGACCCTGAGTGTCATCACTGCCTTACTTCTGGTCCTGATCCTGAGTGTCATCTCTTCATGACAGATGACTGGAATCTCAGATATTCAGGCGAATTCCCCAATGATGTCCCTAAAAGGTATAGGCACATGGTGGTTTCAATAGTCTTGTGCCTGTTCATTTACTTCTTAATTGGAAACCTTCTCAATGAACCTCTTCTGGGTCTGAATCGACTCTTCTGCCGATCACTGAAGTGGATAAGGTTTTCTAAAGGGTTTCGCGCGAGAATGGAAATGTCTAAAGAATCCTAAGAGATTATTAAGACATTTCACTGGGTAATCCATATCGAGTCCTGCTACAATTCCATAGCATATACAAATCATATATAACTTAGATCTGATAGGCCTTTGAATATGTGATACTACTCTATATCCACATCCAAACAAGGAAAAGGAAGTAGAGCGAAACCATATATTCTTAGCCTATGATATCCTTACTATATATTAATCTTGGAAGTATACAGTTTGTAATCATAGGTCTATCGATAAGGATCTCTTTAGTTTTCACGCAAGGTTATTTATGGTTCCTAAAATACCCCTAGAATATTTTAATTACATGTTTGATTCCTATCTTTTGAACATGATTTTGGGTTTATTGTAAATCTTTTAGTGTTATAAAATACTCCTATAGTATTTTAAACTTTATGTTTGGATCTAGCATTCCTATTTGGTAAGTTTCAGACTTGTTTCAACACCACCATCACTCCCAAGCACACGTTATTCGCATCTCGAATAAATATAGTTGATCAGGTTATATTTATTCCAGCTTACGATTACATAACTGCCCAAGTTTGATGGTAGTGGTCAACATCCAAAGACTTTTATTCTTATTGTTCTTTTGATACTTTGTTCGGGTGTTTAGATTTTGGATGTTCTTATACTTTTGTAAAATATGGTTATATTTTTAAGTATAATTCTTGGCCAGAGTGTTTTATCCCAATGTATTTATAGGCTGTATATCTTTTATGATTTGATATACTGAGCTCACTATAAACAACGCTCTGATACCAATCTGTCACACCCCAAAACCGGAATGGCGGAAACGTTTTGCGGTGGAGGACGTCATGTCAAGTATTACAACATATGCAGTATAGTAATCAAAGTACAACAACCACTGCCTTAATAGTAATAATTTTACGTAGGTTACATTTAACAATAACATCAAAGTAGATATAGGAAATAACATAAGCTGCAGCTTGGTACTAGGCTGACTTCGCAAAAGCTCCCGGAGTGTACCTGTCTACTGACGACTTGAGAATACAAGTTATTTTGAAAGCGAGTATCAACATTTTAATGCTGGTGAGTTCATAAGTATTTAATGACATTGGTATAAATACAGGTTTTCTTTCAAAATAATCACATAAAAATAGTGGTTAAGAATTTAAAGAGTTTTAGAATCCTTTCTATAAAATCCCATATTATCTAATAAAAAGTAGTCTTCTATGAAGACCCAATTGTTTTATGTTTAAACCAAGGAGTATCTCTATTAAAAGCAGTCTTCTACCAAGACCTAACCGTTTTATGTTTAAGGAATATTTTCCCCCAAAAGTACTATCATTATCAAAATATAGTTTATGCTTGAAAGAATATGTGAGAAGATTATAAGAATAAGTAATAGGGAAAATAATGTTTTTCCTCAGCAGTAGCACTGCTGGTTAAAAGAAATTAAAACATAGATTCCAGGTGGTATGGAATGAAACAATACGCCTCGCAAAGTCTAAAAGAATGAAATACAGACTCCAGGTGGTATTGAACGAGCAATACGCCTTGCAAAGTCTAAAAAGAATCTTTAGTCCTAATTAGGTTTATTTCAAGATCTAAAACGTGGCCTAGTGTATAAGTTGGTAGGTATATATATATATATATATATATATATATATATATATATATATATATATATATATATATATAAGGATTATTTTATATATAGAAAAATACCATGATTATACTTATTACCTTAAAGCCATGAATTATAAGGTAATTCTAGAGAAACTCGTAACCATACTGATTGACAATCGAATACTTTGACGACCTGATGACGTCGGAATGAATGTGACATTTGTCACCCGTTGGCTTGGTCGGCCGGGAGTGTAGCTAGCAGTCAGGATGTGGGAGTGTCTGTCCCATATAGATCTATACACACAATGCCCGATCTCCCTCCTGGAGACTCTGGTTACCAACTTGACAACGGTGGAATCCGCGTCATGAGGATGTATCTCGTGTTTTGATTTCTATAGACCTTTCCTTTTAGTAAGAGTATACGTTTTAGAGTATAGATATAACTAAGTTCTCCTTCATGAATGTTATAGTGGATTTCTAAACTAAACCTATTATTAGTTTACTTGAATGGTTATCTAGATGCCTTTGCTACCCGAAGGTGATGAATCTGCTGATAGAACTATTTAAACGACCTTGGGATGGATAACCGTTACCCTAAAGCCACATCCAAACAAGGAAAATGAATTAAGGCGAGTTAGCCTTCCTAAGTCCTTTAAACATTACTTATATAACTATACATATATACAGACATGCATTTAACAATACAAGAGTATAAAAGTAGTTTTTGGTAAAACCTTCGAAAAAGATTTATTAAACTAACAAGGGAATTTTATACTTTAAAAGAGTTTTGAAAAACAAGGTTTGAAAACCTTTGATTGGATAAAGCAGTTTATCATGCAAAAATCTATTTGCTAGTCAGTTATTAATCACATGTGATTGATATAATAACTTACTAGTTCAACTTGTATCCCCCATAAAAGCATTTAAAATCATTTAAAAGGTTAATTCAGGGGTATGAACTCACCTGAAACGAGTAACTCGAAAGAAAGATTGATATAGGATCACCAGATGTTGAATGAAGTCGTGAGCACAAACAAATCCTAGTTGAACATGTAATAACACATATATGAATATATTTAGGGTATATAACCACTAATAGGCACATGAATACACGTTAGGGACATGAGAACACTTAGAAATGAGTGCCAAAAAAACCCATTGAAGTCCCTAAATGAGTGTGGGACATTAGATTTGAGTGCAAAGCCACCAAACTCAAACTTTGTGAGTGTGCGGCCAGGGAGTGCGGCCAAACTGTGTGTGCGGTTACACACATGAGTGTGCGGCCGTAGAGAGGGTGTGTGCGGCCGTACATAGGAGTGTGCGGCCGTACACTCCTCATTTGAGTCCAAAATGTCGATTTCGAGGTGTTTTCTCCTCACTTTGGAGAGTTTTGAATGTGTGCGGCCACCTTATGAAGGTGTGCGGCCGTACACCTTCAAAGGATAAAGAACACGAAGAACACTATGATTTTTTGGCTTAGGTTCAAGTCTTTTACCAGTATAACAAGCTGATTGATGGAGTAATTCACGTTTTTGAAGCCCTTAGAGTGTTCTTGGATGAAGATTTCTAGAGAGAGAAAGTTCCATCTTTGAAGGAGTGGGAGAAAAAGGGGGGTGTAAGGTTGGCTAAGTGTTCAATATATAGGGTCGAGTGTGAGGCTGGAGGGTGTGTGCGACTGGGTGTGCGGCTGACTGGCCGCACATATCTTCTTTGGTTTGTTTGGCCCGATTTGGCAATGCTACACCCTTTCTAACCCTTCTTAAGACCCATATCCAGGTTAGACTAAGCCTAGAACGCTCATATAGACTCACATTTTCGTTAAAAGATATCAAAACGAAGGCTGGCACTCGGCTGAGTTGAATAGTTGGACATTACAAGACAAGGATTTTCGGGTTCTCACATCAACATTGGCCATATCTAAGCACATAATTCCCTACACTTAAGTCCCACTATGTATCACAGATGGTAAGGATACAAAGATAGTACATTTTAATCAAGTATCACTCATAATAGCGATCTATGAGGTGATCTTGATGCGGGTCTGTGCAACACTAGTTCTCTGACAAGTACCTATGAAACTTGGTTACAACCACTTTCCTACTTTTATTCAGCAAGTCAACCAATCTAATACATATTAGTCTTACTTCATAATTTCTCTCACAATTATAATCGACTATGAAATTTTAGAATAATTTGATTATTCGTGGATTAAACATGTTAATAAAGAACACAACAAGTATTGATATGATGATCATATCCCAATATATCAAAACAATGAAATAGTTATTGCGTTAATGTTACAATATCTAAATACTAAATTCAAATAAAAATCCTATTTCTAGATTAATAAAGTCTTATAGCAGAAGTGTGACCATTCATACTTAGCTTAAAAGAAAGACTTTATTAATGGGTGTGACTGAATTTAATTTTTTTTTTTTGAATTCTACAAATACTATCATCTTGTCACACCCCCGATTGAGGCGACAGAGCATGTCGGGCTATACAACTAAGTTGATGGATCATAGGTAAACTGAATATATATCCCAAGTAAAATAATAAACAAAACATTATTTGTATTCCATCTTGATGTTTGAATACATGTTTCTTACAGATAATAGTATAGTACATGAATTACCATAAATAGGTAGGCAGCCATAACAAAAACTAGTAAACTAGATTACCTACAATCCATGACTATCCATTGTCTGATATGCTTGATTATCTATTCCCTGAGAATACATGTAGTTTTGAGGGTCAACACAAGGTTGGTGAGAGTTACATGTTTTATGCTAACAATAGTATGATACTTTTAAAAATTCTAAAAAGTATTTTCTTTGTAAGTATAACCCTACTTAAAACTGTGTTTGTAAAGAGTATTTGAATAAACTTTGAAAACCAAAATGTATATTGGCATAAGTAAATCCATACTAAAAATAGTTTTGAAAGCAACCAAGTCCATGGTTTGTAGTAAGAGAAAGAGATTCTAGTTAATGTTTATAGTGAGTCCTATAATTGAGCTATGTGACTGAATTTACCCCCTACAACACTTTATTGTACATCGTAGTAACGATAGTAGACACTTATCATCGCTTCGATTGATCAATCGAGGCTGTAGCTAGCAATCGCAGTTGGGGATGTCAACCTCGTATATATCTATACATACTTATCTCGCTCTGAAGGATAACGATTAAAGTAGTGTGGGTATGCTAAGTGTTTAGACTTATCTAATGAACATAGTCTCACTAAAAGCCCTTAACTATGGTATCTGAATAGCTCTTAGCCCTAACTTATAAGTGGATAAGTTACTAGGCATAATGAATTGTATAAAGTTTATAAAAGTCTAGTATATAAGGTATGTACGTATAGTATGAGGTACCTGCCTTTATAAAGAGGTATGTCTCAAAGTAATGATCATAAGTGCATGCATAAACTTTATATATTTGAACACATATATACATGCATGGTAAGGGTTTGAACTTTGAAATGCTACAAAGTTTTATGACATACAATGCTACATAAAATCATAGGGTTTTGTAGTAAAATGGCATATGTTATTTTTATTAGTTGTATCATTTAACAACACAACATATCATTTTATAGTTTTCACATGAAATGATAACATTTTATGTGTGTTTTTGCATAAACTAGCATATGTAAGCACATGTATTCTCCCCCAAAGCATATAGAAACATAAAAGAGGGGCCGTAACACTCAACTTAATGTGTGATTGTCGGTTTATTTCAAGAAACTTGAAGTGAGAAACCCCAACTTGACGCTTTTAAAACGAACCATCAAGACTATTTTTGTTACCTATTTAATCAAAGAAAGGTTCTAGTATTATTTAACTAGTGTGGGGCTTATTTGTTAAAATAATCAAACGAAGGGGCTGTTTTCATTAAAATGTATTAAATCTTAGAAAGGGACTCATTTATTTAAAATAAACCAAAGGAGGGTCTAAAATGGTTCATTTTAAATCAAAGTGTGGGATTGGACTTATTTTGTAATGAATTCTAGGGGGGGGGGCGCTAAATTAATTAAATGGGAAAGAAGTTTGGGAGGAGTCTCCTCCTCCTCCTGTTTATGTATGCATGCACACATGGAACAAAAAAAATGGTTTCTGGTCTTGATTGATTACGAATTGAAGGAATCATGAGGAACAAAAAATGGTGTTGATTGATACTCACGGTGGCAGCATAGGTGGTGGCGAAAGTAGGCGGTGGATGATGGCCGTGGGTGGTCCAGCGGTGGTAGTGGGTGGCTTCGATACTTCCTTTCTCTTCTTCTGCCATCAGTAGATGTCGAAGGGGTGGGGATGTTTGTCGGAAAACAAAAAGGGAAATATTGGTGGTTGGTTGCTAATCGACGGAGGTGCAAGGTGGAGGTGGCGAGGCTGTTTCCCACAACTTTGCTGCCTCTTGTTGGATTTCTGCTTCCAAGAAAAAGGGATGGGTAAAGGTTCAAGGTGGAGGGAGGGAGGAAGGAGTGTTTTGGTGGTGTTTACTTGCAAAAACAGTGAGGATGAGGGTGGTGAAGTGGTGGTTCGCTGGTGGTGTTGTGGTGGCTATTGGTGGTGTTTTCTAAACCAAGAAAGAGAAGTGGAGAGGGGAGATAGAGTTGGTGAATTTGAGTGATGAATTGAGGAACTAACACCCTCTATTTATAGTATTGAAGGGCCTCTCTAAGCATGCAACATCCGTACTTTGAAAATGAATCAAACACACAATGTAATCCATACCTTGTACCTTTGGAAAGAAAGTGTTAGCAAGAAGGGGGAAGTAGAAGGTCACATGGGCAAGGGTAATCAGAGCCAAAATCATATTTTTTTTATCTCTTGCATGCATATGTGGGCCCAATGATGTCATGTTTAGCAAAGAGTCCCAAAAACAACATTAGTTTTGTGTATTGAGATACCAACATCAAATATTTTTTTCGAAAGTTTCATATGATAGAGCTGAGTTCAAGGATTCCAAAAACCTGAACGGACAAATTTTTTGAGTTTTAGAACTTCGAGAAATCACGTTTAAAGTTTTGTGTCTAAATGACCCGAAACGCTAGATTTTTCGACTTTTGCAAATATTTTTGCTAAAAATATTTCAAGTATGAAATTAAATATTGTACCATAGCATTAGTCCAAAAACGCTCTCAAAAATTCCATCTGAGGTGTGCTAGTGACTCAACGGATCGATTCGGTTTTAGCATTAAAGAAAATCAGTTTTTTATTGCTTTATTTTCTTACAACTATCGTAACGTTTGCATACGAACTCCGTTTTGGATGTTCTTTATATTTTGGAAACATGGGAACATCTAATATGAGACTAAATTTTTTGCTTTGCTCACAACTACGTAATACGAAATTTCTATTTTTTAGACACATTAACTAGGGTTGCAGTTTGAGCTATTTGATTCGTTTGATAGTTTACACATTTGGAAGTAAGATACCATCTAGTATATTATAATAGTTGAAATGACATTATTTAATATACAAAAGAAGCACTAAATCTCAATGAGTCAAATTACAAAGAGATCCACTGTGAATTGATTGTCTATAGTTTTAGACCTAAATTTCAGGATCTCACACATCTCCATATTTGACTTTACTCTAGGTATAGGTTAATATATATTGGAAAATATGATTGGTGTTCTTCTGTGATATAGAGTCTCTTAGATTGATTATGTATACTCTCGAAGTCATAAAGTTTTCTATGCGATCATTGAATGGCATAAATAAACATAGTTTTTCAATGAACCTATTCATCCAATCATATTTGATTTCAGCTTCTAAAGTAGTAGTGTATTCTTATTTAGTAGATTGTGTGATTATGTTTTGCTTGGACCTCATTCCAACAAAACTTATGCTTCATTCCGTAATGAAGTCATAATCCTATTATAATTGATAATTATACATATCCTTTTTGAAGTCAACATGTTATGTTGCTCTTTACATAAAGATCTTATTCTAAAATGATTATCTTATGTACATTTTCTTAGATCTTCTTAAGCACTCCTAGATCTTCTTATAGTCATCCAGTGGCTTAACCATGTATTCACTTTGTATCTCATGATATGTTCATAGTATATTCATATACGTAGTCTTGTGTATAATATGACATAAATGATGGATTCATTTGCCAACCAAATAGAATATAAATCATTTCATCTTGCTCAAACATATGTGTTAGGTCCTTTTGAGACAGACTTAAAAATTGTGTCATGTGACAATGCCAAGAAATCTCAAAAGGAATCTTGTATGTTGATCTCTTTTAAGATATTTTTAATTCATGCAAAAGAATTTAAAACTTTTCAACATTCATCTTTTTCTATCTTTATAGGTTTTACATTCTAGGAATGTATCTTGTCATTCCTAAGTCTTTCATTTTAGAAACACTTTCCGAGTCAAGGTGAAACAACCTTGCATAGTCGGAATGTTATTTGAAACGATTAAGTATGTCTCATTCATACAAGATTAGGAATATCAATATCCTCCTAGTAGTTCATAGTAAATACACATGTTTTTTTTCATATTGATATAAAAGCATACATTGTATATTCATATTAAAATAACTATTCCAACCTTGAGATGTTGTCTTTATATCCATAAATTGATCTTAAGCTTTACACATTTTTTTAGGATGACATAGATTAAGTAAACCTCACGACTAAGCAATATAAATATCTTTTAGTAGATGTCTATTGAGAAAAGCGGTTTTTCTTGGAATCTATTTGTCATATCTCATATTAAGAATATGTCGTTTTGATAAATAATATCCTTGTTGATATAATCATTGCTACTTGTGAAAAGGTTTAATCATAGTCAATGTCATGAGTATAATAAGGACCATAGTCAGTGACATGAGTATGCGAAAATTCTATTATAACAAGTATTGCTAAATGTGTATCGATATCCATGTATGTATTTTTCTTAAATAATATCTTACTCCTATAACCTTGCTATTGAGAAAAAGATTAATCAAGCCCATACTTGATTATTAGACATGGATTACATCTCAATGTTGATGACTTTAAGTTATTAATCAGATTCAAGATTTGATATAGTATTTTGGTAGTTGATGAATTTGCCAGAAACCATCAAGAATTCATCAATGAGAGATTTCATATTTCTCAAGTCATAGATGATTTCTACCATTAATGTGAACAATTTGTGTTTATGAATAGCTATTGTTCAAGTTTAACAACTCATTGTTGAAACTAGTGCCAAAAATTACTACATCATACTTTGGTTCTAGAGATGCTTCAAGTTTCATATGCCTCCCACTTGCTTTGTCATTAGAAGCTTGCTTTCTGCTAAATCAATATTTATAGGGATATGAGAACTTATTCTTGGTGGGCTTTTATATAATAATTTAAATGGACTTTTAGAATATTCTACAGATATGTAATTTGTTGGTGTTTGTATTCAAGATACAATTAATAGTGATTGAAACATAGTCCCAAAAATATTAAAAGAGGATATTTCTACTGATTAGAAAGTAAACTATATCATGTAAAGTTTAATTCATCATTAATTATCACTAAGGATTTATATGGTATTATTGGCTTGTATTTCAACTTTATATATTAAAGCTTCCAAAAAGTTTTCACAAATATGTTTTAACATGTAAAATATAATTATAACTACTATAGCTGTCAATAAATTTGGTTTGGTATCCTCTGCTTAATCTTAGATATTTATTAGAAACGAAGTCATACACCAGAGTGTATAGTTCCTTAATAATTATTTTCTCTACACTTCAGTAAAAATATCATTAGGAATATTTTATATGTAAATAAGATTCACATACGTCAAATAAACTATATTATTTCCCTTCAAACATCCATTTTATTGAAGTTGAGATATGTGTATTCATTTCTAAAATAAAGATAACGATGTCATAGATAAGTTTGATTTAAAACAAGTTTAAGTCAAAAGTGCTTACATATAGAACTTAATTTTATTTCTAGAATATTGATATTTACTTTATAATTCTATTATGAGATCTAGTCTCATAAATAAAAGTTAATCATTTATAGAATATGAATATGAAAAACGATCAAGTAAATAATCAAACATTTAAATCAAACAACTGAGACATATATATTTAAACATGCTAAATTTAAAGCATACATTGTTCCAAAACAATCATTGTTTTATATTACAAGTAATTTATGTTCCGAGCATATATAATAAACTAAACTTCAAGAGTGTAGTTCCAACTTGGTTGTGCTTAGTTGGTTACTCTTCTGTAAATATCCATAATACATTTACAAATATTAGAATAACATTAAGTACCAAGTACTTTAATGTTATATGAAAAGTTCGAGTTCTATCGACTAGATACCTGAAGTACTATTCTATTATAGACTTTCTTTTCAGATAAGAGAAGTAGTTTCTCTCCCAATTTCCAGTTTCTCCACAAAAGAAACAAGATCCATCTATGTGGGCCTTATTGTATTTTTTGGGCTTAAAGGTGTTCGATACATAAAAAATAGGCCTCTTACATCAAACAAGGTGACTCTTTTCAGCCTTGCATTATTTCATTGTTTGAGCTAGTTTAAAAACAAACATCACTGTATTTATTAGCATATTGGTTAACATATTATATGATCAGATATATCTCTATATCGTCCAAGACTTACTGAAGGTCAGGATTAACTATTCCTAGCCTGATGTTAGAAACATCTTAAGCATCACAATGATGCCTTTACTAGGTATCATGTTCATGTCTATTGCTCAAAGCTAGTTGTTTAGTACTAGGACCTTTAAGTGTATACAATTTCACATATCTCACGAGATTGTCTCTCAAGACATGAACCCATTCATTCAAGTTGTATCTATTGAATGTTAGTTTTTTATTAAGTCCTTAATGAGAATGACAATTAATGGTTTTGAGAGTGAATTTGATATATTAAATTTTTTTTAACAAAATCCTTTTATTATTTTTGATATTTAATCTTTAATAATTTATACCCTTTTAGTTTCCAAAAACATTAATTATCATATTCTAGGATCCAAGTTGCAAAAAAAATAAATGGTTAAATGACCTTTATCCCATTCATTTGAATCCAGATGGTAGATATCAATTATCAATTACATACTAGTATATAACTCTTATATTTATGAGACCACTAATAAGAAAGTTTAATAGACATGTTTGATCCTATCTATGCCTCAGATCTCTATTTCTTAGGTAACCTTTATCACAAAAGATTTCTGATCAAATAATCCTATTTGAAAACTTGTGTAATCGACCTATTACTTGGTTATAGAAATCACAAATACACCTTTGCCATCAAAAGATAACACTAAGCGATTAGGTGACCTTTATCTCACTAGTGCATACAAGAGATGTGCGAGTGTTCTTAAAAAAAGATTTATAGATTTGAGATTTGTAAGGGGTCTTTGATGTTTTTATAATTCTAGTTAATAAAACATATTATATCATGATTATTTGTATGCATCGAATAAACCATGATATACTTTAAAAAATCTTATTTTATGTAAAAATAAGATTTTAACAATGTTCTTTTATAAAATCCGGTTTTTTATAATTGATGCGATCAATTTTTAATAGCTAGTATTAAGTTTTACATTTGAGCGTTTTAGAACATTTGTATAACTTTTAATAAATAACTTCATTTTATAAAATAAGTTTGGGGTTTGATAAGTTTATAAATCTCTATTTTAAACATGTATGATTTTAATCCCAAAATATTACCGGTTACTAGTTTTATGATGAAGCTTGTTTTAATTTAAAAACTATTGTACCATCTTATGTTAAAAAGATAATTTTCATAAAGCCAAACTCCTTTGTGATGTTTATTTATGTTCAAATATTATTTTGAATTTGAAAATCTAATTTATCAACCAAAACACAATAATAACAACATAAAATTAAACAACGCAAATATGTTAAAAAAAGTATGTGCATAAACCAACCAATTACTGACATTTTGTGAGAAAGTGTTGCGAAAGGGACCAGCAACCCAAAAGAGTTTACCAACAGCAACACTCGAGCGACAATTTGCAGAAGTGTTGCAATTTTCCCTGTACACTTAATAGTTGCGAAAATTAGCATTTGGTCTTCAAAAAATGGCTCAATCTTCATTTTTTGTTACATTTTTGTACAAATAAATTATTTCTAAAAACTAATCTATTACTTACAAAAATAAACAAAGGAAACTAATCTATTTATTTATTACATAACATATGAATAAATAAATATTACAACCATTTTTCAACAAATCAACACAAAGGTCCATGACTAGTTTATGCACATCATAAACACTTATATACTTAAAATTATATAAAAAAAAAATCTTTGTTTTTATAAAACAAGTTTTGTGACAAAAAATGCATGTAAAATTTTGTCACCATAAAATAATAGTTATAAAGTTGTTAAAAAATATGTACACATTTTTCTTTCAAAGAGAAAACCATTCATGTTTTCAAAAAACAAAGATTTCATCAACGTAACAATTAATCTAACTAATCTTGGAAAAATGGATCCGATACCAATTATTGGGTTTTTATTTAAAATTGTTTTATAAACACAAACATAACAATGGAAGACTTTGATTTTGAACAAAATAAAACTAGTTTTATTCCCACCAAAAGATCATTTTGCAAGACTTAGAAAGCTAAAAAAACCACAAAAAGAAAAGTGTTACAACCTTTGAAGACTTTGATTCTCAAAGGAGATTGAAAGTTGATGAAGTGGGGCATGAAATTTGAAGGTAGAAGTTCTCTAAAGATATCCACCAATAATAAATCAACTTGATAAGATGCTAGTCTTCTTCTTGTAATAATAAAATCTCTTAAGCTCTCAAGACAAGGAAACTAGTTTGTCTTACAAGAGAGTATTCAAGTATCATCTTCATCTTTATGTTCGTAACACTTTAAGAAACAAAACCTATATAGAATATGGAGACGGCAAGCCACAAATTACGTGGTTTTGGCTTAGTAAAAGAAAGAACAGAGATAACCACTTTATATGCTCTTAACTTTATGCCATTATCCCATGGGTCTTAACCTTTAAGACTCATGCTTCATCAAATCACCTAGCCATGCTTTCTAAAAGCATGGTGTGTTGAATCAATTAATTAAAAGCAAGTCTTATTTCTTCTTTATGGTCTCCTTGAATATTTTATAAAAAGAAGAAGCTAGTTTTTATGTAAAAACTCTTCTAATTCTTATAACTTATAAAACATATAGATCCATATAAGATAAAAAACACTTTTGGTCCAAAAAGATGTAAATGTCATAATAAGTCGTACCTTATGATATACTGTGATATATCTTGTAGAGAATTGTTATCAAGATTATGAATGCAATTATGAATTGAATCATTTTGAAATAAGAACACGAAGAGTAAATATTAATCAGATCTTGTATTGAGAAAGACTGATTACACGAAATAAGTAGAAGGATATTTGAGTTGCAAAAAGTTATCCTCTACTTCTAACATCAGTCCCTATTTATAGGGAACCCGAGTGTACAAAAAATATACTAAGTCTAAACATTAAGGTTTCGCATATAAATGACTTAGTAAAATAACTAAAATGCAAATATTACAAAGACATAGCCACTTCGACTTTTACAACAAAATGACTCTACAATCTCCCCCTTTGTAAACAGTCGAAGCTATTCAGATATAAGCCTCTGAACAACTGAGTGGATAGCCTTTCGCACTTCGGAATACCAGTTGATCACCTTTTTCAGCTCCTTCTTGTCTCCTTCATTGTTTCTCTTGTAATTGTTCATACGAAAACTTCTTAGGTTTACCCATTGTATCCCTTCCTTAGAACACCATGCCAAAAGGTTTAAGGAAAATTTCCCCATCATCATATTTTGATAATACTGACTCGGTCAATGTGCTTTCCCAGGGAACTGTCACCTTTCTCTCGAAGCTCGTGGCTAATTCTTCATCAGTCATTGTTAAGCAATCGTAATGACTATCAATGAAGACTTTGATATGTGCGAAGCTGACTCTGAACACTTCTGTCTCTGAGCCCTTGAGCTTGTGATCCTCCATATGCTTCAAAATCATTGCTACTTGAATTAGATCATAGCAATTCATCAGAGGAAAATCAACAATGGTGAAGTCGTATTGTTTGTCATCAGCTCGCATGACAAAATATCGAAAATTTTGTAGCATATCTTCAAACATTGCGTCTTTATTGGTAGTTAGCACTTTCTTTATTTTCATTAAAGACCACACTTCCTCCAGATTCTTCGCCAATACAACATGAAATCTGATTTTCATGTGTATATAATCATCAGCATTGTCAAACTTCTCATTGATCTTGTATTGAGCAGTAATGAAGAGCATCACATTTATCGGAAAAGCCAGTTGGCATTTGTCCGAAGTAGCAATATCATAGCTCACCTTAGGCTTCTTCTCAAATTCCTACATCCCTACCCCCACAACCTTTGATTCGATTGTTTCATATGAATAAAGCTTTTCAGGATCACCTTTGTTCATTGTGGGAGGATCACCAGCCCTGAGCCTCATAATGCTCTATACCATCCTCATTCGCTCAATCTCTGCTTCAGCTTTGGCTTTCTTCTCCTCCTTAGACTTTTCGTATGCAGTGCCCTTCCCTTTTCCCACGTCATCAGTTGGAGGTTTCGCACTTGAACTCTCTCCTTCTTTTGACCCAATGGATATACCTTTGGCTATTGGTCTCGTGGTCAAAATTGTCGAGGAAACAGGCATTATGAATGTAGGAAGAGTTGTCTTGAGTTGGGTCGAAATAACATTCCCAACCGTCTTCGCATCTTCTTTGGGAGTAAAGAAGTGAAATTTGCGATGGGTGCTAATGCTTTCTGAATTGCTTGCTCTAAAGTATTAACCTTCAGAGACAAGAACTTAGGGGTAAGGGTTTGTTGTGGTGAAGATTGCGAAATCACCTGTTTGAGCTCAGTTACCATCTTAAGAAGCTGATCAAATTTCTCTTTGGTCTCTTTGTGGTTAGCTTCAAGAATAGTGGCAGTAACAACCTTGTTGAGTTCAGTAGCCACCACATCAACCTGCTTTTGGACTTCAAGATGTTGAGAATGAATATCCTTAAGCTCCTTCGCAATCTCATTCTTCAATTAATGAATCTTGAAATTTACGTTCTCTCTTACCTTCTTCACATCCTGTACAAATAGAACATGTCGTTCTTTTGTGACAACTTTTAACTCCTTTACTACACCCGAAAATGTACTCCCTTGAACTTGAATGCGAAGCTCTGTATTTTTGTCCACTTGATCAACTTTTTCAAGAATATGCTTTTCAGCCTCCTTGATCAAGTATTCCACTTCTACCCTGGACATAAAGGATTTAGACCCTGAGTCTGCTTGTGATTGAATAATCGCATTCAACTTGCGATTCAAAATCTTGAACTGTTTACCAGACATAAGCATGTGATCCGGTATTTCCTCCTCTTCAGAGTCAAAGTGTAATGCCTCAAAGGTTCCTCCGAAACCTCCTCCTTCCGTTTCATCATCGGACATTTGCTGTGTAGGCTGAGGAGTTTTAGGTGATTGCGAAGGAAATAGAGTGGTGAAAGGGTGTTTCAAAACATGGTCAAATATCGAAGATGAGGTGAGTGTAGATGTTGGGAGTGAAAAAGGCGGTAATGAGGTGGAAACAGTAATAGTGGAAATGGGAAAGGTAATTGGTTGGCTGATGGGCATTGTTGTATCAACACTTGTGAAAGGTGCCCCCGTATCAGATACGTTGACAACCGTATCAGAAATAGGCACCTCCTCAGAAATTGATTCGGTAGTGACTATTTCAAGTGGTTCTGTGAGTGGAGTGGTGGTAGATATTTGCGAAGTAGGTTGAACGGAAATGATGGGTAAGGAAACATTTACCGTAGACGTCACCGGTGGAGTTTCTGGAACTATCTCTTCATCAGACGGTTAATTCAAACCACCAGCTTCCGTCTTTTTGTTAGAGTACGTTGCATGTTTTTCGCAACGTCTTCAGCTCTTTGCCTTTTCTTTCCTGGAGAGACCGGAGCTGGAATACTGCGAATTGTAACTCCTTTACTGCTCACCTCAGTTTTGCGAATCTTTTTCAATACCCCAGACTTGGAAGGTATTGTTTCTTTCTTCGATTGAGATGAAGTTTCTTCAATACGAACATCTGCATTCAATGCCTGTTGCGAAGATGGACCTTTCGCATCCTTCTTTGTAGATTTCTTCTTCATTGATGATGCAACAACCTCTAATAACACTCCAGTCTGCACCGATTGATCAATTGTTTTCAAATATCTCACTAAGACCTTGTGAGTTTGAGAGACCTTGCGAAGCATCGCATCTGGAATGCAAGCAACATGAGTAAAAATTGCCTCATCATCTTCTACTACCTTCGGAAATTGATATAAAGAGAATTCAGCAACTTCAACATCCTCACGGACAGCAATCCCTTCTCTTCCATACACCTTTTCTAGAATCAAACTCCAATACCTCGCACACGAAATTCCTTTTTCAGAGTTTGTGTTTTCTAGACTCTTGACAAATTCCTTCCACAACTAGGTTGCATAATCGACACTGATATCGTAGTACAAGCCCATAACCATGTCATATACTTCCATTCGCCCTCTATCCAGACCAACTATTCTTCCTGTTAGGCATCGGAGAAAAATTCCAAATAAGAAATTCCATATGCACGGCAACCCAGACTTTCGAAAGTCACTTATCTTCTCAAGCTCTGGTTGATGACCCATTTCATTAAACATATGGATCATTTGAGAATTAACGGGTTTGAAAAATGGAGGGTTGTTAGGAATTTCCAAAAACTCAACGAACATCTTCTTCGTGAGTTTCACCCGTTTGTTGTTGATGAGGTTGAAGGTTATGACAAATGTGGTGAAGTTGTGAGAAGCAGAAGATGCAGCCAATACCAAGTCATCGGAACTGAGAAAGATTTGAACATTGCAGTGGCCAGAGAGGATCGTTTCAGAGCAACGATAAGCATCTTTAATTCTTCGGGATAAGAAGAAACATTCAGATCAACCTGATAATTTGTGCTTTGGATTTTCATCAGGGATTGAGAAAGAACTTCATCAGTGTTGGATTGAGTTCCGGCTATTTCTAGGGTTTGAAAGAAAGGATGAAGATGAAGAAGTTTGAATCTTTGGAGGTTTGTGAGAATTTTGTTCGCGTAACCGTATATAGTGTTCTTGATCCCCCTTTTATAGGTTACCCAAAATTGATTTGAAATTAAAGCGGGATGAATTTAATGTTATCCGATGTGGCACCTTGAAAATCGGATCAATACTGTAAAAGATAAGCATGCTATAAAAAGTAACTGTCCCATCTCCTTGAAAACCGGATAGAATACCAACCATCTTGAGTACACAGCCTGTCAAGTTTCCCGTTATAGAATCTGAACCGTTAAAACCCTTCGCATGAAGGCAAGGCTCTTTCACTTTTGGGATGTAAAGAGAAGTCATATGCCAGATTTGCGAAATCATCAGCCTGGGTTGGTTTTACTCAGAACCTCAAGGATTTCGTGTGTGCATTGTATCAACAAAATAAGATGAGAAACAAAAAAATTTTGGAATTCTGTGATGTCAAAAATTTAATTTGACATGAATGCAGTTAAACCCCATGCAAAGGTTGCTTCGTTATTCATCAAGAGAGACAATCAACATCTTGTGTAGTTTCCCGTGAATTACAATCGAATACTTGTTGATAAGTATCGAAGGGCTTCTTTTAAAAGATATTTTGGGTTGATTTCAAATTTCATTACATATCAGCCTTAACATAAGGTGAGAAATTGTAAATGAAATTACTTGTTTGACCGGTGTAGTCAGTGACAAGTTGGCTTTTGAAAATATTTATCATGACTAGGATTTGCGAATAAAACTCACACATAAATCATATTCAAAATTTTTGTTTTTAACTGGATCTTGTTGGGTAACAAACATCGTGGGTTGCGAATGTTTGATCAACACCACACATGCGAATTGAATATGATTTGGAGTCTCGAAATTTTGATACTGAAACAAAAGTTTCGTTAAAATCTGGAACGATGTTCCCCGTCAATTCCTTAAGGTTTATGATATTTGGGTTTCACTTCCATCACGGTCTCATGATGTTAGATCATAAACACAGACTTGTGATTTATCTAGGTTTTGATGGGTTTGATCAATGACCTCAAGGATAAATCTCTTCGAAAATTCGGATTGAAAGAATTGTTTGGTATAAAAAGATTGGTTAAGAATCGAAGTGTACCTCTGTTATAATGGACAAAACAGAAAACTCTTAACTCATTTGAGAAGAGTAAGGTAGCTCTTTTGACTTATGCGAATATAAGCCTTTTGTGAAGAAATTTTCATGAGATAATTTCATTAAGGCTTTCTTTTCACACACATAGAGTCTTGTTGAGGCTTTTGGTCTACATACAGTAGCATGCTTCTAGGGACATCCTAACTAGTTTTAAAAAAATTGATACCTTTCCATAGAAACACCGAAGCATGACCTCTTCGCATTAAGCCCTGTACTAAGTTCTCAGCACACAATATTTAAAGAACAAGGAAAAAAATATTTTTGTGATTTTTGAATTTTTCAAAATTAAAAACATAACAAAATAAAATCTTTTTGGATTTTTAATTTTTCAAAAACAAAAAAAAATTAAAATCTTTTTGGAGTTTTGATTTTTCAAAAATTAAAAACTACAAAATGAATTGTAAACCTAACCTTAGTTGTTATGATCGCAAATGCGAAAAGATGTGGATGCGAAGCCATGCGAAGCCTCTGGATGAACAGTAACATCTGAACAAGTTTGACTCCTAACTGCTGAATGAGACTTTCATGCTTGAGTTTTTGGAACTGAATTCGCATCAATCATCCCCAATCTTGCTAAAATTGTAACAAATGATTTTTCATCAAGAGGTTTTGTAAAAATATCAGCAAGTTGTTCAGTTGTTTTAACAAAATGAATTTCAATATTCCCATCTTCCACATGATCTTTGATAAAATGATATCGAAGAGGAATGTGTTTTGTCTTTGAATGTTGTACTGGATTATGACAAATGCGAATTGCACTTTGCGAATCAGAATACAAGGGAATCTTTTTCATATTGATTGCATAATCATGAAGTTGACTCTGAATCCAAATGATTTGCGAAGTGCAAGCAGCAACATCAATGTATTCAGCCTCAGCAGTTGAAATTGCAACACAAGTTTGTTTCTTTGATTGCCAACTTACCAACTTTCCATCCAACAATTGACATCCACCACTTGTACTTTTCCTATCCAAAGTACATCCTCCTAGATCTGAATCTGAAAAAGCTTGAATGAAAAATCCAAATTTCGAACGATACCAAAGTCCTAACGAAATTGTACCCTTAAGATAGCGAAAAATATTTTTCACTGCAGTCAAATGAGGTTCTTTGGGATTAGCTTGATATCTAGCACAATTACAAACCGAAAACATAATATCAGGTCTACTTGCAGTTAAGTACAATAAAGACCCTATCATGCTTCGATATAATGTTAAATCACCAGCAGGAGCATCTAACGAAGAAGTTAATCTTGTACCCACTACCATTGGTACTCTTAGTTTTGTGCTATTTGTCATTCCAAACTTTTCAAGCAAGTTCTTCGTATATTTTTCTTGATTGATTAAAATTCCATCCCTGTTCTGTCTTATATTCAATCCAAGAAAATTATTAATCTTTCCCATCATGCTCATTTCAATTTGACTTTGCATTAGATTTTCAAATTCAATTGACAATGCTGGGTCAGTTGAGCCAAAAATAATATCATCAACATAAATTTGAACAAGCATAAGATGATTCCCAATTTTCTTGCAAAACAAAGTGGGGTCAACTGATCCTTGTTTAAATTTAGATTCTTTCAAGAAATTTGTAAGAGTTGCATACCAGGCTCTCGGTGCTTGTTTTAACCCATAAACAACTTTGTCAAGAATGTAGAGATGATTAGGATGTTCCTCGTTTATAAATCCTGGTGGTTGTTCAACATACACCGTTTCTTCAAGTTCTCCATTTAAGAAAGCACACTTAACATCCATTTGATAAACATCAAAGTCTTTGTGTGCTGCATATGCTAAAAATATGCGAACTGCTTCGAGTCTTGCAACAGGAGCAAATGTTTCTTCATAGTCTATTCCTTCTTGTTGCGAATATCCTTTACCCATTAGTCTAGCTTTATTTCGAATAATATTGCCATCTTTGTCGGTTTTATTTTTAAAAATCCATTTTAATCCGAAAATCGAAACATTAAAAGGTTTAGGAATTAATCTCCAAACCTTGTTTCGTTCAAATTCAGCCAGTTCAGATTGCATAGCAACAACCCAATCTGAGTGTTCCATAGCATCCTTCACTGTCTTTGGCTCTATTTTCGAAATAAAGACATTAAACATACATAGTTCTTGGTTCGCATTCAGTACCTCATTTTTCGCACGAATTTGAGCTCTTGTCAACACACCATCTTGTGGATTACCAATTACCTGATCTTTTGGATGATTTCTTGTCCATTTCTCAAGTGGTGGAAAATTAGGTTCAAATTCCAATGGTGCATCTTCATATATATCTTCATTTTCAGATCCTGCAACAGAAAAATTATCATTTAGTTCATGAAACTCATCATTTTCATCAAGATTAATTGTCTGTGTTTCATCATGCTCCTCCTCAGAATGATGTTCCTATTGATTTTGCAAATGCTCCCCCTCAACTTGATATTCTTGTTGATTTTGTGAATGCTCCCCCTCAACTTGATGATTCCTATTTTCATTCTCCCCCTCGAAAGTTGGCTGACTGTCTGCATTATTGATCGTATGCTCCCCCTCCATACGAACATTAGGCACACTTTCGCAAGATGTTGCAGTTGTAGTAATTGTCGAATCATCAGTATGTTTTGAAGATGTTGATGTTTGATTATCAGGAGCATTATTTTCCGCATCAATTGCCTTGTCAGGAATTCCGAAAATTAAGTCTTAATCAAAATCATTTATTTCAGAATTATCAATTTGAGTATTTCAATCAACGAGTATTGATTTATTTTCCAATTTACTATCCATTTGTTTAAGATAGTAATCATCAAAAGTTAAACTGAAAGTTTCTTCAATTTTTCTTGTTCTTCTGTTGAGCACTCTATATGCCACTGAATTATACGAATATCCTAAGAATATGCCTTCATCAGGTTTAGCTTGAAACTTGGACAAATTATCTTTGAGATTCATGATAAAACACCTGCAACCAAAAACATGAAAGAAT
The DNA here is from genome assembly GCF_051521515.1 of Lactuca serriola. Classification (NCBI taxonomy): domain Eukaryota; kingdom Viridiplantae; phylum Streptophyta; class Magnoliopsida; order Asterales; family Asteraceae; genus Lactuca; species Lactuca serriola. The sequence goes on along the minus strand of NC_136415.1, from coordinate 222,279,324 downwards.
TTGACATTAGGTTTCCTATTATTGATTATTTCATATAGAGTTATATTGAATCTTTGATGAATGAATGGTCGATTATGAGTAAAACATGCAGTTGAGACTGCTTCAGCCCACAGATATTGAGGAAGATCCGCATATGTTAATATGGTTCTGGCTGCTTCGCATAGAGATCGATTTCTTTTTTCAACAACTCCATTTTGTTGCGGAGTATATCGTGATGAGAAATTATGCGAAATGCCTTTTCTTGTGAGAAAAGAATCAAGAATTTGATTTTTAAACTCAGAACCATTATCACTTTTAATTTTGCGAACATTCTTTTTTAGACTAAGCTCAATCTTTTTGATAAAATCAATCATCATCTGAGCAACTTCAGATTTTAACCTGAGAAAAAAATACCCATGTGAATCGAGAAAAATCATCTACAATAACCAAAATGTACCGCTTTTTATTGATTGTAGCAACAGTCGACGGTCCACATAAGTCAATGTGAAGAAGTTCCAATGGTTCTACGATTTTTGAATCGATCACAATCGAATGACCTTTTCTATGTTGTTTTCCTTGTTCGCAAGCTGCACACAAAGAATCATTGTCAAATTTTAGTACAGGTAACCCTCGAACTAAATCTTCAGTGACAAGTTTGTTAATATTGCGAAAGTTCAAGTGTGACAATCTTCTATGCCAAAGCCAGCTGACATCATTAGATGCTTTTGATAGTAAACATACAACAGGTTTTCCCACAATTGGTTTGATGTCCAGTGTAAACATATCACCATATCTTTTGGATTTGAGAAGTACTTCATTTGATTTCGCATTTGAAATGATACTTCCTTCTTCATTAAATACAACTTGGTTTCCAGTACCAACAACAAGTTGTGACACACTTATCAAATTATGTTGAAGTCCTTCAACATAAGCAACTCTGTTTACAGTGAATTGTCCATTTGTGACTTTCCCATAGCCTTTCACTTGACACTTGTGATTATTCCCAAATTTGACTACTCCAGCATTTTCCAAGCTTCTATAATCTCGCAAGTTTTCCTTTCTTCCAGTCATATGACGAGAGCAACCACTATCAATATACCATTTCGTATCATATTCCTTGTCACACATCACCTGCATTTATTGGAAAAATTTAAGAACCCAAGACTTGTTGGGTCCATCATTAGTAGAATGAAACAAATTCTTTGAATTTAAAAACCATATTTTCACTTTGTTTGTGACAGAATCTGTTATATCAACATAATCAGATCTAGATATTGAAATATAGTCGTTCAATAGTTTTGGATTTCCATTGATTGTAATCTTATCCTTCACAACATTCGCATTTTTGATAACTGGTTTCCATTTTTGAACTGGAACTTACGAATGATGAGATGATAAACTAGCAGTGGAAGAATTATTTGCGAACTTGTCAAATGCATTCTTGATTTGTTGCTCTGAAAACTTCGCACTTTGATATTTTTTGCCTTTTCCTTCAAGCCAACGATTGATTGTATGGACATCAGATTTTCCTTTTGAGTATGAAACTTTGGTTGGTTGTGAATTCGAAGGATTTGGAAAATTTGGTTGTTTTGGTAAAAATTTCACTTTAGCTTTGTTAGAATTGTTCAAAGGTTATGAAGTATTCGTGAATTTCCAACATTTCGAAACGTTTGATTGTTCACAAATTTTTGTGAAGTCTCAAATTTTCGATTGTTGTCATATTTGCGAACAAATGGAATTTTATCAACAAAATTTATTGGTCTGTGAAAACTTGTATCTTTTTGTTTGTTTTTGCTTTGAAAGTTTGATGATTTTGGTTTCAAAATTTGTTCGTTTTTAACTTTTGGCTTATCATTAGACACAACTTGCCAGAAAATTGCTTTTCTTTCTTTTCTTTTTGAAACATTATTTTCTGTTGAATAATTTCCAACCATCAATTTAAATTCATGAGAATTTAATTTTACTTCAGCCTTTGATTTCTCAATTTTTTGAAAAACTTTTTTTGAATTTTCACCTTTAGCCACCCATTTTTGTGATGGTTTTTTCTCTTGAAAAACATAAAAAGTTTTCGTTAAATTGTTTTCTTCAGTATTTTGATTTGAAAAGAACCCTGCGGTTGATGACTTTTGATTATCATTTTCAACCATTTTGATGAATTCAGGTTTAATGTTCTCAACATTTCCAATTGTGACAAAAACTTGATTTGGAAAAATTATGTCATCTGTACATTTAAAATTTGGATAGACCACTGTGTTGGTTTCCAAATAATGTGCACCTTTTTCATTTAGAATTTTGTCAAATTCTTTTGTATTATCAAACACTTGATTCACAACAACTCTTGGAGATGTCTTAGGTGAATCCTTTACACCTTCATTGTTTTCCTCATTTTTATCAGTTTTCCAGCTTTCAACCTCCACATTATCAAAGGTAAAATGTTGCGAAGTTGAAGATTTATCAGTTTCATCCTTAACTATTGAATCAACTATTATTTCTTTACCTTTGATCTTAGATGTGATATTAATGATTGACAATTTAGAACAATCAACCTCTTCTTCTTCTTCTTCTTCAATTTCACTGATCTCACTCACATTATCTGAATTGTCATTGACATCAACATAATTGAGTTGAGAATCAAGAGTTGAACTTTCAGTTTTCTTTAGAATTTTCACTTGTTCACTCTTTGTCAAACTTTCATTGACAATATCAACCAACTCATTAGCATTCAAGAATTCATTAATTTTGACGATACCATATGCATATCTATCATCAGGTATTTTGTCAAATTGAGCAATTGTACTTTTGCAATCATAAGAAACAACATCAACTTTTTCACGTTCATATTCAAGAAAAGGTAAAAGTTTCCTATGTTGTTCTTTGCTAATATCCGAAGAATGATGTAAAGCAGTTAATTTTGCATACAATCTTTTGGCTAAATTACAATATATGTTCCTTTGTGCAAGCAATAACCTAACATCATTTGTAAGATTATCCCTATCACAATTTACATTTTTGAGTTGTAATTCAAGTTTATCTACTCTGCTTCTTTTTATTTCTAATTCTCTTCGTGTCTCTCCTAGTTGCATATTTATTTTTTGAGCTTCAATACTAGCAGACACAATTACAGAATCAAAATAAGCCACATTATCATCAAATGAAGTGAGTTCAACATCATAAGCAGATAAAGGAATATTAAAAGATTCAAGTATAAGACGTACCTTGGTGGTCATGGGTGATTTGTCCGTGGATTTGGATACGAAGCACCTCCCTGAAATTTCCTCTTCGCAATCTTCAAAACTTGCGAACATGGCTCCATGTGTGGGATGCCTCATTTCCTCATCATCAGATCCTGAAGACCAGATCTGACACGTACCACTCTTTTCATCATCAGTTTCACCTTTCGCAACCAAAGACACTCCTTTGGTCTTAGCACGTATCTCTTCAATCTTTTCAGAATAGTATGCTTCATCTTTAATTTTTTCCTTCTTTTCTTCTTTCTTTCGCAACATGCAATCGGCTGCGAAGTGATTCGCACCATTGCAATAGTGACAGTAAATTCCTGAGTCACCCTTCAGCTTCTTTACTTCTTTCGCATCTTTTGATTTTTCCTCAGCTTTCTCCCTTTTCTTCCTCTCCTCTCCTCCAGTTTTTGTGACTCCACTCTTCGCATCAGTAGCCTTTCCTTTTGTATTAAATGGCTTCTTGAAAAATTTCTTAACTCTATTGTTTGAGTAGAATGCCACAGCTTCATCATCCGAATTCATCAGAAATCCTTCATTATCTGAATCATCTTTTTCATTCACATCAACTTCAGATACCGTTGAAACTAGAGCCAAAGGACCTCCAATACTCAGTTTTGATTCTTCATACATTTTTGAAACTTCAATTTCATGTCTTTTAAGCTGATTGTAGAGATCATTGAAATGAGTTGTATCAAAACTCTGTTGATTCTTAATCATCATGCTCACACTTCTCCATTCCTTGTGAAGACCCATAACGAAAGTTAAATTGAACTCCATGAGAGACCTAGTGATTCCATACCTATTGTAGTGAAACATAAGCTCATTCAGACGATCATAGTAATTTTCAAGAGTTTCAGCATCCTTTTTTCTGAATTCCTTCAGTTCAACTAGACATTTCTTCACAGAGTTGATCTTCGTCTTTTTAGCTACCTTGATACTTCTCTTTTAGAGTGTTCCAGATCTCCTTTGCTGTTTTACAACTACGAATGTAGTTATAAACCATAGGAGGAAGAGCACCTCTTAGTTCCCTCATGCACCTCTTTTCATTATTCTTCAATCGTTTTTCTTGATCAGCAACTTCAGCAGATGCAGCAGATGGACCAATTGGTTGAACATCAGCAGGAGCTTGCACTGTTCCATCGATACAATTCCAAAGTTCTTCATCAATTCCATTTAAGTAATCTTCCATTCTATCAGCCCACTGATCATAGTATTCTGGAATTAACATCGGAATTTTGGTTGAGGAACCAAGCAAGTGAGAGAAGGAAGTCATTGTATTCATGTTGAAGTTCGCCATTGATGAACACAAAAATTTTCAAAAAGCTTGAAAAACTTGATGAAATTGAGAATTGATCAATTGAATTAATCACAAATCACTGATCGATTACTCGACTAAACAATTCAAAGACAAAATCAATTCAAATCTGAAGATCAAATTTGATTTTCAAAACCAAAATGCACGAAATTTTTTGAGTAAAGTTCTAACTCAAAAAGCAAATGATTCTAACACGAAAATCAGATCGATGCAGTTTGAATCCTGCTATGATACCAATTGTAGATAATTGTTATCGAGATTATGAATGCAATTATGAATTGAATCATTATGAAATAAGAACACGAAGAGTAAATATTAATCAGATCTTGTATTGAGTGGCAAAAAGTTATTTGAGTGGCAAAAAGTTATCCTCTACTTCTAACCTCAGTCCCTATTTATAGGGAACCTGAGTGTACAAAAAATATACTAAGTCTAAACATTAAGGTTTCACATATAAATGACTTAGTAAAATAACTAAAATGCGAATATTACAAAGGCATATCCACTTCGACTTTTACAACAAAATGAGTCTACATATTTTGATACTTAACATTGAAAATTAATATTTCCATGAAATAAATAATTACAATTAAATACAAGTTATATATATATATATATATATATATATATATATATATATATATATATCAATAATCAAATTCTTAAAATTAATATATTTGCATCAAGTTGTTGTTAGTGTGACCCTTTAGGATCATATATTATCTAGTAATATCATTCTATAATGACTCTTGGACATATAGATATTTCATTTATATCATAATAACACATGATAGTTTGTCGTTGGGTGTATAAAATAAAATATAAATCAAATGATCAAGTTGAGCGTTTAAAGCTTGATTAGTAGCTAAAGGATATAATAAAAAAGAGAGAATTGACTATGATGAAATGTTTTCTCATTTAGCTAAAATGCTCACTGTTCGTGTTGTTATTTCTATGGTCGTTAATAATAACTGGAACTTGTATCATTTAGATGTTAATAATGCTTTTCTTTATGGAACTTTGAATAAGGAGGTTTTCATGACTCTTCCTCAAGGTTATCATACATGTGGAGATAATAGAGTGCGTAAACCTCTTAAATCCTTGTATGGGCTTAAAGAAGCCCCTCATAAATGTAATGAAAAGTTTTGTTGTGATTTGTTTGAGTTTGGGTTTATTCAAAGTATTAATGACTACTCGTTATTTGTAAAAGTTAAAAGTGAGTGTATTGTTGTATTACTTGTTGATGTTGATAATATTGTCTTAACAGGCAACAATTTAAAATAAATAAATAGTGTTAAACATTTTTTGAAATCTAAATTTCTTATAAAATATTTGAGAAAACATATATTTATTTTCAATTTACATTGAAAAGGTAGATTATGTTCATAGCAGTTAACATTTCAAATATGAAGTTTTAGGTGGCCATGATGTGGTGGTGAAGACACTACAACATAGACTCACCTGAAAAGAAAAGCACATTCTTTTGAACACCACAACATGGCAAGGTCCTGGCCACGATGTGGTTGTGGACAATATCCATTACCCTATTTTTCATTTTTTTAGATCCCTATTTAAGGGATGTGATGGGTAGAGTTTGCTCACCCCGAATCTCCATCACTCCCTCTTGACCTAGAATGGACCATAGGCTCCACTGTCGATATCTTGAAGCTTTTGTGGTGTTTTGTTGTGTTGAAGAGGAAGAAGGTGCTCTTTGTCCAAAGATCCAGCAAGCAAGTCTCCCCACCACCTTCTTGCACACCTTTTGGACCCTTGTACGTCCTCAAGTTCATACCTTTTGTGTGATATTGTTAGATGCCATTTTATGCTTCTTTTATAAATAAATTTACTACATTTTGAATTATATTTCATGTTTTTTCATGTGCATTAGTATAAATAAAGTTCAACTCATGTTTATCGCTAGAATGCCTGTACTACTTGGATGCATATTTTATGCTTTTTTAGATAATTCGAGAGGAGTAGTGATTTGGAAGTAGTTTTGATGCATATTAGAGCTTAATTTAGCTAAAATACATGGGGAAGCTGGAACCTAGGTTACATTTTCTAAAACTAAAGATTTTGCATTCGAAACACGCGTTTTATAAAAACATAATCCTGTTTTTCACCATGTGATCGTGCTTTTGATCGTTCTTCACCTTCACAACTTTTCCAAGCCAAAAATCAAATTTTAGGACTTCCTGGAGTTTACACGATCTTATTTTTCCATAAAACAGGATGGTGTTTTCGTCAAATATGTCTGGAATAGCATCATACTCAAGGTTCTAACTAATGTGAGGCGTGCGCTTGGCGGCAAGGTCAAAGTTAAGCAATGACAAGCCTTGGAGAGGCATGACATTTTTCAAGGTTTGACTATTTTATATAAATTAAAAAAGATAAATCATATAATTATTGAATTTTATCAAATATATCAAGTTTTTAGAAGTGTTATATTAATATTTAGTATAAAAAAGTTAACAAAAACTCAATTATTTTAGGGCCGATCAAGAAAACAAAGAAAAACCCACGTCTTGAAAAAAACTCACGCCATAACGCGATAAGGTGTGCCTTGACACGTTATTTGAGCGCCACATTTAACAAACCTACCTTTGACGTTTTCGTAACAGCTAGGTCACACCTCGCGCCATGGCACGCTTTTTAGAATCATGATCATACTTCATTAAACGTGAAAAATGGAAAATTTTTGGAATACGAAGGAAAAAAAATGATCATGTTTTTAACAAAAGCACGATCACATTTTTTTAAAAAAATCGCGTTTTTTATTGTTGGCTCATATATAATGATTCCCTATATTATCAGTTTAAACCCTAGACGTTCCCAAACGACCAAAAACAACTTTTGAAGGCGATTTTTTTCACTTTTTCATCACTTTCTGAAGACCAAAGGCTATTGATCATCTCATTCAATTGCTTTAGTAAGATTTAGTGATCTGATTTTAGCCATGTCCGGCTAAACCCTGGATTTCAGTTCTGCAAGATCAATACTTTTTATGTAATCAGTCATTAAACTTAGTTTTTATTTTGTGATTCTATCTAGTTATTTCAGTTTTGCGCTTAATGAATATTTGATTTTTAGTTATTTTTAGACTAATCACCTAATTTAGGGTTCAATCATATAGTTAATCAGTTGTTGAAATCCGTAATTGTTTTGATAAACAGGTAATAAGTAACAAGTAACCGATCGGTTCCGTGTTGGAATTTAACTCAGCTATAAACTAAAATTTCATATTTTTACGCTTTTGAGGTTGTGAGAAGTATTGAATACTGTTGGGAATTTTACGCATATTATGATACTGCTTTTTTGACTTGATTAAGAGCTTTTTTAATTAGGTTAGTAAAAAATTAGGATTAATTGAATAGCTTATTTTGGTTAATTAACTAGGTAAAAGAAAATTTACTAGAGCTTATTAGTAGTTTTTCAGTACCAACATAGATAAAATACATCTTAAATAACCATTTCTTTGTTAATTGTATAATTAGGAAAGCCGCAACAAAATTGAAATCGCTTTTTATTACTGAATTTTATTTACTTTATTTTGCTACTACTTAGTGTTAATTAATAATAATAAAAAAATCCCATTTTCACATTTTCTGTTATATCACTAGTATGTGTCTTACGCAATGTAACACCTATTTAAGGTAAATGGTTCATTTATGCTTTTGGTCAAATTAAAGATGGAAATCATTTATTTTAAGATGATCATGACGTGAGGAAGGAGACCTGAGGAGATGATCATCGATGCAAAAATGCGCATTCAACTGTGTGGGTCACGACGTAACGATTACTTTGGTTTTAATCCTAATTCCGTGTTTTCCGCCCTATTTAAGGGAAGTGAGGGGCTAGGGTTTGCACACCCTCAGCCTCCATCACCTCCCCACACCCTCAAGGAAACGCTAATCGTCCATTGTTGATTATGAGCTTCTTTTGGTTCTTTCAAGCTTAGAAGAAGAAGAAGAAAATGAGCTTTGGGGCATCATATGAGCTAGCAAGCCTCTCCCTCATCATCTTGAGTAGATTTAGGAGCGTTGTAATTCCTCAAGTTCATGCCTTTTTACCTATAGCATGTTAGATTTATAGTGTTGTCCACTTTTCTCAATGTTTGAGGAAGTTTGAGTGATGGGATCTCATAAATTTGGCAATGTTATGAATCCTTGAGACTCCTTTGTGACCCTTTGATTGATATCTAGAAGATAAGTGAGTTATAGATTTTGTGCATGAGTTTTGGTTTCATTTTCCCTTCTTTTTGACCTAGTTTGTGTTCAAGACATGCATATCTACAAAATTATGATTTTTGTGGTCCTTTGAGTTAGAGAAAGCCTTCTTGAATGTTTCAAGGCTTGGCTTGAAGGATAAGAGCTTAATGCCTCAAGTTGTCCAGATTGATTCTCACGTTATGACTAGTTACGTCTCACGACGTAACGACTGTCATTTTTTCGACTTATTTGTCCTAACTCTGTCTCGATGTGACCAATGGGTGGCCACGACATGAAAACCAACTGGGGTTTACCTTGACCGATGACTTTTGACCATGTTTGACTTTTAGTCAAATTAGGGTTTTAGGTGTAGACTGAGAGGGTACTTCTTTATTGCTATTAGGTGTCTTGATGAACATGTTTACCTTCTGTGTGAGATGTTGTATTTTAGTTGCTATCCATAAGGTGCGTCTTCTCACAGAATTTATCTGTGTGGTAGTGTATGCATGATGGCCAATTGGGTCTTACTTGTTGATTGCTGTTAATGTGAAATTTTTTGCTAATACCTCCTGGACCGATGTGAGTCCGTGGGACTGTTGATGCTCCCTAGGATTGCTGATAACCCCTGAAATGTGTTGTTAATCCGTGGAGCGTGTTGTTAGTCCATTGGGATTGTTGATAATCCCTAGGGTTGTTGATAACCCATAGTTGTTTATTATGCTTTGTTATATGTAATATTTTCAAAAACTCGCTAAGCTTCGTGCTTACAGTTGTGGATTAAATGTGTTTCATGTACTTTTGATAATCGTAGGAAGGTAAAGGCTTCATTGTATACTTGGTTTGCAAATTTTTATGATTTTTGCATTTTGATACTCTGATTTGGGATGATTGTATTTAATACACTTGGGATTTTATTGACTTGGTTTTTTTAATATGTGACAACCCGAAATTTTCATTCCGTGCAAACAATATCAAGTCAATAGAAGTTAGAACTGTTGCAGTAAATTTTCAGACTTTTGGTATAAGTTTGGGTATTTCAGGATTTACACTTTAAGGGATATCAGAAGAGAGGATGCACCACGGTATTGTGCAACTCTATTATTCCAAAACTCTATGATATTAGAGTTCAATGCCTGAATAAAATTATTTTCTGCCAAAAACCCCAGGAGTATATATAGGATTCTGAGCCATATTTATTCATTAGTTACATTTCCAACTAGAGAAGAGCCGAATTCTCTCTCAAGGATCTTCGGACTTTCGTCCCAGAAAGTGAGTACTTCTATCTAGTTGTATTATAGAGCTTCTTATGTGCTTAATACACTAGAAATCATAGGAAACTATCAAGATTTAAGAGTTTACTGTGACAACCCGATATTTCAAATCTTTGTAATGACCTAAAAAGTCAAGTATTGTAACCACTTTTGAATTAATAAAATTAAATTTGTTAATAAAATGTCCAAAAAGTTCTATTTAAATTCCCTCTATGTTTAAATGTCATTAAACCGGGATCATACGTAAAAAGAACGCCCAAATCCGACTTCGTATATTGAAGTTAAGATTTTTCCAAGTTCGGCTTAGCAACAGACAGCTAAAAACTCGAATCGAAGATTGAGCGACCTTTGGCCGGAATGACCTAAACGAGAATCGAAGGTCTCGACAATGGTATTTCAGCGGTGAAAAGTCTGGCAAAAACTGACATCAGATAAAGAAGTTATGAATTTTTAAAGAGAATTCCTTAATCACGTCATTTTATAATTTAATAATAAAAATAATTTCGGAATTTGCCAACGGAGTCTAAACGAAAGTTGTAGAGCGTAGTCTCACCTACGCGTGGATATAAAGAACGTCGAAAACGGAGTTCGTATGAAGGAGATATGAATTTTAGAAGTTTAATTAAAATAAATATAAATTTAAATATATATTATTGGTAATATCCGAAGGGGAGTCAGCAGATAGGACCGGAGTACGCCCTGCGTACCCTCGTACGCCCTGCGTACTCGAAATCAAGGGCCTCGGATCGTCCACGTCGCCCCTATGCGAAGCTTCCGACCCGCCCCATCCGACCCGCCCCACCCGATCCGTCCCATCCGATCCGTCCCGTCCGTAGTCGAGGCAGTCGAGGACTCGCTCATGCATGACGTACGCATACGCGCTGCGTACGAGCGTACGCCCCGCGTACGAGGCTTCTCAGACCCCCTTATAAATAGAATGCGAGGGTTTCTGAAAAAAATGCTCATTTCTCTCCTTTCTCTCCCGATCTTGCCTCGATTTCCGTGCCCGTTCAAACCCGAAGCTCTGGTCTTTTTGCTCAAGTCCCGAGGGTCGATTTTACTCCCGAGATTCCCGAGAATCCTGAGAAAAATCCGTTTCTCAAGACGAAACTCTGCCCGGTTTTCCATCTCGCTATCTTCAAACTTTCAAGTGAGTTCATACCCCTAATCAATATTTTAAATAGTTTTAAATGCTTTAATAGGGGGGGGGGGAATACAAGTAGAAACAAACAGGTTATTGAATCATTGATATGTATTTTATAACTGTGTTTGTCATTTAACAGATTTCACATGCTACAAATTGTGATGCATGAAATGATTTTACATCTTAAAAACACATTGTTACCGAATGTTTTACCTTTGAAATGCTTATTAAAATGATATCAAGTCATTGTTAATTATTGTTCAAAACCTATAAGATGTTTTACAAAACCATTTTCATTCTTGAACTAAACTATGCATATACACTTATTTTATATGTATTGATTTTATAGTTTAAATCCTTCATTTAGTTTCCCACCCCCTTGAGTAGTAAGAGTGTATAAACCTACATGATCAACCAGTTATATTACAGTAAATTATCATAGGGATAATTTGAAGATATCAAACATTACTTCTATTACAAGGAATTACACAAGAGTCAGTTCATTCATGAGTCTTTATTAGTACATTACCTGATACATGAGTACCTTTACATATGCTTACATGATACATGAACACGCTTACATGAACACATTATATGAATACTTTTACGTAGATACATCGACCTGTGTATACTTACATGAATATCTGAACCTCGGTTCATTAGGATGAATTATTAGTACCTTCAGTAAATCGTCCTGCCCATCCTAGTTCAACGGGAGTCAGTTACGGGACTAACCATTCCTGGAACCTATTGTTCGCTACAGAGGTTAATTGGACAATCCTCGGATGTTCATTAGGTTATCTATTTCGCTTATAGCAAGGTAGAGTCAGTTACGGGACTAACCATTCCTGGAACCTACTATTCACCACAGAGGTTAATTGGACAATCTTAGGATGTTCATTGGGTTGTTATTACTTATATTAGGAGACAGTTACGGGACTAACCATTCCTGGAACCTACCGTTCGCCACAGAGGTTAATTGAACACTCTTCGGATGTTCATTAGGTTATTTACTTCGACTACATCGATGTAAAGTCAGTTACGGGACTAACCATTCCTGGAATCTACTGTTCGCCACAGAGGTTAAAATTGAACAATCTTCGGATGTTCATTAGGTTATATCTTTCGCTTCAGCGATGTTGTGTTATCCCCGGGTAACCCAAGAGTAATACTTTCATGGTTATATTTTCCTATTTACTTTATTTTGTGATATGTTCACATAAGCGATGAGTTAGACTAGTTACTGTATGTAGTAGTCAAAAGAAGGAAAAACTATCATTTTACAAACAAAACTTTCGGGTCTTGGTAGAAGACTACATCTAAAACTAATAGAAAATAATGGATTTTCTAGGGTTTTTCATACGTACATCAACATTTTCATTTAAAGGTTTACATGCTTTTTCATAACTGATTTTCACAAACAAGGCAATGACACTTATATACTTATGAATTCACCAGCTTTAAAGCTGATACTCGCTTTCAAAATAACTTGTATTCTCAGGTCATCAGTAGACAGGTACGGAGGCCAGGTTTTGAGAAGACGGAGCAGACTAGTCTCGTCTTTTATTTTGATTGTATATTTTTGGTGTCTTATTACAATGAAAGAACACGCATGTATTAAACTTTACTTATAATGCAATGGATGATGTTGTTGCTTGTTTATTATATTACACTGTTGTGATACTGTACATGACGTCCTCCACCCCTGAACGTTTCCGCCGTTCGTGGTTTTGGGGTGTGACAGATTGGTATCATAGCATTGTTTATAGTGAATATAGTATATCAACCCATAAAAGATATACTAACTATAAATACATGGGATTAAAACACATTGTCTCAGAGTTATACTTTTAAATAATAAAATATTTAAGTAAGTATACGTGCCTGCATTCATACTAAAATCAGTGTCACAACGACAAGAACAAAAGTATTACGATTGTTGAATATCACAAGTAAGCCTGGGGATATATAGTCAGTCTTCGGAATGGCATAGCCTGATCAACTATGCTGGTCCGAGGAGTGATTAGAATATGCCCAAGAATGGTTGTGATATGGCAACAAGTCTAAAAACTTACCAACACAACCATAAAGAAATACCATAGGGGTATTTGGTCTTACTGTAATTATCTTAGTCAGTTCGTCTATTTTAGCTATTCCTTCTGTTGTTGGGCTATAGGGATTTAGTCCATGAGACACATTCATTAATCATTTATTCTTATCCATGTCATCATCTTTTAAAACATATAGTTAAAGATGCCGCCACGCAGAAGTACAAGACGCAATCCAAACAACGAAGCACCGATACCACCACCTCCACCACCACCTGTACCTCTTCAACCACCTAACCCTTTCGATGCCAACATGTTCCAGGCAGCTTTCACAGCAGCAGTTGCAGCTGCTGTGTCAGCAATCAACGCTCCTACCTCTAGTGGATTAGGAACAGGTGCACCACCCTCGAACCACGGCGAAAGCCATGGACACCCTCGGGAGTGCACCTACAAGGACTTCACTAACGCCAAACCCCGCAGCTTCAATGGAAATGGGGGTGTTATGGTGTTGAGACAGTGGATTGAGAAGATGGAATCTGTCTTCGAGATCTGCGGATGCCAAGAAGGCAGCAAGGTCAAGTTCGCAGCTTGTACCTTCTCTGACCGAGCACTAACATGGTGGAACAGCCATGTTAACTATCTAACTTTGGTGGTGGCGTATTCCATCGGCTGGGAAAAGTTGAAAGACATGCTGATGAAAGAATACTGTCCTCGAGGTGAAATACAAAAACTCGAGCAAGAATTCTGGGGTCTACAAATGGTTGGATCCGACATCACTAGGACAGTACAAAAGAATTACGATTGTTGGGCAACACAGGTGGACTTAGAGACATATAGTCAAAACTGGGAAGATATAGCCTGATCAATTATATTATCCGAGGGTTGACTAGCATGTGCCTAAGTGTAGTTGTGTGGTTGCAACAAGTCTAAAATCTTACCAACAATACCACAATGAGAACAGTAGAACATAACATTGAACTTAAAATACTATAGGGGTATTTGGTGTTACTATTAGTACTTTATACTTGAGAACTAAAATGGGATCTTCATTACTAAGTTGATAGTTGCTAAGTAGATACACTAAGGCTATATGTAACTAGGATGTTATAGACTTAGAATCTGTGAAAATTTTGCTTTACCCCTATTCTATGTGAATTTGGAGTTAAGGTCGCTTATTCGAAGGCCTATCCTGTTTCGATTACATATAACTGGTATGCACTTCACAAATAGTGATGTAACTAATGAAGATTTTCTAAGTAATTATCTAGATAGTTCGTCTAATAATTATTTTCTTCCCCAATTCTCGCGTAGATAACATAGCTGGACTCCATCCCTACGACAACCAGTACCTTCCGAATGAGGTCATTGCTGGATGGTTTGAAGAAAAACCAGAGAATGATCATCCTATCCCTGTGAATGATCACCATGATGAAGACCTTTCGGACGATGCTAACTCCGAACCCGAGGTTGAGAACCTACCCCAGGAAGCCCCCTTTCCAAATCCTAACCCTCGTCCGACTTTTCATGGCCCGACGCCTGATTGGGTGGAATGCTTGGAAACATGGAGCCAAGGACAAGATCAGCCCATGCCATTTAATAGTGATCGAAGCTTTTATGACCTGAGCAATGGGGGCTCATCAGACTGAATCTTGCCAATCTTGGTCCGCAGAGTGGCCCGAAATGAGATTCAAGGCAGGACAACCCTATATCAGATCACATAAGTTGTCGCTGATGCGAGAATGCATACCCTCCGCACCATTCATTTAGAAGATGCTCGCAAGAGATCTGAGAGAAACCATGAAACCCTGCTGCAAGCACTGGCTGAATCACGAGCCGAAGTCACAGAACTCCGCGTTCCCCAGAGGGTGTACGAAAGACACCTACTTGATGTGGAACGCCAACTGGCGGAACTGAGAGTTCACCAGAGGAATGACCGTCGCTAGTAGTAGATGCTTTACTTTATTTTCCTTGTTAAAAAGGAATTGTTTTCTGTCTATGCCCGATGTGGCATTTTCTATGAAACTATCTTGTACTGTAAGTACTTTTGGTTAGGACTTTATGCTGTCAAGAACTATCTTCTCTGGATATGATGTAAGACCTTTTACAAGGTCATTTTCCCAAAATTTTACGTCATGAATATCAAAGATATTGACAATCGGCTAACTTCTGTGTCATTCTTTATTCAAGTACTCTTATCATACTTTCATTGGAGTCTATCTGGAACATGCTTTAGTCAAGTCATTGGACTATAGCAAGTTAGCTCCGGAGACATTTTCAAGTCTCTTTTAGTGGTTGGATCATGTTATTCACCAACTAACGATACCTCAGCTTGAATGAAAAACGTATTGAGACCATTCTACGAACTTACTTCCACTCAGTACTAGGACTGCATCATAGGGATGTAGTTCAAACCTTCGCGAACATACTTCCAATCGGTACTAGGACTGCATCTTAAGGATGTAGGTCAAATTGTCAAAAACATACTCTTACTCTTTACTTGATCAATCGAAGTAAATATAGGGTCAGCCAGAATCGCTCACAAAATCCTTATCTTTCGTGTTACAGAATCATGTCTTCATCCAGAAACAATCAGCCGAGCAAAGAAACCCCTATCTTCCATATCGACGCCGCTACATTACAAGCTGCAATAGCAGCTGCTGTGACAGCTTTCCTTAAACTCATAAACTCAGGCAACACGAGCAAGACTGGCGAAGGAGTCGAAAATTACGATGGTAGTACCAAACCGGGAACCCAACAAATGGAAACAGCCATGGACTTGCGAAGCCGTAAGATCGAAAATAAGAGTCGATATCGTCAAGCCCTAAAGGAGCGCAGGAGATCCCAAAGACTTTCCATGCCACAGCAACAAGTTGCAACTCCTGCAGAACGCTTTAGGAAGCAATTTCCAAGGTGGAGTAATGAGGAAGGCACTCGTGTCCACATAACACTGGCTAAACACCTCACTCCCGCCACCAATGCTAGTACGAGCCAGTCATGCCACCAATGCGGTGAGGTAGGGCACTTCATGAAGGATTGTCCTATAACAAAGAACTCCGGCGTAGACGGGAAGATTCTCAGGATCACAGCTGTAGGAGAACCTGCTCCGGAACCCCGTTAAAGTAATTTAGGTGTTTCTTTGTAACAGACTTATAGACCATCCAAAACTAGTGCAACTAGAGTCTTACCTTTTGTGAGATCCTGTCGGTGTAGGTTGCTCGTGTTGCGTATACTTGTCTTTGTAGTATACCTCATTCATAGCAATGGTCTTGTAGTAAGTCTAAAGTGCTGTAACTCTGTTGATGGTTGCATGGTTGTGTTTGTCTGTAACGCCTTATGTTCAAATCTAATGTCTTTAATTTTCCTTATGATTCCGACATTATCATACAACTAGATTCAATTTGATCCGCACCATACCAGCTTCATAAGTACATCTCTTTCTCAGTAAACGTCTTTTTAGCAAAGCCGTCATAATAGAACACCGAAGTACTCATGCATGGAGTACCTCATAATTCTTTTCCTTTCCGAAGAAATCCCCGAAGTATCACTCGTGCAGTACTTCAAGTTCAATCCAAAGATTCATATAGTTGATCAATCACTGAAGAATGTATACATAAGGGTGATATATAATCAAGGTTCTACAGGTTTAGAATTGATGATTCCACATTAACTTCCTTCCTCATCGGGATGTGAACGTAAAGAAGAATCATTTATTCGACTATCTTTTCAATCTTAATTATATACGACTCGTATACACGAGATTGTGATCGTTGAACTATGTATGAATTCTAATATGAACTTTAGGACGAAGACTGCCCAAGCTACGAGTATCGCACCGTCATGTGAACAAACTTAGAACCCAGTACGACTTCTGTAAACAGATCGCCCTACAGTCTAAACACCTACGGAGATACAAGAACAGTCCGGACAACTTAGCGAACTACTCAGCAATAGAATTGGAAGACCATGCTTCTTAGCCTGGAGAGCTCCGGTCTTATTCTTCCAGAGGTCGATGGATTGCATCGTATGTACCTCAGATAGCGAGGACTCCGTCAAGATTTTCCATTAGAAATCGTTGTCTCTGCCTCGCATAGATGAATTGGTTGAGCAAACGCAAGGAAATAATTACTTTTAGAAATGGACCTGAGATCCGAATATCACCAGTTTGAGTGTTAGGGAAGGATGTCTGGAAGCCTACCTTCCGAACTCGATGCGGAGACTTCGAGTCCGTAGTGATACCCCTCGGATAGGACCAATATGCCCATAGTATTCATGAGCTAAATGGGTAGGGTACGTCTTTCTTACTTAGATCAATTTGTCATTTCTCCATGTAATGACTTACTTATCTACCCTCGTAGTAAGAAGGAACCCTTGGAAACATTACCCTCGGAGATACTTTTCGCAAAGTTCTCTAAACACGAGTTTTGGAATTGAAGAGTCAAAATTTCCTAAAACACACTATTAGTGATGTGGAAATTCTTGAGTACTCTGTCAATTTATCAAAACCATTGAGAATTTGTCGACACCAGAGACGCCGACATAAATTCGCCAAATTCTAGGTCGTGCAGACCTACTAACGTAGTCCATTTAGAACTCCTCGCAAATTACATAAACCCTTACGACTTTGACCCAGCAGGGGGTGGCCCTTGATTGGGAAGTTAAGCAAGAGAAAGAACCTTTGGAATTCCAAGTGAGAGACCAAATTCTTTAGGAAGTCTCACTCTGGGAATGGCTTAATACGCTTTGTAAAGCGTGGAAAGCTAAATCCAAGATAGTTAGGACCTTTGAGATTCTTACCAGAATCGGCCCTGTATGTCACAAACTAGGCCTACTAACGTACATTTTACCCTTCGCGTCTCGATCTTGAAACCGTACCTTTCCGTTAGGACTCTCGTAAGTCCACTCGACGAGATCGAAATTCACAAGATCCAGGCCTTTGTATAAGAACCGTAGTGACCATCGACCGAGAGGTCAAGCGGACGAAGCAGCGCCGCCTCCCTTTAGTGAAGGTTCGTTGGGATACCAACCGAGGACCCGAATTCACTTATGAGCGCAAGAACCAATCGATTAGGAAGTTTCCACCTCACGACTCGATCATTCATACATACTTCCTTACCTAAATTCTAATTTCGGGACGAAATTCCCTTTAACAGGGGGATGATGTGACAACCCGAAATTTTCATTCCGTGCAACCAATATCAAGTTAATAGAAGTTAGAACTGTTGCAATAAATTTTCAGACTTTTGGTATAAGTTTGGGTATTTTAGGATTTACACTTTAAGCGATATCAGGAGAGAGGATGCACCAGGGTATTGTGCAACTCTATTATTCCAAAACTCTATGATATTAGAGTTCAATGCCTGAATAAAATTATTTTCTGCCAAAAACCCCAGGAGTATTTATAGGATTCTGAGCCATATTTATTCATTAATTACATTTCCTACTAGAGAAGAGCCGAATTCTCTCTCAAGGATCTTCGGACTTTCGTCCCAGAAAGTGAGTACTTCTATCTAGTTGTACCATAGAGCTTCTTATGTGCTTAATACACTTGAAATCATAGGAAACTATCAAGATTTAAGAGTTTACGACCCAAGAATATCTTGGGCCGTAAACCCTGCTTTAAGGGGCAAAGAGTGCCTTACCCCTTCCTCTTGCAATGAAACTAGTTTAGACTTGTACCCTAATGTGTTTAGGACTAGAAAACACCCCTAGAACACTAAGAGTAAGGTGTTCACGACCCAAGGAGTTCTTGGACCGTGAACTCCAAACAAAAGGGCCAAAGTGTGCTTTAAACTCTCCTAAAGCCTTGGACACTAGCCTAGATTAGTTCTTAGTTAAACTAAGGACTTGAAATCACCAAAAACACCCTTCCATGGGAGATTACGGTCGTAATCTCCAAGGGGTTTGGTACCAGGGCCGTGAACTCCTCAAAGGAATTATAGGATGCCCTAAACTATTCCAAAGACCTTGCCATTAAGTAGAAATGCTTCTTAGGGTCTTGTAGAGCCTCAAACATCAAATGGTCATGTAAGTAAGAGCTTATGGCCGTAAACTCATGAGTTTATGACCGTAAAATCCTTTGTTGATGACATTAGGGCCGTGAACTCCATTAGGGAGTTTTCCTTGAACCCTACACACAATAGCTTTTCCTTACAACACTTAGATGCAATCCTAGAGGCTAATAACACTTGATAAAGGTGTTTAGCATGTCCTAGGGTGTCTTGACTTGTTTATTAGTTGTTTATAGACTAATTAGATACATATATGTGATATTATATGTTAACTAGGATCATAGAGTGTGTTCAAGACTTCACTTGACACCTAGCAATCCTACATCTTCAGTTCATCCGTACCACTCACAACAGGTGAGTTCATACCCCTTAATCAATGTTATAAATGTTTTTAATTGCTTTATGGGGGGATACAAGTAGAATCATGCTAGTTATTATATGAATCACATGTGATTAATAAGCAACATTCAAATGATTTGCTACTCATTAGCTGTTTTACCAAACAGTTTCCTTCAAATGATTTTCATAAACATTTTATATGTTTAAAACTCCTTATTAAACTGTTCCTTATACTCTGTATGTTTCATTTCAAACTCATTTACAATTGTGTTTCAAACAAATGTTTCTTTATACTTAAACTGTTTTATCAAACACATTCTTTCAAACCGTTTTATAGATTGACATCAAGTCGATCTTTTCTTAGATAGTAATCATGTTCAAAGGTTTTACAAAACTTATTTTATGCTTTTATATTAGCAATTGCATGTCTACATATCTATAGTTATATAAGCAATGTTTAAAATGCTTAGGAAGGCATGCCCTCCCTATTTCCTTTTCGCCCTTGAGATGTGGTCTGGTGGGATATCGGGTACCCGTCCGAAGGTCGTTTAAATATTAGTTATATATCATGTGTACATTTGTAGTCATAAAGGTTCTTCTAGTTTATCCAGTACCCTTGGGTAGCAAGGGTATACTTCCATGTTCATACGTACCAGTTACATTACTAGTAAGCTACCATATGGGTAGTTTAGGAAGATACTAGAACTATTACTAGAACACGATATCATACAATGAGTCAGTTCATTCATGAGTCAATACTTACTAGATAGAGAGAGAACACAAATTACAGCTAGTACACACAATACATTACTATACATACTAGATAAAGAGAACATACATTACAGCTAGCACACGCAGAACATTTCAGTACATACAGGCTAGACAGAGAAAGATTACACTTTCAGTTAGCACATTCATTACATATACATTCATGCAGTTATGTGAACCATTGAGCGGGTCATGGCACTTCCTGCCATGACCACTCTTGTATCCCGAATTTCCTTAATTGGGGAGCGTATGAGTTTGCGTATTGATCTATACTGGATTGACTATCCTACATCTTGCTGCTCGCTACAGTGGGACTTGCAAGTCTATGGGTGCCAAATGTCATTTCTTACGGCGTCTTATATCGTCGTTTTACTAGAGTTGGTAGCAGGATACAGGTCGATCACATGTTACTTTGAACACCTTTTGTTTTAAGGTAGTTAGTACCACGGTAGTCACTTATTACAAATACTACGGTACAATAATATTTTCCCCTTACATCCACTTCGTCAACATTCACATGATACACGGTAATGTAAAAACTATATTTTTGTTAATGATAGTCAGATTTGGGAAAATACATACTCTTACAAGAGGCACACACATAGATACTTGATGCCTTGGTAGAAGGCTACCCTCTGTAGGAAGCATAGGGCTTCCTAGGATATTCAAAACGTTTTCATACTTACATTTCACATACGTACAAATGCTTACATTTCATATACATACAAATACTTACATACAAATTAAGACACTAAAATACTTATCATCTCACCAGCTTTAAAGCTGATACTCTCTTTCAAAATAACTTGTATCCTCAGGTCAACAGTAGACAGGTACAGATGCAAGGTTTAGAGAAGATGGAGCTCGTTCAAGACTCATCTTTCATTTTGATTTATACTTTAGTGTTTATTATAATTTGACAGAGCACAATTGTATTAAAATTATATTATTAATGCGATGGATGATGTTGTTTCTTGTTTACTACTTTTCATTGTTGTGATACTGTACATGACGTCCTCCACCCCAGAACGTTTCTGTCGTTCATGGTTTTGGGGTGTGACATAATACTTGAGGTTTTTTCTATATTTAACATGAAATTTTATGGTAAAAATTGGATGTTACAAGTTAGTATCAAAGCTCTGGTTTAAGGGATTTAGATGAACATTCATGGGATTCTAGACTCAAACTAAGGATTTGAAAGTTTTATAAAAACCTTTTACCAAAAAAAGGAATTCCAAAGAAAAGAACGGATGAAGCAATGTGTACCATCAGCCCGGGCTCAAGGAAGTTATCTCTAAAATATTATATTTTTATCATATGATGTTTTAGAGTTGCTGTTATTTGTGCTGATAGAAATGCATGATAGATGATAGGCTACATATCTCTCGGGAATTTCAAGATAGGTTTTCCTGATTATTTGATGCCTTATAGCCTAGGGGATTACTTGTGAATGCTTTGCTTGGGTGGATACTAAGATTGCAAATTTCTTTGTTTATACTATATGGTTGTTACATACTTAGGATTTTATAGACTTCGAATGTCTGGTTTAACCTTACTTCCTGTTCCTTGTCTAGTTGTGTATTTGGGGTAGAATCATTTATTTGAATGTATATTGAGTGTGGGTTATGTATAACTGATATAAACGGAGCCATCGCCGAGATTATCAGAGACTCCCGGCGAAGCGGAGATGTAGCTGAGGAAGAACCTAGAAGGAGTACCTAGGGGTTTAGATGAGGCTCCTTTGAGCATATAGGTGTATTTGTGTTGTTTTTCTGAGAGCGGAGTGTTTTTGTGGCTTGGGACCTTGAGTGGAAATCTAAGTCAACTTAGGATAGGTGTGGATGGTAGTGTGGGCCCATACTACTAAAAGTACAGAATCTGTATTCGACTTACAAAAGAATCTTGAGGGTACTAAGGAATTATTTGGTGGTATGTATAGTGTTTGTGTGCTCTTTAGCCTGGTTTTGACAATTTCTTTATGTATTTCACTATGGTCGGGTAACCACCATTGGTGGTTACCCGAGGTTTAGGTTCTAGCAAGGGGTGTTCATAACTGGATATCTAAATTTACAGATACTTGATATTTGGTATCCGATTGCGTATACAAAATTTCAGGTATCATAAATTCGGATATCTAAAATTTCGGATACGAATTCCGGTATCAAAATCGGACATCCAAAAATTTGAAATTTTGTTCAAATTAGAAAGGCATATGTAGTTTTTAAATTAGAAAGATATTCTTAAATTAGAAAGGCATATAAAGTAATATATGTATCTAATTAAGGGTATTATGAATATGTATTAGTTACTAACATTCATATAATAAGACATGCGATTGAAATAAAAAATAATGTATAAACTAAAATCAAAATTTTTGGATATTAGATATCTGAATTATCGAAAAAATCAGAAAACACTATCCAATTCCGATTCCGAAAAACTGGATATCCGAATTTTCAAATATCCAAAAATTTGGATATCCGATTTTTTGGATAATTCGGATTCGAAATTTTGAAATTTCAGATAGGAATTTTGGATACGGATATTATTGAACACCCCTAGTTCTAGCTAGCTAGAGAGGCAGAATACTAGTGATGATAGGATCCATAGGATCATTTCCACAATGGTGGCCACGGTGGTCTTGGAGGCCATCCCAAAGGTATTTGGGTCTATCAAGATCGCGATGATCGAGATGTTTGACGAGCGCTACACTGTTGTCATGGAGGCTGCAGCTGTTGCAACCACCGTGTAACACTTGTTTCCAGTTATTTCCATTTTAATGTTTTTTATTTTAAATTATTGCAATTTAGCCCCTTACGCTGGGTGTACCAGGCTAGTACGTCGGGCGTAAGTTAAGATGAGAAGTCGTAGCGGAGGAGGAGTATGTTGGGCGTACAAATAGGTAAGCCACGCGTACTCGTGAAATCCTTTAACCCTAAATTTTTAGGGTTGTGTCCCCTATTTAAACATCTTAATCCCCCTTGGGCCTTCTTATGGCCAACCTCTATTCATCTAAACCCTAAAATCGAAACCCTAGCCTTTGTGAGTGAGATTTGAAGCTTGAGAGTGATTGTTGAGTATTCTTTGTAGCGAAGGAAGATCATTCAAGAGGTGATGGTGAATTCAAGCCTTTAGATCTAGAAATTGCATCTCTTTGTTCATCTTTTGAAGGTATAAAGTTTATACCTTGGAGAGTGTTTTGCTAGATCTTTTTTAGGATTACATTTATGTTCATTTTGTCTTAAAATCTTGATCTTTGTGAGTATCAAATACTCTAAATCATATGAGCTGTCCTTTAAGACGTTTTAGGGTGCTTAAAGTCTTCAAAAAGTTAGCTTGGTCCTTTCCTTTATTCCATACATGTGTTACGGTGTTTTTAGTGATGTTAGAAATTAGGGTTATGGGATTAATCTCTCTTTAGCCATGAAAAGGCATAAAGTCAGAGACTTTATGGGTTAGGACATCTTTTTAGGGTCAGATATGAGATTGGAGCAAGTGTCTTAATGATTAAGACCTTAAAAACGGAGTTTTAGGATTAGTCACGTACACCGAGCGTAATCCTGGCAAAGCCTAGCATAGCTAGCTGCGAGCCTGATCTTGTCTAGCCAAGTGATCTATGCCCAATGTAGAGTTGTGTATGCTGCACGTATGGCCACATGTTGACTTTCTTTGACTTTTTAGTTCGTATAAATCGAGTGTGAAAAACGAAATCAGAGTACAAAATGAATTAAGAACAAAGATCTAAATATAATCTGTTTGGCTCTTTGATTATGTCTATAAGAGTACAAAAGTTCTTAAAGAGTGAAGTGCTCTCATTCTCACAAGAATACAAAAGTTACTCTCACTCCTATACTTACCCCTATTTATAGGGACATACAGACGTGTACAACAAACATAAGGACTAGACATTCGAGCTTCGACTCTAACAATGCCTTATGTAATAGGAACATTCGAAATACATCACAACTATTTCAAAACTAACTAGGCCTAACTATACTGCGACACCTCACTATTAACATCTAACTCTACAATCTCCCCCTTAATGAGAAGTGTCGAATCTAAGTCATTAACGTCTTCGTCGGTTGGTGAAGTACTCTATGAACCTCCGTATACCAGACAATCGTCATTTGGATCTCAGCTCTATCTCCTGTTGTATTCCACTTGCAACTATTAATACGAACAAGAAGACTCGTATACTGAGAGTCTGTGTACCTATCCACATCACAAACTTGAAATAGAAACTATGTTATCTTATTATTCTTGTTCTTCCCAATAAAGAAAACACCTAGAGGTTTATGAACAATCTCCCCATCCTCATAGTTCTTGAGACTACGTGGTCCTTTAAGCAATGACT
Organism: Lactuca serriola; assembly: GCF_051521515.1. Taxonomy (NCBI): domain Eukaryota; kingdom Viridiplantae; phylum Streptophyta; class Magnoliopsida; order Asterales; family Asteraceae; genus Lactuca; species Lactuca serriola. The sequence goes on along the minus strand of NC_136415.1, from coordinate 222,254,651 downwards.
GTGGCACAATCATGATTTTATTCATTGCTAAAGCAAGCTCGACAGCTGTCATAGCTAAACAATTATAGTAATTGTCTATGGAGATTTTTGATATGAGCAAAAGCAAGCAAGAAATCTTGTTTGTTGTTAACTTGAACTTTTGACACATCGACAAAGCTTAATATTTTTGCCACATTGATGAGATCATTGAGTTTCATCACAGGAAAGTCTACGACTGAGAAGTCACAAGCAACATTGTTTGCTCTGACCACAAAGTATCGAAAATTCTACAGCAGGCCTTCAAACAGAGTATCTTTGGAAATGTTCAATACCTTCACAATTTTTACCAAAGACCATACCTCCTCTTCCTTCTTTCCCAGAACAGCACGAAATTAACCTCAATTTCAATTGCTTATACTCATCTTTATCTTAGAACTTATCGATCAAATGATACTGAGCAGCATCGAACATCATATGATTAATTGAAAAATCAAGCTGATTAAAATTAGTAATTTTGATCTCATAACTTCTCTTCGGAATCTTCTCAAAATCATGAATACTCTCAGAAGAAACAGTTTGTTCAATAGTCTCATAACAGTACTGTTTACATGGACCAGCTTTGTTTAAACATGGAGGATCACCTGCGTTTGTCACAATATGTTATTTATCTGTTTTTGCTTCTCTATTTCCTTCTCTAGAGCTTTCTTCTTTTCTTCTTCAGAAGGATTGACCTCAATACCCTTTCCTTTATTTTCTTTTTCTTCTTTCGAAGATGATGGCTTTGAACTTGATTTTAATCTTCCAACATATTCACAAATAACGATGCCTTTGGTTATTGGTCTCGAAGTTGTTGTAGTTGAAGTAGTTGTTAAAGAAATAGGAAGTGATGTTGGAATTTGTGTCGACATCATCATCCCCACAACCTTTCCATGATTAGGATCCTTTGAAGAACTAACTCCCTTATCTCCCCTTTGTACCACTTGTTACACAGGTGGGGAACTTGTTGGCATGAGATGTACGAAATTGAGAAAAGGACCAAGTTCTGCTTTGAGATTTGATTCAAGAGAAGAAATCAACTTCATAATCAAATCCTGAGAAATAGTGGATTGGTTAGACAAATCGATATTTGACAAGGATTGCTTTAGACTTCCCAGAAATTCCTCCTGCTTGGTAAACACTTTTGAATCAAACTATATCTTGGCATCAAAATTAGTAGAAATCGAAGTATAATACTCCACAATCTTTATAACAGCCATAACAATAACATCAATCTTTGTATGAAGAGTTGGTTAATTCTGATCAAGCATAGCTACTTCCTTTGTTATCTAAGTTTTTAATTCTATCACCTTCAAATTAACAGACTCCTCTACATTTTTAACTTCCTCAACAAACAATTCATGGTGTTCTTTGGCTACATCATGAAGTTTCTGGACCTCATACTCAAAATTCCAAGCATGAAGGTTCAAACGATCTTCATGTTGTCTTTCAATTTTTTCCATGGCCAGCTTCAATCTATGCTCTTGTGACTTAAGCATCAAAATCACCTCTATCCCAGAAACTGAATTACTCCCCTGACATAAGCATATGATCCGTAATGTTATCTTATTCTGAGTCAAACTGAATCTCCGCAAATGACACCATCACATCATCATCATCTTGTTTATTTTCGGGAATAGTCTTTTCCCCTTTAGTGGATTGGGATGAGAAAAGTGAAGTCAAGGGTTGATGTATGATTTTGGAAAAAGTGGGTGGAATGGTTGAAGCGGGCAATGAAGATGGAAATGGAGAAATGAATGGTGGTAAAGAAGTTGAAGTGTCTATAAGGGTTGTTCCAATGGTAGAAGATAAAACAAGTGTGGTAGGAATATGTGAAGTTTTAATAGAACTCGTAACTTGCGCTTTAGAATTCGTCACCCTTCACCCTTGTTGACATTTGTATCCATATTAGATATGTTCACAGTGATGCCTGAGGTTCGAACGTCGTCTGAAACAGATTCAACCATTGAGACCTCGGGTGGCATGACCATTGTCTTCTTAGGGATGGTAGTTGATGTAGAATCACCCAAATTAGTGGTTGTTTCCGTTTTAGATACTTTCACCGAGCCACCAAGACTTGTAGTCTCCTCGAAGTTTGACTTAACTGGAGAGTCCATTTGCGGTGTCTCGAAGCCAATATCTTTATTTTGAATGGGAGATCGATCACTTCCACTGTCGAAATATGTTTCCATAACAACCTCATCAAGAGGATCTTCCAACTACTAATTCTTCTTCTTCTTAATCTTTTTAACCACTTCATGTGCTTTTCGTTTATTCGAAGCTGGTGAAACTGGAGCTGGAAGCTCACGAATACGCACACCCCTTCGATTGAACTGGGGTTTGTGATTTTTCCTCATCTTTGTAACAAAATCTTCTTTTGTTGGTTCATTAGAATATTCTTCAATAAATGGCGGTTTAGGAGAGTGTCGAGGATGATGAGCAGGCTTCTTAGTACGTTTAGGAATACCCGTCTTCGATGGTATAACTTCCTTTTGAACGACTTTTGCAACAAGTTCTTGAACAATTTTAGTAACCTCCTTCTCAATTGGCTCAGGAACTGACTTAGTTTGTTCAGGCTTCTTAGGTTTCTTAGAAACTTTACCAATTTTCGAAGTACCTTTTGCCCCTTTTGGTAACAAAGCACCTACTTGGTCATTAGGGTTTATTGTTGTCAAATAAGCAACAAGAACAGGATTAGCTAGATCCCCTTGTCGTCGCCTGGCATCTGGGATTCGAGCCACAATAGGAAATAACACTGGATCATCTTCAACACTTTTGGGATGCTGATAGATTGAAAATTTCATCTTCGGAACATCAGATGGAACCATAATGCCTTATTTCTCATACACTACTTGCATAATCAAGCTCGAATACCTCACACAGGAGACACCATTTGTAACATTGGTGTGACAAATACTTGTTTCGCACTCCTCCCACAATTGAGTGATGTAATCCACATTTAGATCATAGTATAGCCTTGCGATCATGGCATACACTTCCAAATTTACTTTTCCTAGACCAGTGCTACGACCTGTTAGACACCGTAGAAAAATCCCAAAAAAGAAGTTCCAGATACAAGGTAATGCAGCCTTTCGAAACTAGCTGATTCTTGTGAGTGGGAGTTGATGACCCATCTCATTGAACATATGAACCACATATTCATTAGCAACCTCGTAAAATGGAACTGTATTTGGAATCTTCAAGATTTGTGCAAACTGCTTCTTAGTGAGTTTGTACTTCTTTTCATTCGAGAATTGAAACGTCACCACTTTAGAGGATTTGTTAAACACTTCCGTAGAACAAACTAGTGATAACCATCTCATGGTCACAAAGAAAGAAACAGACATAACCGTTGAAAGAACTGAATGATTGAGAGCAACATTAAACATCTTTAATTCTTCTGGATATGCCACGACATCAGGTTGAGCATGATAGTTTGAACTTTGAATCATCAACAATGGTTGAGATGTTTCTTCATCATTGGTGTTTGATGTATCAACTTGACTAGTTGGTATGCCATTCTTAGGGTTTTGAAGAATAGATAATTATTTTGAAGAAAAGATTTGGGGAAAATTAGACCAGTTTGTGTAATGTCTGTAATTTTGATCACCAAAATCCTTTTATATCCAATGAAAATTTTGAAGTTGAATCATTCACTAATAAAAACTTTCACATGTAGTCTTGGAAGGTGGGTCAGTTTCCACAAAAGTCTCCATGTTTGAAAAAGTGATGAGCACTTTTCCCTTGAAAACCATGAAAAAACTTTCAGTCACATCCATCGGATGTTACGTTTGCCCCAAGAGGATAAGAACCGTCACTTGACCTTTGTTATGACATTAGAAAGCTTTTTCATCAAAATTGCACTTTGACATTCGTTTCGAGGTAGGAATCATTCGCTATTGGGATGAGAAACGAAATCATAGCCAGACTTGAGAAATCTAGGTTTGAGTTGGTATTACCCGAGACCTTGAGGATTTCTGTGCTAATATGTGCCAAAGAAATAGCAAGAACCAAATTAAATAAAATGTGCTTATAGTGGCATAAAATAAGCATTTGATGTAAGCAGATGGATCCCAAGAAAAGATCACTTCAGATATCGAAATGCTTATGAGGTATCCCGTGAAATACAATCAAATACTCGTGAAGGAGTATCGAAGGGCTTCTATTTACTTAGGCTTCGAATGTAGGCTCAAATTTTTCTTTAAAACCACAACTTAAGATAGGTGTGAGTAAATGAAGAAAAATACTTGTATGACCAGTGTAGTCAGGAACAAGTGAGGTTGAAAAAAATATTTTGAAGCCACGAATGTAACATCCCAAAAATACGAGCCAAAAATTTCTTTTTTAAAACATGTACTTAGCAAAAAATTTAGGAATAAATCATTCAATGATCATTTCATTTCACAAAAGATGTTGCACGGCGGAAAAAATTGTCATAATCATAAAAGTGTCAGAGTACAATTTCCGAGGAAAATATCAGAATGCGGAATACAAGCAGGTGTGTGATGTACCGCTACCGTGCCAGCTCCTTCCCCTTCAAAGAAGAGGTACCTGAAACCAAAACTGAAAACTGTAAGCACGAAGCTTAGTGATTTCCCCCAATATACCACATACCATACAATCACATATCATACATACTGTCGGGCAATTCTGGGGTGCCCGACCTACCCGGTACGGCCATTCTGGGGTGCCGACCTACCCGTGTCAAGCCATTCTGGGGTGCTGACCTACCCGCATCAAGCCATTCTGGGGCGCTGACCTACCCATGTCAAGCCATTCTGGGGCGCTGACCTACCCGTCGGTCCTAACAACCGACCCTCGGGGACTATTCCCCTCCTACTACCATTATCACATATAACATATCATACCAGCATATATCATATCATCACATACTATCAGACATATCTGGGGTGTCTGACCTACCCTTCGGTCCTAACAACCGAAATCTACTACTATCACATATAACATATCATGCCAGCATATAACGTATCAGGTAGTAGCAAACCTAGATGATATCACAAAGACAATTATCCAACATACAACTCCTACTGTTGGGCCGGCATTGTGGCCATAGACCCACCGCTATTGGAAGGTAACTCACCTCGAAATAGCTGCTGATCTATGTAGGAATTGACTGTCCGCTGCTGCTGCCGCTCCGAAAATCCTCCGGCTATAATTCCCACAAAATACTCAGTCAAATACTGCTAACCGACTTCAGGGTAAATTGACCATTTACCCTTAACAAATCAAGAGTCAAGTCACAGTCAACTGCCAGTTGACGGGACTCGGCGAGTTGGCTTGCCAACTCGCCGAGTCCCTATCCCTTTGTCGGACCATGAGCCCATCTCTACTCGTCGAGTTAGGCATTGACTCGACGGGTTTTTCGTTCTAACCAAAGGCCAATAGTCCTTCATCATACTCGCCGAGTTGTATGAACAGCTCGCCGAGTTCATCTTCATCCGAAGAACACTCTATGTTGTGACTCACTGAGTTCTATGAACAACTCGTCGAGTTGTTCTTGAGACAAGAAGATTGCCTTCAACTCGCCGAGTCATGGCATTGACTCGCCGAGTGACTTCATCAGTGAGTCTGGCTTCCGACCCACTGAGTCACACCCAATGACTCACTACTCCCAACCCGCAAATGCGAAAAGGGGGAAACTCGGGGACTCACGACTCAACTCGCCGAGTCTGATGAACGACTCGTCGAGTCGGCCACATGCAAAAACTATACACGCGATTCTGCTTGGATCCAGCTCATGCCATTCATAGTTCTGGGTTTCTAGGGCATGAATAACACGTAAAGTTTCCAACTTTACGTGTAAATAATCACCAATAAAGGTTTTAGGGCTCAAAATGCACCAAAAGAGTATATCTAGGGCTTTCATGCAATATGGCTCCATAAAGACAGTAGATCTAAGCTCCTGGAGCTCAATCTTACCTAGATCTAGAGGCTAACCACTTATTACAACCCACAAAGCACAAACAAGCTTGGGGAAAGGCTCAAGAAGGACTTCCATGGAGCTAAAAGGGACTAAAAGCATGAAAACAGAGGGGAAATCGAGTTATACCTTAAGGAAAACACTGAGATAGCTCAAAGATGCCTGGCCTCCTCCTCTTCTTCTTGATCTACTCTCCTTCCCACTCCAAATCTTCAAGAAAACACACCAAATGCTTCAAACTCACAAGGAACAAGGCTTGAGCGAGGTATAGAGCTCTAAGGGTGAATGGGGGCGAGCTTGGGGCGGAAAAAGGGGTTTAAATAGGGTGCAAACCCTTGAAATTTAGGGTTTCATCAGACAGTGGTGACTCGCCGAGTCCAGAATATGGACTCGCCGAGTCGCCAACTTAAACGTGTTCCGGATCCCATACATAGTCGGCGAGTTGGACCTTCAACTCGCCGAGTCCAAGGCTGTCACACCCAAAAAACCAAAGGCGGAAATATTTCCGGGGTTGACTCCACGTTGAGCATCAAATCCAATGCACATAGTAATCCAGAATATGGACTCGCCGAGTCGCCAACTTAAACGTGTTCCGGATCCCGTCCATACTCGGTGAGTCGGACCTATGACTCGCCGAGTCCAAGGCTAAAAAGAAAAACACTAAGATAAATTTTACGTACCAGGAACCAGGCGCTAAAAATCTCCACCACTTATTTTAGACTTCGTCCTTGAAGTCTGCTGCTCGATCCTGAAACAGCTCGGGGTAATGCTCCATCATTTCTTCCACCGGCTCCCAAGTCCACTTGGACCCCTTTCGGTGCTGCCACTGCACCTTCACTAACTCCACCCTCTTGTTCCTTAGATCCTTCGACTGCTGGTCGAGGATCGCGACTGGGCGGTCAATGTAATTCAGGCTGTCATCGACCTCTATATCTTCTAACGACACCACCACTGAATCATCCACGAGACACTTCCGCAGCTGGGAGACACTCAAGGTGCTGTGGATCTGGCTGAGCTCGGCTGGCAGATCCAGCCTATATGCCACCTTGCCGACCCGGGCTACAACCCTGAACGGACCAATGTATCTCGGGCCCAACTTGCCTCGCTTCCAGAATCGAATGATGCCTTTCCAAGGCGACACTTTAATGAGAATCATATCCCCGACCTGGAACTCTAGGTCTGATCGACGCCTGTCGGTATAACTTTTATGCCGACTCTGCGCAGTCTGAAGCCTGCTCCGAACCTGCTGGATTTTCTCGGTCGTTTTGAGCACCACCTCGGTGCTCCCCATGACCCTCTGGCCAACTTCACCCCAATATATCGGGGTCCTGCACCTCCGTCCGTACAACATCTCGAATGGAGGGCGGCCAATACTCGCATGGTAGCTATTGTTGTACGAGAACTCAACCAAGGGAAGATAGGTATCCCAGCTACCACCGAAGTCTAGCATGCATGCCCGCAACATATCCTCCAAAGTCTGGGGTCCGCTCACTCTGACCATCCGTCTGTGGGTGAAAGGCGGTGCTAAAGTGCAGACGAGTGCCCAACTCATCATGAAACTTCTTCAAAACCTGGAAGTAAACTGCACATCTCGATCCGATATCACTGACATTGGCACCCAGTGCCGCGCCACTATCTCCCTGATGTAAATATCGGCCAAATTTTCGGCCGAGATGCTTTCCTGAATCGGAATAAAATGGGTGCTCTTGGTCAATCGATCCACGATGACCCAAATCGAATCTACTCCTCGTGCCGTCCGGGGAAGCTTTTGTGATAAAATCCATCGTAATATCCTCCCATTTCCACAAAGGGATATCCAACAGCTGCATCTTGTCGTGCGGTCTCTGATGCTCAGCCTTGACCTTCCTGCAGGTCAAACACCGCTCGACGTACCATGCCACATCCCGCTTCATGCAGAGCCACCAATAGTCTAGGCGAAGATCCCTATACATCTTCATCGCCCCTGGATAAATAGAGAATCGGGATTTTTGCGCTTCCTCCATCAAGATCTGGCGTATGCCTCCATGATACGGCACCCACACCCTACGGTGTAGTGTCAATAACCCCCGGCTATGATAATCGAAGGAGGTAACTTGACCCACTATTCGCTCACTTTTTCGATGTTCCTCCTTCATAGCCTCCTGTTGAGCCTCCCAAATCTGCTCCAACAGGGGAGTCACCACAATCATCCTCATGCAAATATCCCTGATCGACGCTGCCTTGCGGCTAAGCGCATCGGCCACCACATTGGCTTTCCCTGGGTGGTGAAGGATCTCGCAATCATAATCCTTCACCACGTCCAACCACCGACGCTGCCTCATGTTCAGATTCGGCTAATCCATGAGGTACCTCAAACTCTTGTGGTACGTGTAAATGGTACATCGAACCCCATAGAGGTAATGCCGCCAAATTTTGAAGGCCTAAACCACCGCCCCAACTCCAAATCATGCGTCGGGTAGTTCGCCTCGTGAGGCTTCAGCTGCCTCGAGGCATAAGCAATGACATGCCCCCTCTGCATCAATACTGCGCCTAGGCCTGAGATCGACGCATCACAATATACCACAAAATCCTCTACGCCCTCGGGCAGGGCTAAGATCGGCGCCTCGCACAATCTCTGCTTTAGAATCTCGAACGATGCCTGCTGCTCAGGCCCCCAACGAAAGACCACGGCTTTCCTAGTCAACTGTGTCAGGGGTACGACTATCTTGGAGAAATCCTGAATGAACCTCCGATAGTAGCCTGCTAATCCTAGGAAACTCCGAATCTCAGATGGAGACTTCGGAACCTCCCACCTCATCACGGCCTCCACCTTGGCCGGGTCTACTGAAATCCCGTTCTGGTTGACGAGGTGCCCAAGAAACTGCACCTCGCACAACCAAAACTTACATTTGGAGAACTTGGCGTACAAGCTCTCCCTCCTCAGGGTCTCCAAAACCTCTCTCAGATGCTCCTCATGTTCCTCCTGTGTCTTGGAATAAACCAAGATGTCATCAATGAAAACTATCATAGACCGATCCAAGATCGGTCAACACACACGATTCATGAGGTCCATGAACGCGGCAGGAGCATTGGTGAGCCCGAACGGCATCACCACGAACTCATAATGGCCGTAACACGTCGGAAACGCGGTCTTCTGCATATCCTCCTCTCTGACCCTCATCTGATGATAACTTGAACGCAAATCTATCTTGGAGAACCAAGATGCTTCCTGCAACTGATCAAAGAGGTCATCAATCCTCGGGAGTGGGTAACGGTTCTTCACCGTTACCTTATTCAGCTCCCGGTAATCTATAAACATCTGGTGCGACCCGTCCTTCTTCTTTACAAACAGGATCGAGGCTCCCCAGGGTGAACTACTCAGTCGAATAAACCCCTTGTCTAGCAGCTCCTGCAGCTGCATAGACAACTCCTGTATCTCGGGAGGAGCCAACTGATAGGGTGCCTTGGCTATTGGAGCCGCACCAGGAACTAGATTGATCCTGAACTCCACCTGGCGCTCCGGAGGTATTCCAGGAAGCTCCTCCGGGAACACATCACCGTAGTCTCGCATCACTGGAACCTCGCTCATCGTTGCCTTACCCGTCTCCCGGGTATCCATAACATACGCGACATACCCTGCGCATCCCTACTGAAGGTAGCGCCTAGCTCTCGCTGCTGAACATACTACAGGCCCGCGATGTGGCCTCTCGCCGTGAATCACCAACTCTCCCCCACTCGGGGTCCTGATCCGCACTAGCTGCTGTGCGCAATCTATCACCGCCCCATTAGGGCTCAACCAATCCATGCCTATAATCACCTTGTTCCCCCGCAACGGGATGGGAACCAAATCCACCAAATAGCGCTCCTCAAATAACCTCAGAACAGAATCCCTGTACACTGCTGATGCTCGCACCGACCGATCATCGACAATCTCTACCTCTAAAGGGAAATCCAACATACCCGAAGACTCAGTAAACCTCTTGCTAAGCACAAGGGAAACAAATGATCGGGTGGCACCCGAGTCGAACAACACCTGAACAGGAATACCATTCATATGGAACGATCCTAATGCATATACACAGAGCACATATCAATAACATAACATCATAAAAATAAAGTAGAGGGAAAGAATCATACCCGTCACCACATCGGGTGCGACGCGTGCCTCCTCTGACGTCAGCTGAAACGCCCGGATCCTCACCACTGGAGCCTCTGCTTTGCCCTGTCGGCCATCAGTAATCCGCAGGGTAGCTGGAGCCGGCGCCTTAACCGACACTGATGCTGTCAACTAGGGGCAATTGGCCTTCTTGTGGCCCCTCTGGTTGCAGTGAAAACACAACAACTCCAATGTCTGAATCACAGGTGCAGGGGCGGAACAATCCCTGCTGATATGCCCCAAATTGCCGCACCTGAAGCAGCCTGACGATCCTAGTCTACATGCCCCCTCATGAGGTCTGCCGCATTTCCTGCAGCGGCTCGTCCTGATTGGCCTTTCGGCCTACCACCGGATCCCTTGGGCTTCTTCCCCGAAGCCCCTCCTGTCTATCCATCCTCTGACTTCCTCTTCCTGATGTGCTCCAGGTCTATCTCCCTCTCCCTCGCCCTGGCAATCATAGAGTCCAGGGTAGGGCAAGCTGAAAAACTGACATGCTCCCGAATATCAGCTCGTAGCATATCATGATAGCGGGTCCTCCTCATATCCTCGTCACCCGCGTACTGGGGCACCAGCAACACCCTCTCTCAGAACTTGGCAGTGATCTCCGCCACAGTCTCCGTCGTCTGTCTCATATCTAGGAACTCCCTGGCCAGCTGCTGAATCTCAACAGCCGGCGCAAGCTCTGCCCTGAACCTGGTCACGAAGTCCGACCAAGTCATAGCCTCGACAGCCGAGGCTCCCAACGAGTCACCGACGGACTCCCACCAATCCCTAGCTCGATCTCTCAAACATTCTGCTGCATATCTCACCTTCGAGCCCTCAGGGTAGAAGCTAGTCAACTGTGCAGACTCAAAGTCTGCAATCCATCGTCTGGCAGCTATGGGGTCCTTCGCCCCATGAAAATCCGGCGCACCACTGCCCCGAAAGTCCTTGAAGGACAGCGTGTGAGATCCCAACTGGCCAGATGCCATGTCGCTCCTGAATGCCCGGAGGCGATCCTCCATCAACTCCAATATCCCTTCCTTGATCGACCTGAAGATGATGGGGGTCGACTCAAGGATGCCTCTGGTGATCTCAGACGCGATGAACTCGCGTAGCCCCTCATCTACTGGCTCGGAACTTGATCCCGAACCCGATCCCTCTCCTGTACTGCCTACTGCTGGCCTCGATCGTAGTACCACCATTCTGAAATACAAAAGAAATAACAACGGTTAGCGATACTGATACCTCTGGAGGGATCACACCTACTATAAGTTCCCCGGTCTTATCTTGGCATTCCTCGATTCGGGTACGGATCCTCTGCTTTCAGTAGTACGGGCCCATACTACCTTCCACATCTCTCCGTACCTTCTCCAAGGACTGCCTTGACTCCACCAGGTCCCTTTCACTACCGCTGGTCTCTGCTACTCTTATCCTAGGCTTACCCTAGGAAACCTCTGACTCCACCCAACCCAGTCCTCAGCTGCTGAAGGCCTGTTGGTGATGTCAATTAGCTATTACCTGAATACAATCACATGTGACGAGGCTCGGATAATCCTTCGAGTAAGGGACTCATCCCTACCACGGTTAGGACTCAAACAAGAGCTACGCAATAGGGTGAAATCCAACACTCTGAGATTATTCAACCCTGATCACATGCGACTTTAACGTATTCACCTAACAGCTAACTCCCATCACTTCAAAGCCCACATAGCACAAAGAAAACAACATTTGGGCATAAAGAAAACAATCTCAAGCAACTCTATCCTCGTAGGGAAAAACTGAACTAGCATACAATGCTAAACTCGCACTATCAGGCATAACCTAAACAGGCCATCCTACTGTTGTCAACTCAATTCTAGCATGCAACTTTTCGCACACTGAAGCACATAAGGCATCACTCCTAGATCCTTAGTCCTATTCTAGCATGCTGCTCTACTGAAACTGATAAGCATAACATAAGCTTGTATGGGTACTTTAGGGAATACTTACTTGAGCTTGGCCGGTCGCGCACATCACACACTTCGTTCTTTCTTAGAACCCTTTACTAGCTTTTTAGAAAACATTTTGTTTTTCCAAAATCTTTTAATCCCTCGATTTGAGTTCAAACACCCCCGAAGGTGTGTTCGAATCCCTCAAACCAGGGCTCTGATACCAACTTGAAACATCCCAAAAATACGAGCCAAAAATTTCGTTTTTAAAACATGTACATAGCAAAACATTTACGAATAAGTCATTCAATGATCATTTCATTTCACAAAAGATGTTGCACGACGGAAAACATTGTCATAATCATAAAAGTGTCAGAGTACAATTTCCCAGGAAAATATAAGAATGCGGAATACAGGCAGGTGTGTGATGTACCGCTACCGTGCCAGCTCCTTCCCCTTCAAAGAAGAGGTACCTGAAACCAAAACTGAAAATTGTAAGCACGAAGCTTAGTGAATTCTCCCAATATACCACATACGATATAATCACATATCATACATACTGCCGGGCAATTCTAGGGTGCCCGACCTACCCGGTACGGCCATTCTGGGGTGTCGACCTACCCGTGTCAAGCCATTATGGGGTGCTGACCTACCCGCGTCAAGCCATTCTGGGGCGCTGACCTACCCATGTCAAGCCATTCTGGGGCGCTGACCTACCCGTCGGTCCTAACAACCGACCCTTGGGAACTATTCCCCTCCTACTACCACTATTACATATTACATATCATACTAGCATATATCATATTATCACATACTGTCAGACATATCTGGGGTATCTGACCTACCCTTCGATCCTAACAACTGAACTCAACTACTATCACATATAACATATCATGCCAGCATATAACGTATCAGGTAGTAGCAAACCTAGATGATATCACAAAGACAATCATCCAACATACAACTCCTACTGTTGGGCCGGCATTGTGGCCATTGACCCACCGCTATTGGAAGGTAACTCACCTTGAAATAGCTGCTGATCTGTGTGGGAATTGACTGTCCGGTGCTGCTGCCGCTCCGGAAATCCTCCGGCTATAATTCCCACAAAATACTCAGTCAAATACTGCTAACCGACTTCAGGGTAAATTGACCATTTACCCTTAACAAATCAAGAGTCAAGTCACAGTCAACTGCCAGTTGACGGGACTCGGCGAGTTGGCTTGCCAACTCGCCGAGTCCCTATCCCTTTGTCGGACCATGAGCCCATCTCTACTCGTCGAGTTAGGCATTGACTCGACGGGTTTTTCGTTCTAACCAAAGGCCAATAGTCCTTCATCATACTCGCCGAGTTGTATGAACAGCTCGCCGAGTTCATCTTCATCCGAAGAACACTCTATGTTGTGACTCACTGAGTTGTATGAACAACTCGTCGAGTTGTTCTTGAGACAAGAAGATTGCCTTCAACTCGCCGAGTCATGGCATTGACTCGCCGAGTGACTTCATCAGTGAGTCTGGCTTCCGACCCACTGAGTCACACCCAATGACTCACTACTCCCAACCCGCAAATGCGAAAAGGGGGAAACTCGGGGACTCGCGACTCAACTCGCCGAGTCTGATGAACGACTCGTCGAGTCGGCCACATGCAAAAACTATACACGCGATTCTGCTTGGATCCAGCTCATGCCATTCATAGTTCTGGGTTTCTAGGGCATGAATAACACGTAAAGTTTCCAACTTTACGTGTAAATAATCACCAATAAAGGTTTTAGGGCTCAAAATCCACCACAAGAGTAAATCTAGGGCTCTCATGCAATATGGCTCCATAAAGACAGTAGATCTAAGCTCCTAGAGGTCAATCTCACCTAGATCTAGAGGCTAACCACTTATTACAACCCACAAAGCACAAAAAAGCTTGGGGAAAGGCTCATGAAGGACTTCCATGGAGCTAAAAGGGACTAAAAACATGAAAACAGAGGGGAAATCGAGTTATACCTTAAGGAAAACACTGAGATAGCTCAAAGATGCCTGGCCTCCTCCTCTTCTTCTTGATCTACTCTCCTTCCCACTCCAAATCTTCAAGAAAACACACCAAATGCTTCAAACTCACAAGGAACAAGGCTTGAGCGAGGTATAGAGCTCTAAGGGTGAATGGGGGCGAGCTTGGGGCGGAAAAAGGGGTTTAAATAGGGTGCAAACCCTTGAAATTTAGGGTTTCATCAGACAGCGGTGACTCGCCGAGTCCAGAATATGGACTCGCCGAGTCGCCAACTTAAACGTGTTCCGGATCCCATACATACTCGGCGAGTTGGACCTTCAACTCGCCGAGTCCAAGGCTGTCACACCCAAAAAACCAAAGGCGGAAATATTTCCGGGGTTGACTCCACGTTGAGCATCAAATCCAATGCACATAGTAAAACAGGAAACACAAAACATTACATTATATAATATTGTTTACATCTGCTTGAAAGAAAGGTTATACAAGTGTTATATACATATATCATATGAACAAAAGTAAAGACGAGTCTTCGGAACGCTCCGTCTTCTCCAAAAGGTGGCGGTGTACCTGTCTAACGCTGACCTGAGAATACAAGCGGTTTGAAAATCAGCATAAAGCTGGTGAGTTCATAAGCGGTTTAGTTTTAAAAAGAACGAGTTTCCTTTGCTTTCTTAAAAAGTTGTTGTTCAAGAAAATTCCATATTTTCTTTTGAAAAACAGTTTAGTTATCTTTTGTTACGAATTCGAAAACGGTTTGTTATGTCATTTCAGGAAAATCCCATATTTTCCTAATAGTTTAGTTATTCGTTTGTTACTTTATTCGTATGTGAATTGTTATGCTATCCCAGGAAAATCGCATATTTTCCTATGTATTAAGTTGTCTTATTCGTTTCTACATTCGTTACTGGTTGTTATGTTATCTTAGGAAAATCCCATATTTTCCTATGTATTGTGGTTGGTTCTTAGGTTTGATTTCGAAGTACTAGTAATTACCATACTTGTAGTATTAGGTAAGTATTCTAAACCCTTAGTTATTCTACCTTCGAATGGCTATTATCTACTACTTAGTTACAGTATTTTCGAAGTTCTGATGAGTTCCAAAAGAGTACATTAGTTGTATTTTCGAATCTCTGTCGACATTCTGAGGCGGATATATTTGAAATTCAGTAGAGGTCCAGAGGCGTACTTTCGCATTAAATTCGAAACTCTGGTGTCACTCAAGGGGTACACTAACTGTATATTCGAAGTCTTAGTGTCATCCAAAGGCGTCATTTCGTATTCGTATTCCTATATCTATTCGTTTTCGTATTCGTATTCGCATTCGTATTCGTACTTATCCTATTGGTTATATTCGTATTCGTATTCGTATTCGTTTTCGTATTCGTCTTCGTTCTATCCTATTGATTCGTATTCATATTCGTATTCGTATTCGTATTCGTATTCGCATTCGTATTCGTATTCGTACTATCCTATTGGATATATTCGTATTCGTACTATTCTATTGGTTATATTCGTATTCGTACTATTCTATTGGTTGTATTCGTATTCGTGTTCGTATTATCCTAATAGTTATATTCGTATTAGTATTCGTATTCGCATTCGTATTAATCTTTGGTATGATTAGTATGATTTCTTTTACAAAAGTAATATAGTTCAAAACAGTTTTTAAAGAAATCTGACTTTAGTTTAACGGTTTACCCTGCAATTTCGAAACATCAATTAACACAATCTTTGAAAATCAAGACATTCATAAAATGAAACCATTGAGTTGAAAATAAGTTTAAGTACAAGATACCCTTGTACTTTTGCTTGTATTCCCCCCTGAAAACATTGAAAACCCATTGAAAAAGGGTAGGGGTATGAACTCACCGGTTGAGAAACGCATCGGTTTGGATCCTAAGCGTCAGTTTTGGGTTCGCGAATGCACAAGATTCCTATGGATTATCAAATGATATACATTTGTATCTAATTATAATTTGATTAATTTATTTGTTAGGGATATACACTCCAAGTTGCGGAAACACCACATTTTGAGTCTTTGGAAGGACCCGGGTGGCGTTTAAGGACTTGTATGACTAGGGGATGGAGTTCACTCTTCAAGAGTAAACTCATAGGAGTGTTTTCAGACCTAAAGACCCATTCCCCATGAGTTTATGGTCGTAAACTCATGGTGGGGTGGTTTATGGTGCAAAATGGCTTGTATCAATTAAGAGGGAATTTCAAGGGTTTGATTCAAGGCTTAGAAATGTATTTTGAACAAAGTAAGGACCATTTGAGGGGTTTACGGCAGTAAACTCAATGTTTACGGCCGTAAACTCTTATACACATATTCAAAGTGTTTCTTGGTGGTCTTGAATTAATCATATGTGATTCTAATGATTTTTCCAAGCCTTATATGGATTTTTGAGGGACTTTTGGAAAGGATTTTGGAGTTTACGGCCCATGAACACCCTCATGGCCGTGAACTCTTATGAAAGGGTGATTTTATATGTTTTAAGGCTTCTAAATTGTTTGTAGACACTTCTAGAATTTATCCCAATGCTTTAGGTGTGTTAAGTGGCCTTTTAACACATTTAGAGGAGTTTACTATCCATGAACAAGGAGTTTACGGCCCAAGCATGTTCTTGGGCAATAAACTCATGTTTACTCTTCAGAAGCCATGTTAAGGGCCTTCTAAGTCCAGTCCATTAAGCCATTAATCCATATCTAAGCTCCAAAGGTCGATTGGAAGCGTTTTGGGGCTCCAAAACCCATTTTATATGAGTTCACGGCCTAGGACTGTTCCAGGGCCGTAAACTCATGAATGTGGTCCTATTCCATGATTTGAACTCGAATTTGAAGGCTAGAGGGGTTGCATAACAAGTTAGGGGAGGTACCTTGGTGATTAGAAGCCTTAAATTTGAGATTTGGACCCTTAAACTTGGATTTAAGAGAGGTTAGAGAGAGAGAGAGAGAGAGTAGAGAGAGGAAGCAAAAGCTTCAAATGAAAGCTGGAACACGTTTAAATAGGTCCCAAAACTTGGACACGGTGGAATTCTACCCGATACTGGCATTAAACAGGGCTTTTGGTCGCACCCGATTATGTTTCCGTAATTCGACGGGATAGAATTTAGAAATTTCAAGTTAATGATTTTGGGCCATTTTCATGAGTTTTAAATGGATTTTAACACTTACGAGATTAAAATACACTTATAGTTTATATATCTTAGCCCAAAAACGAAAACGGGACGAATCGATAAAGGCGGATTTTTACGCGCGGAACGGATTTCGGCAATGGCCAACTTCGGGTTGTTACATTATCCCCTCGTTAGAGGGAATTTCGTCCCGAAATTCAAAGATTAAGATACCGATCATGAATTGGAATGAGATACAGATGGATTTTCTGCTCCGAGTTTTCACCCTCCAAAGTGGCATCAGGTCTCCGCTTGACATTCCAGCAAACCCTCATTATCGGGACGCGTCTTGATTTTGTTGGGTAGATACTTCTTAAAGACCGAGACGTGAAGTACCATATGGATGTTACTAAGTTTTGAGAGTAACCGAAGTTTGAAGGTTACAGAATCGTTCCTACAAGTATCGCGAAGGGTCTAATATTACTAAGTTACAGGTTTCTATAGGTATCTCTAGTGCCGACTTGTTCCCTATCGTCTTAGCTTTTGGAAGGTTCACGGGTATAACTGCTTTGCTTATCTACATAACCAAGGAAAAATGGTTTGACCGAAGGGCGCCACTACGAACTCGTGGTGATCAGGTCCTGGTCGCTGTATTGGATACATCATCCTCGCGGAGGTTCGGTTACGAGGCAGTTGCAGGGATTAGGTCGATACGAGACCTGACTAGATGTTCAGAAGGAATTCTCAAGAATTTTCGGGAAAGGCATCGGGGAAAGAGTTGAAGGCTTCTCATTTCTTGAATATCACACGGACGAGGAATGCTTGGGAAACTTTCTAAGCTTTGATACACGAAGATGCGAAGGTTGGATTTAGGTTTGATACCGAGAATCATGAGAGTCGTGTCAGAAGAAGGATTCGGACGGACGACCCTTTTCAAAACAAGAATAACAACATGAATGAGACTCAGTCGTTACATGCCAATGATCGCATCAAAGCTTTTCACGAAAAGTTTACCATTAAATCGAATGGAAAGGAATAATCATCCAAATTGAGGATACGATCTAAGGGTATGACGTTAACGTTCTCTTTTTCACTGGTTGGTCATCTCGACGGTACACGTTTCGATTACTAACGAAGGATTTAGTTTAGAAAGATGTTTGAATGAATGGTTAGGAAATTCTTCCGGCATTAGAATCAAAAGAATCATAAGCATAAGATTCATCGAGAAACAATATATCTGTGACAACGGTGGGGTCGGCGGCTGTCCTTTCTTGTTCCATAGTTAAGACTCTCCCGGTATTGCCAAATGTTACTACCTTAGGACAGTTTCGTCTATAATGCCCGACCTCTCCACAACTGTAGCAGGTTTGACTGATACCAGCTCCGGAAGCTTGACTAGCTGATTGGGTTGGGGTTTTGCAGCTTCGCGCAAGGTGACCTTCCTGACCACAACTTTTACAAAACTTTGCACGACAAGGGCCATAGATGCGATGGTGGTAGCTACATCGGTTACACCACGGAAGGATACCGGCATATCCGGTGACAGGTGCTTGAGCTGAGGAACCTACAACAGATACAGCAACAGGGGTAGTGGCAGCGTGGACTGCCACTATTTGCTGTTTCTTCGAGTGTTCCAGGGAAGACTGCCTCTTCTTCTTCTTTTTCCAAAACTTTCTTTTCTCGCCACTCTTTTCTGTTGGCTCAGAAGTGGTGTCTGGATTTCATCCCGAGGGCAATACTCCGCTCGAAGAAGTTCCTTCATAACTTCCCATCCCATAGCATTGGCTACAGGTAGAGTCAGGGATTTGACTCGGCTGTTCCACCAAGTCAAAGCTTTATCGATGAGCGTACAGGCGGCAAATTTTACCTTGTCGGATTCCGAACAGGCACAAATCTCGAAGATAGATTCGATCTTTTCTAACCATCGAGTTAGAGCAATGACACCCCTATGCCATCGAAGAATATCGGTTTTGCGTTCATAAAATCTTTATAGGAACACTCCTTCCGGTGTCCCTGATTACCTTCCGGGTTTTGGGTTTGGGAACCACCCCCTGAACCATTGGGGTTTAGTTGAGGCAGGATGGCTGATATTGTGGCAGTAATGGCTGCCTGAAGTGTTTCCAGATCGATTTGAAGAGGTGGTGGTGGCGGCGGAGGGTTGTTGGTGTTCTTTGAGCTGGGTCTCTTTCTTGGAGGCATCTTGATCTAAAAAGATCAGGAAAGAGAGGATCATAAGTCCTCTGAATTGAATCAAGAGATACGGATCAGGGAACATCTCATCAAGACATATATTTTATTAAGCGATAAAACAAGAAGGAGTTATCAATGTAGATAATTTATCGCTAAATGAATGATCAAGGAACAACGCTTGAACGAGGACTTCTACAATAGATCGGCTCGAGAAATACTCCCATTATATTTCATGGTTCGCTGCGACGACGGCTCATTGTTTGGGATATTGGGTAAGTTTTAGGTATGCTGCGTACCACGGTCACTCCCAAGCACATGTTGGCCGTGTCTTGAATGAATATAGTTGGCCATACTATATTGATCCTAGACACGACTACATAAATGCCCAGGTTTAACCGCACCGTACAACACCCATTTACTTATATTTTGTTCTACTTGTAGTTACGGATTTCGACGGTTCGGTATACTTGTATACTTTAGAAAATACTTATATTTGTAGAGTATACTTTTAGTTCAGAGCACTTAGGCCCCTTAATGTTTATAGTCTTATACCATGTAAGCTTTGGTATACTAGTTCACCATAAACAAGGGCTCTGATACCAATCTGTCACACCCCGAAAACCAAAGGCAGAAACATTTTCGGGGTTGACTCCACGTTGAGTATCAAATCCAATGCACATAGTAAAACAGTAAACACAACATTACATTACATAATATTGTTTACATATGTTTGAAAGAAAGGTTATACAAGTGTTAATACATATATCATATGAACAAAAGTAAAGACGAGTCTTTGGAACGCTTCGTCTTCTCCAAAAGGCGGCGGTGTACCTGTCTAACGCTGACCTGAGAATACAAGCGGTTTGAAAATCAGCATAAAGTTGGTGAGTTCATAAGCGGTTTAGTTTTGAAAAGAACGAGTTTCCTTTGCTTTATGAAAAAGTTGTTGTTCAAGAAAATCCCATATTTTCTTTTAAAAACAGTTTAGTTATCTTTTGTTACGAATTCGAAAATGGTTTGTTATGTCATTCAGGAAAATCCCATATTTTCCTAATAGTTTAGTTATTCGTTTGTTACTTTATTCGTATGTGAATTCTTATGCTATCCCAGGAAAATCCCATATTTTCATATGTATTAAGTTGTCTTATTCGTTTCTACATTCATTACTAGTTGTTATGTTATCTCAGGAAAATCTCATATTTTCCTATGTATTGTGGTTGGTTCTTAGGTTTGATTTCGAAGTACTAGTAATTACCATACTTGTAGTATTAGTTAAGTATTTTAAACCCTTAGTGATTCTACCTTCGAATGGCTATTATCTACTAACTTAGTTGTATTTTCGAATATTTGGAATCACATAGAAGCGTACGTTACAGTATTTTCAAAGTTCTGATGAGTTCCAAAAGAGTACATTAGTTGTATTTTCGAATCTCTGTCGACATTCTGAGACGGATATATTTGAAATTCAGTAGAGGTCCAGAGGCGTACTTTCGCATTAAATTCGAAACTCTGGTGTCACTCAAGGGGTACACTAACTGTATATTCGAAGTCTTAGTGTCATCCAAAGGCGTCATTTCGCATTCGTATTCCTATATATATTCGTTTTCGTATTCGTATTCGCATTCGTATTCGTACTTATCCTATTGGTTATATTCGTATTCGTATTCGTATTCGAATTTGTATTTGTATTCGTATTCGTATTCGTATTTATATCCGTATTTGTTTTCGTATTCATATTCGTTCTATCCTATTGATTCGTATTCGTATTCATATTCGTATTCGTACTCGTATTTGTACTATCCTATTGGATATATTTGTATTCGTACTATTCTATTGGTTATATTCGTATTCATACTATTCTATTGGTTATATTCGTATTCGTGTTCGTATTATCCTAATAGTTATATTCATATTAGTATTCGTATTCGCATTCATATTAATCTTTGGTATGATTAGTATGATTTCTTTTACAAAATTAATATAGTTCAAAACACTTTTTAAAGAAATCTGACTTTAGTCAAACGGTTTACCCTGCAATTTGGAAACATCAATTAACACAATCTTTGAAAATCAAGACATTCATAAAATGAAACCATTGAGTTGAAAATAAGTTTAAGTACAAGATACCCTTGTACTTTTGCTTGTATCCCCCCTGAAAACATTGAAAAACCATTGAAAAATGGTAGGGGTATGAACTCAGCGGTTGAGAAACGCGTCGGTTTGGATCCTAAGCATCAGTTTTGGGTTCGCGAATGCACAAGATTCCTATGGATTATAAAATGATATAAATTTGTATCTAATTAGAATTTGATTAATTTATTTGTTGGGGACATACACTCCTAGTTGCGGAAACACCCCATTTTGAGTGTTTGGAAGGACCCGGGTGGCGTTTAAGGACTTGTATGACTAGGGGATGGAGTTTACTCTTCAAAAGTAAACTCATAGGAGTGTTTTCGGACCTAAAGACCCATTCCCCATGAGTTTACGGCCCAAGCATGTTCTTGGGCAGTATACTCAAGTTTACTCCTCTAAATTGATGTTCAAGGTGTTACAAGGCTAATTCCATAATTCTACAAGTCGTATCTAAGCCTTATTGGTGTTTTGGAAGGGTTTAAGGGCATAAAAACCCCATTTATATGAGTTTACGGCCCAAGCATGTTCTTGGGCAGTAAAATCATGTTTCCTCTTCAAAATCTTTGTTAAGGGCATTCTAAGTCAAGTCCATTAAGCCATTAAGCCATATCTAAGCTCCAAAGGTCGATTGGAAGGGTTTTTGGGCTCCAAAACCCATTTTATATGAGTTCACGGCCTAGGACTGTTCCAGGGCCATAAACTCTTGAATGTGGTCCTATTCCATGATTTGAAATCGAATTTGAAGGCTAGAGGGGTTGCATAACAAGTTAGGGAGGTACCTTGGTGATTAGAAGCCTTAAATTTGAGATTTGGACCCTTAAACTTGGATTTAGGAGAGAGGTTAGAGAGAGAGGGTAGAGAGAGGAAGAAAAAGCTTCAAATGAAATCTGGAACATGTTTAAATAGGTCCCAAAACTTGGACATAGTGGAATTCTACCCGATACCGGCATTAAACAGGGCTTTTGGTCGCACCTGATTAAGTTTCCGTATTTCGACGGAATAGAATTTAGAAATTTCAAGTTAATGATTTTGGGCCATTTTCATGAGTTTTAAATGGATTTGAACACTTACGAGATTAAAATAAACTTATAGTTTGTATATCTTAGCCCAAAAACGAAAACGGGACGAATCGATAAAGGCAGATTTTTACGCTTGGAACGGATTCCGGCGATGGACAACTTCGGGTTGTTATAAAGGCTAAAAAGAAAAAAACTAAGATAAATTTTACGTACCAGGAACCAGGTGCTACAACAAAGATTTAAAAAGATATTCAAACTGAAATCATATTCCAAGAAAAAGAAAAACTGGATCTTGTTGGGCAAAAATGGCTTGGTGAAAGAACTTTTTGTTAAGACCAATGATAATGAAAGGAATACGATTTTGAATATCGAATGATAGAACTGAAGCAAATGTTTCGTGAAAAACTTGAACAAAGTTCACTGTCAATTCCTTGTACGTGTCGATGGTTTCACCATCATCACGGAAAAATGAATCACGATCATTAGCACAGACTTGTGCAATATCTACATTCTGATTGGTTTCTACCAGAGATGTCGAGGATATGTAACTGATGTGTGTGATTTGTGAAAAACAATTTTTGTTGAAAAATATTGTTTAAGAAAACATTGTGTGCCTCTAGAATGATATGGACTTATAAGAAATCTCCAAACCCAAAATGAGAAGAGAAAGGTAGCTCGCCGACTAATGCGGATATAGCCTGATTGGGAAGAAACCCTCATAGTGAGTGATCCATTAAGGCTTCGAAACACATTGAGTCTATGAGGCATGTAGTCAACATACAAAAACTTGCTTCTAGGGACACCTAATTAGTGCAAAGATTCAAAATTGTAGTTGTCCTGTTGTCACGAAACAATGTCCACCACAATATGTTGATTGAGATATACACTGAAAAATATTAAACACACAAAACAACAACGAAGAAAATATTTTTGGATTTTTTTTGAACTTAAAATACTAAAATAAGAAAATCTTTTTGGGAATTTTTGTTTTTGAAATTTAAAGTCAAAACTAAGAAAATATTTTTGGAGTTTTTGTGTTTTTGAAATGTAAAAACAAAAGTAATAAAATCTTTTTGGTATTTTTGTTTTATAAAAACAAAATAAAAAACAGTAATATGTTACCAAACATTCAAAGTAAGAAGTATCGACTTCCAGACACTATACTTCGAACAACAATTCTTCTTAGACAATGAAGGTTGATCTGAACTATTTAAAGACATTTCAAATTTGAAGGTGGTCAAATGTTGAATGGTTAACAATAACTTCTGAACCCGCCAGCTGTATCTCGACTCCTTGTTGTTTTCACGATGAGGACGAACTTGGAACATCAGTTGCATCGAGCATTCCTAAATCCAACAAGATCCATCGAAAATATTTCTCAACCAAAGGCTTTGTAAAAATGTCAGAAAGTTGATACGTCATCTTAACAAAATGAACCTCGATATTTCCATCCTCTACATGATCCTTGGTGCAATGGTATCGAATTGCTATGTGCTTTGTCTTCGAACGTTGCACCATATTATGGCAGATTCGTATTGCACTTTGTGAATCACAATACAAAGGTATATTTTTCAGGTTTAATACGTAATCACGAAGTTGACTTTGAATCCATATGACCTTAGAAGTGAAAGCTGCAACAACAACATATTCTTCTTCTGATGTGGAAATCGAGACACAAGTTTATTTCTTCGATTACCAACTAACAAGCTTTCGATCCAAGAGTTGACATCCACAAGTACTGCTTTTCTGTCGAGTTGACATACATCAAGGTCTGCATCTCAAAACACTTGAATGAAGAAACCAGTCTTTGAAGGGTACAATAAGAGAAATGACACAGTTCCTTTAAGATATCAAAAGATATTCTTCACAGCTGTTAGTTGGGGTTCTCTGGGATCCGATTGATACTTGGCACAATTGCAAACAACAAACATGATATCATGTATACTAGTAGTTAAGTATAGTAAAGAACCGATCATACTCCTGTACAACATGAGATCTAAGACAGGATTATCCAACGAAGGTACTAAGCGTGTGCCGATAGCCATTGGTACTTTCATATTCGAACCATTCGTCATGCAAAATTTCTAAGGTATATTACAACAGTACTTCTTTTGATTTATGAAATTGCCTTCCCTAATTTGATGGATATTTAATCCAATAAAATTATTGATCTTACCCATCATAATCATCTCGAACTGGCTTTTCATCATATTCCCAAATTCCCTTGACAACGAAGGTTTAGTCGAGCCAAAAATTATATCATCTACATAAATTTGAACTAGCATTAAATGATCCCCTACTTTCTTTTGAAATTAAGTAGGATCAACTGATCCTTGTTTGAATTTAGAGAGTTTCAAGAAATTGGTAAGAGTTTCATACCAAGCTCGAGGTGCTTGTTTTAAGCCATATACAACTTTATCAAGAATATAACAATGATCAAGGACTTTATCATTTACAAAACCTGGTGGTTGTTCAACGTACACAGTTTCTTCTATGACTTCATTTAGAAAAAGCGCATATGAAATCCATTTGATAAACATCGAAGTCCTTGTGTGATGCATAAGCCAGAAAGATTCAAACATCATAGAGTCTTGCGACAGGGGAAAAGGTTTCATCATAGTCAATACCTTCTTGTTGCGAATATCTTTTAACAACCAACCTCGCTTTGTTTCGAACAATATTACCTTCTTTGTCAGTTTTATTTTTAAAGATCCATTTTAATCCAATGACTGAAACATCATCAAGTATTGGAACTAGTCTCTAATCCCTATTTATTTCAAATTCAGCAAGTTCAGATTGCATGGAAAATATCCAATCAGGATCATCCAATGCAATCTTAACTATTTTTGGTTCCATTTTCGAAATATAGACATTAAACATGCAAAATTTTTGGTGAACATTCAGTACCTCGTTTTTAGCTCGAAGTTGTGCCCTTGTTAAAACTCCAGCTTGAGGATCACCAAGAACTTGTTCTCTAGGATGATTTCATGTCCATCTATCCATCCGAAGATATGCAAGATTGAAATCCAAAGGTGCATATTCAAATATTTCATCTGATTCTGAACCTTCACCTGCTTAGACACTTGGTCATAAGCATCATCAAAATCATTAGAATGATTATGCCCCCCCTCAAATCAACATTATGTCTTGATCCAATTAGCTCCCCCTCGACTAATGAATTTTGATTGTGATGCTCCCCCTTGACTTCAACGTTAGTTTGTCCATGCTCCCCTCGATTTGATGTGAATTCCTATTATGCTCCCCCTCAATAGTAGACTTATCTATATTTTCTTGTGATATCAAACTCAAGTGCTCCCCCTCCACTTGAATACCTTGCAAATCAGGTTAACATTCGACATGTACTTGAGAGTTTGAGGTAGAATGAGAATCATCATATTCCCTATTCACTGTCAAATCCTGATAATGTTTAGATGTTTTAGGAATCCGATTATCATCAGCATGAACTTCTGCATATATTACCCTCTCTGGAACACCAAAAATGAATTCATAATCAAGATCGAAACAATTAACAATAACAGACTCATCGTTGGTTTCTGAAAGAAATGGTTGTTGTACGACTGTCTTCTCGATGCTTTTGATATGATAATCATCAACGGTAAGATTAAATGTTTCCTGAACTTTCCTAGTTCGCTTATTCAACACTCGATATACTACTGAGTTGGGCGAGTATCCTAAAAATATCCCTTCATTTGCTTTTGAGTAAAATTTCGAAAAGTTATCTTTGAGATTCATGATGAAGCACCTACAACCAAAACCATGGAAGAATTTAATAGTAGGTTTTTGATTGTGTATTAAATTCATAAGGAGTATTATTAAAGCGACAATGAATGAACGATCCGTTTTGAGTATAACATGCTGTCGAGACTGCTTCTGCCCATAGATACTGTGGCAAGTTCGCATAGGTCAACATTGTCCTCGTAGCTTCGCATGGAGATCTTTTTCTCCGTTCAAAAACACCATTTTTTGTGGTGTGTATGGAGATGAAAATTTCTATGTGATCCCTATTTCAGCCATAAATGAATCAAGAACTTGATTCTTGAACTTCGAGCCATTATCGGTTTTGATTTTTTTGGTTTTCTTTCTTAAACTCAATGAGATACTTTTGATGAAATCTATCATAACTTGAGCAGTTTCAGACTTCTTTCGAAGAAAAAAACCCAAGTGAACCTTGAAAAATCATCAACAATTACTAATATATACTTCTTCTTGTTGAGTGTCTCAAAAGGTGAAGGTCCGAAAAGTTCATTGTGAAGAAGTTCCAAACGTTCGATGATCTTTGAGTAGATAATGACAGGATGACCTTGACAATGTTGCTTTCCCTGTTCAGATGCGGGGCATTACGAATCGTTAT
This sequence comes from Lactuca serriola, assembly GCF_051521515.1. Lineage (NCBI taxonomy): Eukaryota > Viridiplantae > Streptophyta > Magnoliopsida > Asterales > Asteraceae > Lactuca > Lactuca serriola. The sequence goes on along the minus strand of NC_136415.1, from coordinate 222,227,827 downwards.
CAAATTTTAAACCGGAAGGCCACGTACAAAATCATGTATAACCAATTTGTTAAGATTCTTGAAGTTCAGATGGAGAGTCTTCGATACCACAACCAACTTAGTTCAGATAAATCCTTCGAGAGTAAGCAAACAGAAGGAACACCGATAATTGGCTTGATGTCAAGTGTGAGCATATCACCTTTCATCTTAGACTTGAGTTGGACCTCTTTTGTTTCTTTGTTCGAGATAAAACTAACTTCCTTATCGAAGACTACTTGATTCCCAATGCCCGCAACAAGTTTTGAAACACTTATTAAGTTGTGTTGAAGACCTTCGACGTATGCCACCCGGTTGGCTGTAAACTTTTCATTCGTAACCTTCCCATAGCCTTTAAGCTTGCATTTTTTGTTATTTCTGAACTTCACAACTCCAACATTTTCCAAACTTCTAAAATCAAGCAGATTTTCCTTCCGACCCGTCATGTGATGAGAGCAACCATTGTCGATATACCAGTGTTCATTGTATTTCTCGTCACACAACACATGCGATCAATTAAAAGAATTTATATCCCAAGGCTTTTTGGGTCCTTTCTTATTAGTATAAAATGTATTATGACATGAATATCCTAATACCTAACTTCGAACCTTCGATTTCAGACTATCGATCAAGTAAACTTCTATAGACTTAGGTATCAAAATGAAATCATTCATTGGTTTAGGTTCGACACTAACTTTCCTGTTTTCAGTAGCAGTTCGTTGTGCTTCAACTTTTGCTTTGGGAATTTCATTCCATTTTCTAACAGAAGGATTTAATTCGAATGAGGAAGAATACCTAGTTTGTGACTCATTCAAGTAGCTTTTGTAAGCATACATGATTTCCTCTTCAAAAAATTTCCTTATTGATATGGCTTTCATTTTCCTTGGAGCCAATTATTTATATTCTTCATATCAATTTTTCCTTTGACAAATGAAGCTTTGACTTTCTGCTTCGAATCAGGATTTGGAAAGTGAGGTTGTGTAGGTTTAAATGGTTTATTTCTCTTTCCTTTAACTTCAAACTTTTCAAGATTTCTTTTTGGAAATGATGGTTTAGGAGGGCTTTGAAACCGATTTTGAATTTTTTTTTATTACCGAGTTATGTTCAATTAAAAACATTTTTTTTGAAAAGTTCTTTAACCTAGAAATTGATGATAATTTCTTTGGACATTATGTTAAACTCTATGTCTTTGAAAATTGTTTTGTGAAAACCTTTCATTTTGAGAATTAGGAACAAAATTCTTTTGACGTTGGTTTTGAACAAAGAATCCATTTCTTTGTTTATTAACAATTGGTGTTTGAACTTGTATTTTAACCTTAGAAGGACCAATTGAAAAATTATTTTGCTTTTGAGAGGTTTTCTTTTGTTAAAAAGTTTTATTTTGAGGAAAAGTCATATTTTGTGGAAAAGTCTTAAGATGTTCAGTCAATATTTGTTCAGACGATTTTTGTGAAAAAAACTTTTTGTTTCTTAAAAGACTTGACATTTTTCCAATAGACTTTGTTTCAATCTTTTGACATTGAAACTCCTTCTTCTTTTGAAACTTTTTGAATTTATTCATTAAAAACTTGTGTTTTTGTCTTTTGATTTTTCAAAACTGGTTCACTTGTTTGGTTATCGACTTTTGCTATTTCTGTTTTTACTTCCCAAACCCTTTTTGGTTTTTGCCTTAGGAAAGTTGATGATTTCTTGTTTAGGTTATTTTCGACCGTGCTTTGGTTTGAGAAAAATCCTTCTTTTGTTGCACCTTTGTTGTCTTCATCAACAATTTTGTTGATTTTAGGTTTCACTTTGTCTCCATTTCCTGTTGTGACAAACAACTGATTTGGAAACACCACATCATCAGTGAATTTGAAACTTGGATAGACGACTGAGTTGGATTTAAGGTAACGAGCACCCTTTTCTTTCATTACTTTTTCAAACTTCTCTGTTTCCTCATACACTTGTTCGACAACAAGTTGGGGAATTGTTGTTTTGTCCTCGTCACTGTCACTATCATAGTCTTTAACTTCCACATGATCGTAGTCATGAAATTTCGATGTTGAGGGTTTATCAATGTCAACCTTTTCCAATGAATCATTACAAATTTCGTTACCTCTAACTATCGAAGTGACATTTATGACAACCAACTGATAACAATCAACAATTTCCTCCTCCTCAATTTCAATGATATTGTTAGATTCATCTTCGATATCAACATAATTGTGTTGAGAGTTGTCGAATTTTCAGTCTTATTTAAGAACTTTCATTTGTTCAGTCTTAGTCCGAGTCTCATTCACAATATGTACTAAATTATTATGATCTAAACATTCATTTATTTTAAATATCCCATAAGCATAAGAATCATTGGGGACTTTCTTGACTTCAAAAATCTTTTTCTCACAATCATAGGAAGTTGAATCTATTTTCTCCCTTTAGAATAACAAAAGGGAAATTGTTTCGCATGTTGTTCTTTGCTAATATCATAGGAATGATGAAGATCTATTAGTCTAGCATACAATCGTTTTGCACTGTAGCAATAAATATTACGCTGTTAACATCATCCGTATCTAGAGTAATGTTTTTCAATTGCAATTCTAGATTATCTACTCTACGCCTCTTCGATTCCAAACGTTTATGTGTTTCTAGCAACAAAGATTTTGATTTTTTAGCTTCACCACTAACAAAAATAAGCATGTCATTAACATAAGAAAGAGTATCATCGAAGTCAGATAAAATAATATTATAAGAACCAAAAGGAATATCAAAGGATTCGAGAAGAGAATGTACCTTTAATGTCACTGGAGATTTGTACGCTCCAGTCAATACAAAGCATTTCCCAGTCACCTTTTCCTCATCAAAACTTCCTTCTTCAAACCTCGCATACATTGTGTCGTGTGTAGGGTTCCTCATATCCTCGTCATTGGAACCAAATGACCAGATTTGATTGGTTCCTTCCCGATCACCACTTCCCCTTGCAACAAGTGACATTCCCTTCCTGCTAGCTCTTACTTCATGCAACCTCTCGACATAGTAAGTATCATCCTTCACTCTTTCTTTCTTCTCTTTGCTTTTTCTCAACATGCAATCAACTGCCAAATGGTTCGCCCCATTACAGTAGTTGCAGTCAAGACCATAATCTCCATTCAGTTTCTTTTTTACCTTCTCAACCACAGTCTTGCTCTCCTTCTTCTCCATCTTCAACTCTTCTCTTATTTATTTCCCAGCACACAAATTCCCCTTGAATTTATTGTTTCCCTTAAACTTCGGATTAAATGGATTTTAAAAAAAATTATTTACTTTGTTGTTTGAGTAATAAGCCACAACTTCGTCCTCCGAATTCACAATGAAACCTTCCTCTTCATAATCAATCTTCTCATCCACTTCGATCTCAACTTCTTTTCTAGACACCTTCGACATCAATGCAAGAGGACCTCCCATATTAATTTTTACCTCTTCAGTAATCTCATTGATTTTCACTCTCATGAGCTTTAAGGACATTGTAAAGATCTCCCAAAGATTAGTTATCGAAGCTTTGTTGGGTCTTGATCATTAGACTAATGTTTCTCCATTCCTTTCGAAGTCCCATCAAGAAAGTAAGATTGTACTCGAGAGTAGATCTTGTGACTCCATGGCGAGTGCATTTGAATATTAGCTCAATGAGACGATCATAATAAAGTTCAATCATTTCACCGTCTTTTTTCTTGAATTCACCGAGCTCAAGTCGAAATTGCTTCACCGAGCTCTTTTTCGTCTTCTCGCTTCCCTCATATTTCTTTTTCAAGGTATCCGAGATTTCTTTTGCTGATTTGCAACCTTTAGCATAAATGTAAACCACCGATGGAAGAGCATCGCGAAGTTCACGCATACATTTATTGTCATAGATTTCACACTTATCCTTTTGAGAAGCCATACCAGAAGTCGAACCAGAATTTCTGACTTGAGAAAACATGTCAAGAAGGTAATTTCCCTTAGTGATGCAACACCATAGATCCTCATCAATTCTAGTGAGATAATCTTGCATGCGGTCAACCCATTGTTCGTAGTACTCAAGAATTAACATAGAAATTTTAGTTGAAGGTCCAAGGAGATTAGAGAAGTTGGATACTGAGTTCAAGTTGAAGTTAGCCATTGATGTACAAACAAAAATAATGAAAAGCTTCAGAAAATGGAATCTAACGGATGATTCTTTCAGAAAAATATCAAAGAACACTCGATTTTTCAAACAAAACGTAGAATCATTTCAAATCAGTTGATTAAATCAGGTTTTCGAAATTAAAAGTGCAGAAAATTTCTGAATAGAAAATAGCGATTCAAAGTTTTTGAAAATACAAGAAAGCCAGAAAACAACTAATTGAATCTTGCTATGATACCTAATGTAATTCGTATGAATCGATTGTTAAGAAAGAAATCAGAGTACAGAACAAATTAAGAACACAGATCTAAATATAATTTTTTTGGCTCTTCGATTATGTTTGTAAGAGTAAAAAAGTTCTTAAAGAATGAAGTGCTCTCGTTTTCACAAGAAATACAAAAGTTACTCTCACTCCTATACTTACCCTTATTTATAGGGACATACAGACGTGTACAAAAAAACATAAAGACTAGACTTTCAATCTTCGAATCTCAAAATGCCTTATGTAATAGATAAATTCGATATTCATCGCAACTATTTTTCAAACTAACCAGGCCTAACTTGTAACGCTCGTAGATCCGGGCCAGTCAATTTAGAGACAATAGGGTCGAAACGAATTTTCGACAAAATATTATTTAGAATAAATAATTTGAACCAAGTTGTAATATATGTCACAAGGTTTCCGTACATATAAAGAACGCCGAAATCCGATTTATAACGAAGAAGTTATGACCCGTCGAAGTTTCGCGACGGAACCGACACGACACCGGGAAGCGTAAATAGTGAATTTACGATAGAGTGAGTTTTAGCCTTAGCGATATAAGCGAAGATCGTAGAGTATGTTAAACTAAGAACATCGATAAAAAGAACGCCCAAATCTGACTTCGTATGAAGAAGTTATGATTTTTCGAAGTTTCGAATTAGCAGTGTACAACCCGAAATTCGAATATTAGATCGAGTGATTTTTAGCCGACACGACCTAAACGAGAATTGAAGATCTCGATAAGATTAGCGTAACGAGAAAAAGATGGGCGAAAACGGACGTCGGATGACGAAGTTATGAGGATTTAACCGACCAATCTTGTCACGGCCTGTTAATAATATAAAATTTAAAATCGAGTCAAAATTAGTCGATGGAGTCTAAACGAAAGTTGTGGAGTACGTCTCCACCTTCATGTGGATATAAAGAACGTCGAAAACGGAGCTCGTCTGCAAAAGTTACGATTTTTAGAAGTTGAGGGTGAGTTTTGCGAAACTGATGCATGGATTGATGACGTGGCCTAGCTCCCAGCCGTCCGATGAACCCGCTTCGAATGAGTGACACGCCACCCTCGCATTACTGCCAGCGTCCAAGCTCGGGTATGCGCCGCGTACAACGGCCCTCTGCGGTTCCGAGACGTCCACGATGACCTACCCCCTTCGCGACATGTGTTGTACGACCGAGGTTACGCCCCGCGTCCGAGGACCTGTACGCCCAGTGTACGTCCGAGGATCACCCTATAAAAGGGCTGCGAGGGCTGCCATATTTTCTCACAAATTCACTCCAACTTTCTCACTCTACTTTCTCTCACTACCCCCTCTAACCCCCTCCTAAGCCTAGGTAAACCGCCTAGCACCCTAAAGAAGCCCCGAGGCTCCCGGAGTCCCGAGAAAAAGAGTCTTTCGGTTTCAAAACGCTGCTCAAAATAAAGTTCCGGTTTTCAATAAAATTCGCTGTAAGTGAGCTACGCTTACGCAATTTTTAATATAGCTTCCAAATAATTATAGTAATGTTATTAGGTCCTTAAAATAATTATTTGGGCTATCATTATGAGTTATATTAAGTGTTATTTAATGCTTATATAATAATAATAATAGTCAGACTATTAATTTGTCGCGGTTATCGTTAAACAAAACCCTAGTGGTATTGATACTAGGTTTTATCGAAGGAAATTGTTTTGAGAGTATCGAAGCGATGTCCGAGTGCTGAGTCACCACCTTTCAGGTGAGTGCATGGTCTCCTTCAACTTACACATAGATATGAAGTATTTACTATGTGCTATGTGTGCATATTGTCTGTTTACTTGCTGTCTTTGCTCGGTGAAAGATTTTATACATGTTTTAAATGATTTAAACTATATATGTATTTTATATCTACGAAAATGTTGAGGAAAAACATGGGTAGATATAATAGATGAAATATGAGTTGGACGATGAGTTGAGAGGTGATATAGACTATGAGGTATGGGTGAGAGGTGTACGATGTGAGAAGCCTTTCTCCCAAACGATGTCCCCGTCATTCAGCAGAGTATGGATGACAACCACAGACTATTTTTGACAGTCCAGTGGAATACTAGCAGGCTCGCAGCCTGTAGGTGTTGTGAACGATGTGTTCACTTGGTGTACTCTAAACCTTGGTGATCATGCAGACTTGATGCCTAGACCCTGGTGATCATGTAGACTTGGTGCCAAAACCTTGGAGACTATGCAGAATTAGTGCCTAAACCCCGGTGACGATGGACTTCGTGCCGATTCCTTAGGGTGATCCTTAGGAATGTATGAACGAGGAATGGTTGATTCTTAGGGTAGATCCTTAAGAATTAAGAAGATAATGGGGATGGTTAATTGGCTTGCTTGTTTGATTGTTTGAACATAATAATTATATTATTGTGGGTTGAAAACCCTATGTACTCACTAGGTTTCCCAACCTGACCCACTCAGTTTATTTGTATCACAGGTGTTGATATGAAGTCACATTACACTGAGAGATTTAAAGAGATGTAGATCACTAGTGTAAATAAATGTAAGTTATATTTATGCTTATGTTTCTGTACTAACGATGACATCGCAAACGTTTTAAAATGAATAAAATACGTTTCTTCGAAAATGTTTTAATAACGTATTTGTCATGTTTTTCTGGGAACAAATTCCGCAACATTTTTATTAAAAGAAGTACTCTGATTTTTATAAAGCATAAAGAAAATCGGTCTTTTCTGGCCATGAAAATGGGGATATCACAGTTGGTATCAGAGCATTAGTTTAAGCGAACTAGGAATTTGTAGGAAATTTCTAGACTTAAACTTAGAATGCTAAGCGATGATTGTGAGGTGTGAGCACTAGGTTATTTTAAGAATTATGCCTAAAATGCTTTTATGTACTAAATGATTTATGATATGCGTTATAAGATCGGATCTATGGTCTGTTGCCGAACGGATCTGGAAACCTTATGTGTTTAGGATTCTAAAAGTAGGAATACGATATTAGAACTAGCTTGTAAACGTTTCGGAGTGATAAGGATGATTTAAATGTCAATCCTAAGTAAAGGTCTAGATTCACCTTATTCGGTGTATAGATCAAGAAGGCAAGAACCCGTAGCGGAAACGTGAATGCAAATGGGAACCGAAACCAACCCCCAGTGATTGAGCAAATACCGGTTGTGGAAGCCGCTGCTGAGCCAATAACGATGGCCGGGGTGCAAGTGATGATCCAGGCGATGTTGGATCGTCAAATGGAGGAAACCAGACATTTGCTCCAGCGAAATCGAGAGGAAGCGACCATATAGATTGAACAGCCCGAGTTGAACGAAGGGCAGACTGAGGAAGGAAACTACAGTGGGAATGTTAGTCAAGCCAACCCACCGATAATTCGGCAAAACTACCAAGATGGAGGAAATGACGGACGTGGATGCAAATACAAGGGTTTCATGGCATCCAAGCCACCGAGTCTATCTGGAAGCCCGACACCGGTGGAAGTCATGAACTGGATCTCTGAGATGGAGACGATGTTTGAGAGTTGCGAGTGTAGCAACAAGCAGAAGACCGCTCTCGCGGTTCCTCTGTTGAAATCTGGAGTACTAAGCTGGTGGAAGCTACTAACTTAGTTAATGCCCAAAGGTGAAGCAAGCAAGATGTCGTGTGAGGATTTTCTGGTATAGTTGAAGATGCAATACTGCTCTGAGCAGGATCTTCTGGAGATCAACAACGAATTCCAGAATCTGAAGAAGGGAAGAATGAGCGTTACTGAATACGCTGCAAGCTTTACGGAGAAAATGAAGCTTGTTCCTTATCTAGTTCCAACTGAGGTCTCCAAGGTCAACAAGTTTGCCCATGGATTACCAGCAGACTTTGGACCAATGGTCAAGCAAGCAACCACTTTGAAAGGATTCATCTGGGCAGCTAGGAATGTTGAAACCCAAATTAGGGAAAAAGGTTTGGAGAGAGCTGAATTTGGCGAGAAAAGGAAGCATGAAGGATCTTCAAAATCCAACAAAGAAAGGAAATTCTCAAAGATTGCAGAAGGAGGAGGAGGTGAAACCAAGTGGTGCGAGAAGTGTAAAAAGAAGCACTTCGGGAAATGTAGCGAGGAGGTGTTATGTATGTAACAAAGAAGGGCACATTTCTAGGGACTGCTCGGGGAAAAATAAAGCAGCAAGACCAGAAATGCCACCAAGGCCAAGGGCATTCCACATGATCCTCGACGAAGCAGAAAACCATGTGAGGAATCGAGGATGAGGACTTCATATCCGAAGATCAAGTTATGCAGTAACCATAGTATCGTATGATGTAGGCTATTAGAGGCGTAGTCTAGGTTGAACTTGAGCACCTATGTAATAGTTTCAAGAAATAATAAAACCTTCGTTTTATTATCTGATGTGTTAAACTGTTATGTATTTTCTTGTATGGTGACCTGGAAAAACTGCGAGACAATACTTGGGACGAGTATGAGTAGGTGTGAAAGGTAGTAGATGCATATACTACCGGAAGCACATGACTCACGCTTGGATCAGGGAAAGTCACAAAGTTACCAAGAAGCTAGTAATCGATACCGTTTATTCAAGTATGTCGTTACCATCGTTTTGGTAATGACTAAAAGGATTGTTGATATTCCGACCCGAGTGGTCATATCGAATTGAGTCCGACTACGATAAGTATGTTACATGGTTCAAAGAACTAAGTTCGATGTAGCACCGACTTAAGCCAGAAGAATTAATCAAAGCGATCAGTAGAAGTATCGCGACGGTTGCTAGAAATGCTACCTTTTAAGATGTGATTAGAACATGAAGGAAGGTATAGACTGTTCCGGAATTTGACTCTATACGACCTGAGTCCAAGCAATGCATCACACGATGATATGTCATTAGAATATGACACATCATTCCATTATAGTAATAAAAGAACTTATCTTAAGTTCGTATCAGCTGAGGATTGACATTGTGACTTGCAGGTCATAATTTGGAGTCTAACGTGAGATAGAGAGCGGATGCAAGATCGAGCACCGCCTGTAGTCAAGGAGTCTAAGAGTTAGATACTCGTTCGAAGAAACATCGAAGTTATGACTTAGGATGAATAGATAACGAATGGAGTCATTATGTGAGCCCTGTTTCGTTGATGACTCCAGGACGTAATCATCCTAAGGGGGAGATAATTGTAACACCTGTAGATCCGGGTTAGTCAATTCAGAGGCAATAGGGGTCGAAAATGAATTTTAGACAAAAGATTATTTAGAATAAATAATTTGAACCAAGTTGTAATATATTTCACAAGGTTTCCGTACAAATAAATAATGCCGAAATCCGAGTTATAACGAAGAAGTTATGACCCGTCGAAGTTTCGCGACGGAACCGACACGACACCGGGAAGCGTAAATAGTGAATTTACAATATAGCGAGTTTTCACCTTATCGATATAAATGAAGATCATAGAGTATGTTAAACTAAGAACATCGATAAAAAGAACGCCCAAATCTGACTTCGTATGAAGAAGTTATGATTTTTCGAAGTTTCGGATTAGCGGTGTATAGCCCGAAATTCAAATATTAGATCGAGTGATTTTTAGCTGACACGACCTAAACAAGAATCGAAGACCTCGATAAGAGTAGCGTAACGAGAAAAAGATGGGCGAAAACGGACGTCGGATGAAGAAGTTATGAGGATTTGACGGACCAATCCTGTCCCAGCATGTTAATAATATAAAATTTAAAATCGATTCAAAATTAGCCGACGGAGTTGAAACGAAAGTTTTAGAGTACGTCCCCACCTTCGCGTGGATATAAAGAACGTCGAAAACAGAGCTCGTATGCGAAAGTTATGATTTTTAGAAGTTGAGGGTGAGTTTGCGAAACTGATGCATGGATTGATGACGTGGCCTAGCTCGCAACCGTCCGATGAACCCTCTTCGGATGAGTGACACGCCACCCTCGCATTACGCCCAGCGTCCGAGCTCGGGTACACGCCGCGTACAGCTGCCCTCTACGGTTCCGAGACGTCCACGATGACCCATCCCCTTCGCGACATGTGTTGTACGACCGAGGTTACGCCCCGTGTCCGAGGACCTGTACGCCCAACTTACGTCCGAGGACCAGCCTATAAAAGGGCTGCCATATTTTCTCACAAATTCACTCAACCTTTCTGACTCTACTTTCTCTCACTACCCCCTAACCCCCTCTTAAGCCTAGGTAAACCCCCTAGCACCCTAAGGAAGCCCTGAGACTCCCGGAGTCCCGAGAAAAACAGTTTTTCGGTTTCGAAACGCTGCTCCAAATGAAGTTCCGACTTTCAATAAAATTCGCTGTAAGTGAGCTACGCTTACGCAATTTTTAATATAGCTTCCAAATAATTGTAGTAATGGTATTAGGTCCTTAAAATAATTATTTGGGCTATTATTATGAGTTATATTGAGTGTTATTTAACGCTTATATAATAATAATAATAATAGTCAGACTATTAATTTGTCGCGGTTATCGTTAGACTAAAGCCTAGTGGTATTGATACTTGGTTTTATCGAAGGAAATTGTTTTGAGAGTGTCGAAGGACGTCAAAACCGAAAACGGCGGAAACGTTCTGGGGCGGAGGACGTCATGTAATGTATCACAACACAGTAATAGTAAACAAGAAAACAACATCATCCATTGCATTAAATATATAATTTTTAATACAAGTTTGTTCTGTATAGTTATAGACACCAAAAATAATGTAAATCAAAATAAAGAGATGAGTCCTGAATGCGCTCCATCTTCTCAAAAGCTGGTCTCGGTACCTGTCTACTGATGACCTGAGAATACAAGTTATTTTGAAAGCGAGTATCAGCATTAAGCTGGTGAGTTCATAAGTATTTTGGTGTCGGTGTTTGTTATCAAAACGTTTGAACATATGTCAAGTGTAAGTTTGTAAAATGTATGTAAATGTTTGTAAGTGTTTGTAAAAGTTTGAATCTCTTAGAAAAAACTATATTTTCTATTAAAGTAGCCTTCTACCAAGGCTTAACTGTTTTGTATGTTCGTTTGTTGTAAAAGTGTGTAATTTCCCAAGTGTAACTATCATTAACAAAATATAGTTTGTACATTAATGTTTAAGTGAAATAATCACTAACTGTATGTAATGGGTAAATTAATGTAGTACTGTAGTGTTGTATTATAGGAACTACTGCTGTACTAACTACCTTAACCCGAATTTATAATAAGGTATCATGTGATTAATTGTACCATACTATCGACTGAGTAACAACGAAAAATGTAGGTCGTAAAAAGGTGTACAACCTGGGCTGTAGCTAGCAGCAAGGTGTAGGATAGTCAATCCAGTATAGATCTATACACAAACTCACGCTCTTCCTCCAAGAGAATTCTGGTTACAACTCAGGCCATGACAATTAAGGCATGCCCGATACAGTGGATCACAATTTTAAACGTATTCATTTATAGGTAATGTAATGTTACTTGTTCTAGAATCGTTGTATATGTTCTCTTCCTAGTATAGTTGTATGTGTTCTTCTCTAGTATAGTTGTATGTGTTCTTCTCTAGTATAGTTGTATATGTTCTGCTCTAGTATACTTGTATATGTTCTGCTCTAGTATAGTTGTATATGTTCTCATAGTAATAAGTATTGACTCATGAATGAACTGACTCATTGATCTAGCAATAGTATAAGTGTAATCCTGTGTTACCCCGATGGTAACTTACTAATGATGTAACTGATACGCATGAATATGGAAGTACTTTTATGTCTATGTATGCACATATGATATATAATTAATATTGAAACGACCCTCGAACGGCTACCCGACATCCCACCAGACCACATCCAAATCGAGGAAAAGGAAATAGGGCGGATGGCCTTCCTAAGCCTTTTAAACATTTCTTATATATCTATGCATATATGGACATGCAATTTATAAGAAGTATAATAAAGTTTAAATAAAAGTATTTGATAAATAAAAGAGTTTGTAAAACATTTTGAAGTAAAACAGTTTGATAAACATTTTGAAACAGTGATGAAATTATTGGTTTTGTAGTTATTAATCACATGTGATTGATGTGATAACAATAAGTATTCAACTTGTATTCCCCCCCCCCCCATAAAAGTATTTAAAACATTTAAAAGTATTTCAAAGGCTAATTAAAGGGGTATGAACTCACCTGTAGTGAGTGGTTCTGATGACAATGTTGGATTAGTTGCTAGGTGTCAAGTGGTGACTTGAGTACACACGCGAATCCTATTTAGCATATTTTGGCACATATATGGATATAACTACTGTTATGAACAACTAATTGATGATTTTGGGACCACCTTAGGGACTAGTAAACACTTATAATGAAGTGTTATAATCATATATGATTGTATGAGGGTTTATGAGGCTATACAAGAGGGTGTATGGCCAAAATACACACTATATGTGTGTGTGCGGCCAGGTGTGCGGCCAGGTGTGCGGCCTAGTGTGCTGCCAGCACATGTGTGCGGCCCTGTGTGCGGCCATGTGTGCTGCCAGATGGTGTGTGCTGCCATGAGTGCGGCCAGATGGTGATCTTGGTGTTCTTGGTACCTTTTATGAAGATCTTCAAGGAGAATGGATGATACTTGAGAGGAAGTGTTCAAAAATGATTTAAGTGTGGCATATATAGGTGATGTGTGTGGTTGGGAAGGGTGTGAGGCCGCAAACAAGAGTGTGCGGCCGCAAACAAGAGTGTGTGGCCGCACACTCAAGTGTGTTGGAGTGTTTGGCCCGATTTTGATTCCTACACTTCGAGTTAACCCTTTTTAAAACTCCCACCTTGATTATATCACATTTAGAACGCTTCATTAGACTCTAAAGGGTACTACTATATAGTAAAATAAGTCTAATATTTGGAAAGAGTTGAAGAGTGCATGCGAGAAGTTTTTCGGGTTGTCACATCATCCCCCCGTTAGAGGGAATTTCATCCTGAAATTTGAGTTTAAGTTACTAGATTATTACAAATAACTAAGTAAAAAGATGAGGATATTTCAGTTTCATCTGATCCTCTCGCTCCCATGTAAATTCCGGTCCTTGCTTGGCGTTCCAACGAACCTTCACAATTGGGATGCGGCTTTGTTTCGTCTGTTTGACTTCGCGGTCCATGACCTCTACATGTTCTCCCACGAAGTTGAGGCTCTCGTTGATCTCGATCTCGTCGAGTGGGATTACAAGAGTCTCATCAGATAGACACTTTTTCAAGTTGGAAACGTGGAAGGTAGAATGTACGTTACAAAGTTCGTTCGGTAGATTGAGTTTGTAAGCCACTGGGCCGATTCTTGCGAGAATCTCGAAAGGCCCAATGTACCTTGGATTTAGCTTTCCATGCTTTCCGAAGCGTATCAAGGCCTTCCAGGGTGAGACCTTCAATAAAACGCGGTCGCCCACCTGGAATTCCAACGGTTTCCTACGTTTATCGGCGTAGCTTTTCTGTCGGTCTCTGGAGGCTTTCAATCGTTCACGGATCTGAACGATCTTCTCCATCGTTTCCCGAATGATTTCCGGACCAGTGAGAGTACTGTCAGAAGCTTGCCCCCTATCTAATTGGGTATCACCCACCTCAACCCAGCACATAAGGGATCTGCACTTTCGGCCGTAGAGGGCTTCAAATGGAGCAGCCTTGATGCTCATGTGATAACTGTTATTATAGGAAAACTCGACAAGGGGTAAATGAGTATTCTATGCCTTTCCAAAGTCAATCACAAAGGCTCTCAACATATCTTCCAGTGTTTGGATGGTCCTCTCACTTTGCCCATCGGTCTGAGGATGGTAGGCTGTGCTCATGTCTAACTTTGTTCTTAGGGAATGTTGCAACGATTGCCAGAATCTTGAGGTGAACCTACTATCTCTATCAGAGATAATGGATATAGGAACACCATGTAGTCGCACGATTTCCCTAATGTATGTTCTTGTAAGTTTCTCCATCTTATCGGTTTCCTTGATAGGTAGGACGTGTGCAGACTTGGTCAATCTATCGACGATGACCCATATGGTATCAAGTCCACCCGTTGTCTTGGGCAACTTGGTTATCAAATCCATAGTGATGCACTCCCACTTCCATTCTGGGATCTCTGGTTGTTGCAGTAAACCAGAGGGTTTCTGGTACTCGATCTTGACCTTTGCGCAAGTAAGGCATTTACTTACGTTGTGACAACCCGATATTTCAACTCTTTGTAATGGCCTAATAGGTCAAGTATTGTAACCACTTTTGAGTTAATAAAATTAACTTTGATATTAAAATGTCCAAAAAGTTCTATTTAAATTCCCTCTATGTTTAAATGTCATTAAACCATGATCGTACGTAAAAAGAACGCCCAAATTCGACTTCGTATATTGAAGTTAAGATTTTTCCAAGTTCGGCTTAGCAACAGACAGCTAAAAACTCGAATCGGAGATCGAGCGACTTTTGGCCGGAATGACCTAAACGAGAATCGAAGGTCTCGACAATGGTATTTCAGCGGTGAAAAGTCTGGCAAAAACCGATATCAGATAAAGAAGTTATGAATTTTTAAAGAAAATTCCTTAATCACGTCATTTTATAATTAAATAATAAAAGTAATTTCGGAATTTTCCAACGGAGTCTAAACGAAAGTTGTAGAGCGTACTGTCACCTACGCGTGGATATAAAGAACGTCAAAAACGGAGTTCGTATGAAGGAGATATGAATTTTAGAAGTTTATTTAAAATAAATATAAATTTAAATATATATTCTTGGTATTATCCGAAGGGGAGTCAGCAGATAGGACCGGAGTATGCCCTGCGTACCCTCGTACGCCCCGCGTACTCGAAATCAAGGGCCTCGGATCGTCCACATCACCCCTAAGCGAAGCTACCGACCCGCCCCATCTGACCCGCCCCACCCGATCCGTCCTATCCGAAGCCGAGGCAGTCGAGGACTCGCTCATGCATGACGTACGCGTACGCGCTGCGTACAAGCGTACGCCCCGCGTACGAGGCTTCTCAGACCCCCCTATAAATAGAATGCGAGGGTTTTCGGAAAAATTGCTCATTTCTCTCCTTTCTCTCCCGATCTTGCCTCGATTTCCGTGCCCGCACTACCCCGAAGCTCTGGTCTTTTTGCTCAAGTCCTGAGGGTCGATTTTACTCCCGAGATTCCCGAGAATCCCGAGAAAAATCCGTTTCTGAAGACGAAACTCTGCCCGGTTTTCCATCTCGCTATCTTCAAACTTTCAAGTGAGTTCATACCCCTTAATTAACCTTTTTAAGATATTCTAAATGCTTTTATATGCTTTCAAGGGGGGGGGGGGGAATACAAGTAAAACACACGAGTATTATCGTGTGTTACATAAAGAATTATTTTATATGCTTTTATATATCCAAATCACATGTGATTTATGAACTTTATAGCAAACTTTCGTATATAAAATATGTTACAATAGAATTCTATCTTTTGAAATATAAATTGTTGTATTGCATGTATAAACTAAACATTTTCTTAGATTTTATGTATACTTGTCTATCTTAGGCTCTACAAAAATCTATACGTTCATAACAAGTGATTCCTTTTCTAGGTATTTCTAAACAAACGAGACACACTTTTAGAAAACTATAATAGGTATAGTTTTGCGAGGATATTACTAACTTTTACATACTAGAAACATGATTTTCAAGAAGTCACTTTCATATACAAGAACAAACGAAACATTTTTAACACGTAAATCTGTTTTTATACCACGGTTTTGTGAGACATAAACTTCACGTACGTTCGAGTACACATTTCAAGTCCTGTATTATATACCAGAATCCCTTGGAGGGGGAGCATGGTGTTTGTGTATAGATCTATACGGGCTTGACAACCCGCGCCCTGACTGTTAGCTACAGTCCACCGTTTGGGGTAACAAACGTCATAACATTCCAACGCCTGAAGAACGTTGTGTATAGGCATTCCGAGTCAATAGTATGGTTATAAAACTCACATGGGGTATTAAAAATGCATTAATTTACAAGGTTTTCAAACACATTTGGTTATTTCACACTTACATACATTTTAGAAACAAACATTGGTCTTGAGAGAAGGCTACTTTTATACTAGTAGAAAATACAGGATTTTCTAAACACAAACAAACAAGGACAAAACATTTCGTTTTCATGCAAACATTGTCATTTAAATACTTATGAAACTCACCAGCTTAAATGTTGATCTACTCTTTCCAAATTACTTGTATGTCCCATGGAATCAGTAATTTCAGGTATCATTATGCTTTTGATGAAGGGATGCTGCGACGCCAGTTTAATCTCATATTTTGACATCATATTGTAATTGGTTTTGAACATGTAACTTTTGACAAATGTAAACTTTCAATTATATATGTGATGGTTGTATTGCTTTCTTTACTATGTATTCTATTGTTACGCTACCACATGAAGTCATTCGCCCCCGAACGTTTCCGCCGTTCAGGTTTGGGGGTGTGACATACGTAGGTAGCAATCTTTGATTTCATTTTAGGGCACCAGTATAACTTCTTGAGATCCAGATACATCTTATCTTAACCTGGGTGGACGGAATATCGAGTGTTGTGCGCCTCGGTCATGACCAAGTCTCGGAAACCACCGTGCTTCGGGGTCCAGATCCGGTTCATGAAATATAGGGCTCCGCCACCCTTGGCTTCTAAGTTCTTATCCATTCCTATGAGGGATTCACTCGCCACAAGTTCAGGTTTCATAGCTTCAAGTTGAGCCGCCTGAATTTGTTTAGACAAGTGCGAATGGATAGTCATTGTCAACGACTTGACTCTTGGACCAGAATATTCCTTCCGACTTAGGGCGTCCCCTACTACGTTGGCTTTACCCGGATGATATCGAATGTCGCATTCGTAGTCATTGAGTAGCTCGGCCCACCGTCGTTGACGCATGTTGAGCTCCTTTTGATCGAATATGTGTTGTAAACTCTTGTGGTCAGTAAAAATGGTGCTTTTTGTGCCATACAAGTAATGTCTCCAGATCTTCAGGGCAAACACAACTGCCCCCAGCTCAAGATCATGTGTGGTGTAATTGGCTTCGTGTGTCTTCAGCTGTCTCGAGGTGTAGGCGATGACCTTACCCCGTTGCATGAGGACACAACCGAGCCCTTGGTTTGACGCATCGCAATAGACCACGAAGTCTTCTATCCCTTCGGGTAGGGATAGTATTGGTGCGGTGCACAAGGCTCGTTTGAGCGTTTGAAATGCTCTCTCTTGTTTCTCTTCCCAGTCGAAGGCCACACCCTTCTGGGTCAGTGTTGTAAGAGGTTTCGCAATACTGGAGAAGTTCTATATGAATCTGCGGTAGTAGCCAGCAAGACCTAGAAATTGACGAATTTCTGTAGGCGTCTTTGGTGCTGACCAGTTCTCAATAGCCTTAATTTTGGATGGATCCACGTGGATTCCCTCTTCGCTTACCACATGTCCTAAGAATTCGACTCTTTGGATCCAAAATTCACATTTCGAGAACTTCGCATAAAGCTTCTCTGTTCGTAAAGTTCTTAAAACTTGTCGTAGGTGATTGGCATGCTCTTCCTTACTTCGGGAGTAGATCAAAATGTCATCGATGAAAACAATTACGAACTGATCCAAGTAAGGTCGGCATACTCGATTCATCAGATCCATGAAGACTGCGGGCACATTGGTCAGTCCGAATGGCATCACCACGAACTCATAGTGTCCGTAGCGAGTCCGGAAGGCTGTCTTCGGAACATCTTCCTCTAGCACTCGTAACTGGTGATATCCGGATCTTAGATCATTTTTGGAAAAATAATTCACCCCTTGGAGTTGGTCAAATAAATCGTCCATGCGAGGCAGAGGGTAACGACTTTTGACCATCAGTTTGTTGAGTTCCCTGTAGTCGATACACATACGGAATGATCCGTCTTTCTTCTTAACAAATAAGACTGGTGCTCCCCAAGGCAAGAAGCTTGCTTTTATGAAGCCCTTGCTGAGTAGTTCGTTAAGTTGACCAGATAATTCCTGCGTCTCTGCTGGTGCTAATCGGTAGGGCGACTTGGCTACTGGGGTAGCTCCTGGAATTAAGTCGATTCTGAACTCGACCTGTCTTTGCGGAGGTAAACCTGGTAGTTCTTCTGGAAAAATGCCGGGGAAGTCGCTCACTACTAGGATGTTCTTTAGTTCTTTCGTTTCGAGGCTCGTATCGACAACGTGAGCAAGGAATGCACGGTATTCCTTACGCAGATATTTTTGTGCTTGGATACTGGAGATAATATGAAGACTTGTACTGGGTTTGTCGCCGTAGACTATAAGAGTTTCGTTAGACGGGAGGTTTAGACGGATTGCTTTCTCGAAGCACACGATGTCGGCGCGATGAAGACTCAACCAATCCATGCCGATGATAACGTCGAAGCTTTTAATTGAAACCGGCATGAGGTCGATTGGAAATGAATGGTTATTTAGAGTTAGGTTGCATCCTAAGTATATGCTCCTGGTGCTTTCAGTTTTCCCATTAGCCATTTCTACCATGAATTGTTCTTTAAGTGCGTGTGGTTGATGTTTAAGTATGTGAGCAAATTTATGGTTCACGAAGCTTCGCTCCGCTCCACTATCGAACATAACGTATGCATAGGAGTTATCGAGAAGGAACGTACCAGTCACCACCGTCGGGTCAGCAACTGCTTCCTCATGGCTTATTGCCAGTACTCTCCCCGATCCACCTGCATTCTTTGCTTTGGGGCAGTCCCTCTTGTAGTGGCCTGCTTCACCACATCCATAGCAAGTTGGGCTCGCACCTGAGCCAGGGACTTGAGTGATCGGTCTTGCCAGAGACCTACAGAAACGGACAGTTTGTCCTTTCTTGTTGCAGTTAGAACACTGCATTTCACGGCAAGGGCCGTTGTGGTGGAAGTTGCATTTGTTGCACTTAGGAAAACTTCCAGCATACTGCCTCACCGGAGCAGTAGCAGCAGCAGGGGTTATCGCGGCATGCACTGCCACAATTTGCTGCTTTTTGGCAGCTCATTGTTTCTTCTTCTTTTCGTCCCAGAGCTTCCGCTTAGTGTCAGCGGGTTTGGAGGCTTCCGGGATGGCTAGGGTTGTTGTCGCTGTTGGGGAGTGAATTCCATGGTCGACGAGTCGCTGTGCCAGTCGCTTGGCACTGTCGAAAGTAGCGGGTTTTATGATAGGACATTTCCTTGATACAGAGGCACCAGCCCCCAAATGTACCTCTCGATCTTTTTCCCTTCAGTGGGAACCATATTGGGGCAGAGAGCCACCAGTTCGCTAAATATGGCGGTATAAGCGACCACGTCGGTGCCCTTCATGGTCAGGCTCCAAAGTTCCTGTTCTAATTTCTGGATTTTGCCCCTCGGGCAATACTCCTCAATCATGAGGTCTTTCATTGTTTCCCAGCCCATGTCGTTGGCTTCGACGAGAGTTAGAGCTTTAATGTGGCTGTTCCACCACGTTAGGGCTTTTCCTTCAAAGGTGCATGCCACATATTTGACTTTGCTCGCAGCAGGGCATGAACAGATTTCGAAGACCGATTCAGTCTTCTCGAACCATTGCGAGAGGGCAATGACTCCACCGGTTCCATAAAAGGACTTCGGCTTACAGTTGGTGAAATCCTTATAGGAGCATTCTCACGTGCACACATGGATCTCAGCATGAGTAGATTCAACAGGAGTTCCACCTTGGCTGTTGTTAGTTGAGTGATATTGAGCCATGGCAGTTGCCACTGCCACAACTACCGCAGCATTCAAGCCTGCAGTATCGATGACCGGAGGAGGAGGTGGTGGAGGTGCAGGGTTATTCCGGGGATATTTGCGAGGAGGCATCTTCCAGCTATAAGTTTATAAAGACAGATACAATGGTAAGAATCAATTGTAAGCAAGTTGAGAGTGACACAAGGACTAAATAGCCATAGTCCAACAGTTGAATGAACGTACAAATTGAATTCACAATAGGGAAGAATAGTGGGAAAAATGCAAGTGTAAAGATTTTCTCACAGATTAGTTAGCTGTCAATATTACTGGTATTATTGATGTAATGGGTTTCGGGGAAAAATTGACCTAACTGTAGGTCTTACATCATACCATACGGAAAAGTTTGATAGTTACTAGATTCCTAGTTAGCGTATTGAGAGTTAGGAATATTTTACAGACAAGCGTTACCAAAAGCCCATATACTAAAGGTTATTCCTTAAATAAAATACAAAGATGTACTAGACATCTTCTAACGACGACGGGAATTCCTAGGGCGAATCCTCATATCTGCCAGTTGGCAAACTACTTCTTGAAGGTGTCGTTCGTGAGCTCTTTGACGAACTCGAAGTTCTGCGATTTCGGTGGTTAATTGTTGTCGCAGAGCGTCATTGGTTCTCCTCATCCCTTCGATCGCTTCTTCTAGATGTCGAATACGGACAGTATTAATGACTGAGTTGGCATCAATTTCCATGACTCGGTCGATGGCTGCTCAACCTTGTTCGACGTTTCGAGCAATTCTACGGACCATGATGGGCAGAGCTCTATCCGCAGAACCACCTTCGCTAATGTTGTAAAAGCTTCGGTCCCCAAAGTAAGGTAAGGGTTGACCCTGTTCGTCCTCCAACAATTCAATTTGTTTACCCACAAGGGAGTGGGACCTGGAAATGCTGGTCGGGGATCGTTGTTCGGGGCTTGACCTACTAGCGGTAGGTTGTTGACTTTAGGCTTGGAGTCAGATCCATCAGAAAAGCCTTTTGCGAGGTGATCATCCAAAGGGAAGGGATGCTCATCTTCGGGCTCTTCTTCGATCCACCCTGCATTGCCTTCATCTGGAAAGTACGGGTCACCGTGATGGAATCCAGCCATTAAAATCTACGCGAGAAGAGGATATAAGAATCTTTTATAAATAGGCATACTAAACTAAGATAATTATAAGATGATCTTCATCAGTTATGTCAATACTTGTGTAGTGTATACCAGTTATATGAAATTAGAGTAGGATAGCCATTTGAATAAGTGGCCCTAACTCCAAATCCACATCCAAACAAGGAACAGGAAGTGAGGCAAAGGTCACAGATTCTGAGTCTATAACACCTAAATTTCATATAACCTTAGCGTATACACTTAACAATTATTGACCTACTTGATAGAGACCTTTTTAGTTCTCAAGTATGTAATTTTAAGTAACCCAAAATACTCTTATAGTATTTTAGACTTAAGTTCTGGTCCGATGTTCTTATTGTAATGGTGTTGGTAAGTTTTTAGACTTGTTAACATATCACAACCATTCTAGGGCATATGCTAATCACTCCTCGGACCAGCATAGTTGATCAGGCTATGCCATTCCCAAGACTGATCATACATCCCTGAGCTTACCTGTGATATTTAACAATCGTAATACTTTTTGTTCTTGTCGTTGTGACACTGATTTTAGTATGAATGCAGCCTAGTATACTTAATTAAATATTTTAGTATTTAATGTATAGACTCTCGGTCAGAGTGCTTTAATCCCTAATGGGTTTATAGTTTAGTATATCTTTTATGGGTTGATATACTTAATTCACTATAAACAATGCTCTGATACCAATCTCTCACACCCCATAACCGAGAATGGCGGAAACGTTCTGGGGCGGAGGACGTCATGTAATGTATCACAACACAGTAATAGTAAACAAGCAAACAACATCGTCCATTGCATTAAATATATAATTTTTAATACAAGTGTGTTCTATACAGTTATAGACACCAAAAATAATGTAACACAAAATAATATGTCTCAAGTGTAAGTTTGTAAAATGTATGTAAATGTTTGTAACAGTTTGAATCTCTTAGAAAAAACTATATTTTCTATTAATGTAGCCTTCTACCAAGGCTTAACTGTTTTGTATGTTCGTTTGTTGTAAAAGTGTGTAATTTCCCAAGTGTAACTATCATTAACAAAATATAGTTTGTACATTAATGTTTAAGTGAAATAATCACTAACTGTATGTAATGGGTAAATTAATGTAGTATTGTAGTGTTGTATTATAGGAACTACTGATGTACTAACTACCTTAACCCGAATTTATAATAAGGTATCATGTGATTAATTGTACCATACTATCGACTGAGTAACAATGACAAATGTAGGTCGTAAAAAGGTATGACGTTTGGCACCCGCAGACCTGCAGGTCCGGCTGTAGCTAGCAGCAAGGTGTAGGATAGTCAATCCAGTATAGATCTATATGCAAACTCACGCTCTCCCTCCAAGAGAATTCTGGTTACAACTCGGGCCATGACAATTAAGACATGCCCGATACAGTGGATCACAGTTGTAAACGTATTCATGTATAGGTAATGTAATGTTACTTGTTCTAGACTCGTTGTATATGTTCTCTTCCTAGTATAGTTGTATGTGTTCTTCTCTAGTATAGTTGTATGTGTTCTTCTCTAGTATAGTTGTATATGTTCTGCTCTAGTATAGTTGTATATGTTCTGCTCTAGTATAGTTGTACATGTTCTCATAGTAATAAGTATTGACTCATGAATGAACTGACTCATTGATCTAGCAATAGTATAAGTGTAATCATGTGGTACCCCGATGGTAACTTACTAATGATGTAACTGATACGCATGAATATGGAAGTACTTTTATGTCTATATATGCACATACAATATATAATTAATATTGATACGACCCTCGGACGGCTACCCGACATCCCACCAGACCACATCCAAATCGAGGAAAAGGAAATAGGGCGGATGACCTTCCTAAGCCTTTTAAACATTTCTTATATATCTATGCATATATGGACATGCAATTTATAAGAAGTATAATAAAGTTTAAATAAAAGTATTTGATAAATAAAAGAGTTTGTCAAACATTTTGAAGTAAAACAGTTTGATAAACATTTTGAAACAGTGATGAAATCATTGGTTTTGTAGTTATTAATCACATGTGATTGATGTAATAACTATAAGTATTCAACTTGTATTCCCCCCCATAAAAGTATATAAAACATTTAAAAGTATTTCAAAGGCTAATTAAAGGGGTATGAACTCACCTGTAGTGAGTGGTTCTGATGACAATGTTGGATTAGTTGCTAGGTGTCAAGTGGTGACTTGAGTACACGCGCGAATCCTATGTAGCATATTTTGGCACATATATGGATATAACTAGTGTTATGAACAACTAATTGATGATTTTGGGACCACCTTAGGGACTAGTAAACACTTATAATGAAGTGTTATAATCATATATGATTGTATGAGGGTTTATGAGTCTATACAAGAGGGTGTATGGCCAAAATACACACTATATGTGTGTGTGCGGCCAGGTGTGCGGCCTAGTGTGCTGCCAGCACATGTGTGCGGCCATGTATCCTGCCAGATGGTGTGTGCTGCCATGTGTGCGGCCAGATGGTGATCTTGGTGTTCTTGGTGTTCTTGGTACCTTTTATGAAGATCTTCAAGGAGAATGGATGATACTTGAGAGGATTTTCGTGTTCTATGCTTGAAGAAGTGAAGGAAGTGTTCAAAAATGATTTAAGGGTGGCATATATAGGTGGGGTGTGTGGTTGGGAAGGGTGTGAGGCCGCAAAAAAGAGTGTGTGGCCGCACACTCAAGTGTGTTGGAGTGTTTGGCCCGGTTTTGATTCCTACACTTCGAGTTAACCCTTTTTAACACTCCCACCTTGATTATATCACATTTAGAATGCTTCATTAGACTCTAAAGGGTACTACTATATAGTAAAATAAGTCTAATATTTGGAAAGAATTGAAGAGTGCATGCGAGAAGTTTTTTGGGTTGTCACAGTATTAGAGCATTAGTTTAAGCGAACTAGGAATTTGTAGGAAATTTGTAGACTTAAACTTAGAATGCTAAGCGATGATTGAGAGGTGTGAGCACTAGCTTATTTTTGGAATTATGCCTAAAATGCTTTTATGTTCTAAATGATTTATGATATGCATTATAAGATTGGATCTATGGTTTGCTGTCGACCGGATCTGGAAACCTTATGTGTTTAGGATTCTAAACGTACGAATACGATATTAGAACTAGCACGTATACGTTTTGGAGTGATAAGGATGATTTAAACGTCAATCCTAAGTAAAGGTCTAGATTCACCTTATTCGGTGTATAGATCAAGAAGGAAAGAACCCGTAGCGGAAACATGAATGCAAATAGGAACCGAAACCAACCCCCAGTGATTGAGCAAATACCGGTTGTGGAAGCCGTTACTGAGACAATAACAATGGTCGGAGTGCAAGAGATGATCCAGACGATGTTGGATCGTCAAACGGAGGAAACCAGACGTTTGCTCCAGCAAAATCGATAGGAAGCGACCATACAGATTGAACAACCTGAGTTGAACGAAGGGCAGGCTGAGGAAGGAAACTACAGTGGGAATGTTGGTCATGCCAACCCACCGATAGTTAGGCAAAACTACCAGGATGAAGGAAATGACGGACGTGGATGCAAATACAAGGATTTCATGGCATCCAAGCCACCGAGTCTATCTGGAAGCCCGACACCGGTGGAAGTTATGAACTGGATCTCTGAGATAGAGACGATGTTTGAGAGTTGAGAGTGTAGCAACAGGCAGAAGACCGCTCTCGCGGTTCCTCTGTTGAAATCTGGAGTACTAAGCTGGTGGAAGCTACTAGCTGATTCAATGCCCAAAGGTGAAGCAAGCAAGATGTCGTGGGAGGATTTTCTGGTACAGTTGAAGATGCAATACTAGTCTGAGCAGGATCTTCTGGAGATCAAAAACGAATTCCAGAATCCGAAGAAGGGAAGAATGAGCGTTACTGAATTCGCTGCAAGCTTTACGAAGAAAATGAAGCTTGTTCCTTATCTAGTTCCAAATGAGGTCTCCAAGGTCAACAAGTTTGCCCATGGATTACCAGTAGACTTTGGACCAATGGTCAAGCAAGCAACCACTTTGAAAGGATTCATCTGGGCAGCCAGGAATGTTGAGACCCAAATTAGGGAAAAAGGTCTGGAGAGAGCTGAAGTTGGCGAGAAAAGGAAGCATGAAGGATCTTCAAAATCCAACAAAGAAAGGAAATTCTCAAGGATTGAAGAAGGAGGAGGAGGTGAAACCAAGTGGTGCGAGAACTATAAAAAGAAGCACTTCGGGAAATGTAGTGAGGAGGTGACTTGCTACAAATGTGGAAAGACAGGGCATTACGCCAGCAAGTGTGCGTCCAACAAGAAGGTGTGTTATGGATGTAACAAAGAAGGGCATATTTCTAGGGACTTCTCGGGGAAAAATAAAGCAGCAAGACCAGAAACGCCACCAAGACCAAGGGCATTCCACATGATCCTCGACGAAGCAGAAAACCATGCGAGGAATCGAGGATGAGGACTTCATATCCGATGATCAAGTTATGCAGTAGCCATAGTATCGTATGATGTAGCCTATTAGAGGCGTAGTCTAGGGTGAACTTGAGCACCTATGTAATAGTTTCAATAAATAATAAAAGCTTCGTTTTGTTATCTGATGTGTTAAACTGTTATGTGATTTTCTTGTATGGTGACTTGGAAAAACTGCGAGACAATACTTGGGACGAGTATGAGTAGGTGTGAAAGCTAGTAGATGCATATACTACCGGAAGCAAAGGACTCATGCTTGGATCAAGGAAAGTCACAAGATTACCAAGAAGCTAGTAATCGATACCGTTTTATTCAAGTATGTCGTTACCATCGTTTCGGTAATGACTAAAAAGATTGTTGATATTCCGACCCGAGTGGTCATATCGAATTGAGTCCGACTACGATAAGTATGTTATGTGGTTGAAAGAACCAAGTTCGATGTAGCACCGACTTAAGCCAGAAGAATTAATCAAAGCGATCAGTAGAAGTATCGTCACAGTTGCTAGAAATGCTACCTTTTAAGATGTGATTAGAACATGAAGGAAGGTATAGACTATTCCGGAATTTGACTCTAAACGACCTGAGTCCAAGCAATGCATCACACGATGATAGGTCATTAGAATATGACACATCGTTCCATTGTAGTAATAAAAGAACTTATCTTAAGTTCGTATCAACTGAGGATTGACATTGTGACTTGAAGGTCATAATTGGGAGTCTAACGTGAGATAGAGAGCGGATGCAAGATCGAGCACCGCCTGTAGTCAAGGAGTCTAAGAGTTAGATACTCGTTCGAAGAAACATCGAAGTTATGACTTAGGATGTATAGATAACGAATGGAGTCATCATGTGAGCCCTGTTTCGTTGATGATTCCGGGATGTAATCATCCTAAGGGGGAGATAATTGTAACGCCCGGAGATCCGGGCTAGTCAATTTAGAGGCAATAGGGGTCGAAAACGAATTTTCGACAAAAGATTATTTAGAATAAATAATTTGAACCAAGTTGTAATATATGTCAAAAGGTTTCCGTACATATAAAGATCGCCGAAATCCGAGTTATAATGAAGAAGTTATGACCCGTCGAAGTTTCGCGACGGAACCGACACGACACCGGGAAGCGTAAATAGTGAATTTACGATAGAGTGAGTTTTAGCCATAGCGATATAAACGAAGATCGTAGAGTATGTTAAAGTAAGAACATCGATAAAAAGAACGCCCAAATCTGACTTCGTATGAAGAAGTTATGATTTTTCGAAGTTTTGGATTAGCGGTGTACAGCCCGAAATTCGAATATTAGATCGAGTGATTTTTAGCCGACATGACCTAAACGAGAATCGAGGACCTCGATAAGAGTAGCGTAACGAGAAAAAGATGGGCGAAAACGGACGCCGGATGAAGAAGTTATGAGGATTTAACGGACCAATCCTGTCCCAGCATGTTAATAGTATAAAATTTAAAATCTGTTCAAAATTAGCCGATGGAGTCTAAACGAAAGTTGTAGGGTACGTCCCCACCTTTGCATGGGTATAAAGAATGTCGAAAACGGAGCTCGTATGTGAAATTTATGATTTTTAGAAGTTAAGGTGAGATTTTCGAAACTGATGCATGGATTGATGACGTGGCATAGCTCCCAACCGTCCGATGAACCCGCTTCGGATGAGTGACACGCCACACTCGCATTACGCCCAACGTCCGAGCTCAGGTATGCGTCGCGTGCAGCTGCCCTCTGCGGTTCCGAGACGTCCACGATGACCCACCCCCTTCGCGACATGTGTTGTACGACCGAGGTTATGCCCCGCGTCCGAGGACATGTACGCCCAGCGTACGCCCGAGGACCAGCCTATAAAAGGGCTGCGAGGGCTGCCATATTTTCTCACAAATTCACTCCAACTTTCTCACTCTACTTTCTCTCACTACCCCCTAACCCCCTCCTAAGCCTAGGTAAACCCCCTAGCACCCTAAGGAAGCCCCGAGGCTCCTGGAGTCCCGAGAAAAAGAGTTTTTCGGTTTCGAAACGCTGCTACAAATAAAGTTCTGGTTTTCAATAAAATTCGCTGTAAGTGAGCTACGCTTACACAATTTTTAATATAGTTTCCAAATAATTATAGTAATGTTATTAGGTCCTTAAAATAATTATTTGGGCTATTATTATGAGTTATATTGAGTGTTATTTAACGCTTATATAATAATAATAATAGTCAAACTATTAATTTGTCGCGGTTATCGTTAGACTAAACCCTAGTGGTATTGATACTAGGTTTTATCGAAGGAAATTGTTTTGAGAGTATCGAAGCGCTGTCCGAGTGCTGAGTCACCACCTTTCAGGTGAGTGCATGGTCCCCTTCAACTTACACATAGATATGAAGTATTTACTATGTGCTATGTGTGCATATTGTCTGTTTACTTGCTGTCTATGCTCGGTGAAAGATTTTATACATGTTTCAAATGATTTAAACTATATATGTATTTTATATCTACGAAAATGTTGGGGTAAAACATAGGTAGATATAATAGATGAAATATGAGTTGGACGATGAGTTGAGAGGTGATATAGACTATGTGGTATGGGTGAGAGGTGTACGATGTGAGAAGCCTTTCTCCCAAACGATGTCCCCGTCATTCAGCAGAGTATGGATGACAACCACAAACTATTCTAGACAGTCCAGTGGAACACTAGCAAGCTCGCAGCCTGTAGGTGTTGTGAACGATGTGTTCACTCAGTGTATTCTAAAGCTTGGTGATCATGCATACTTGATGCCTAGACCCTGGTGATCATGCAGACTTGGTGCCAAAACCTTGGCGACCATGCAGACTTAGTGCCTAAACCCCGGTGACGATGGACTTCATGTCGATTCCTTAGGATGATCCTTTGGAATGTATGAACAAGGAATGATTGATTCTTAGGGTAGATCCTTAAGAATGAAGAAGATAATGGGGATGGGTAATTGGGTTGATTGTTTGATTGTTGGAACATAATAATTATATTATTGTGGGTTGAAAACCCTGTGTACTCATCAGGTTTCCCAACCTGACCCACTCAGTTTATTTGTATCACAGGTGTTGATATGAAGTCACATTACACTGAGAGATTTAAAGAGATGTAGATCACTAGTGTAAATAAATGTAAGTTCTATTTACGCTTATGTTTATGTATTAACGATGACATCCAAAACGTTTTAAAATGAACAAAATACGTTTCTTCGAAAATGTTTTAATAACATATTTATCATGTTTTTCTGGGAACAAATTCCGCAACATTTTTATTAAAAGAAGTACTCTGATTTTTATAAAGCATAAACAAAATCTGTCTTTTCTGGCCGTGAAAATGGGGATGTCACATAACTACACTTCGACACCTCACTATTAAGTTCCAACTCTACATACTTTTTGGCTAATTGTGTCTTTAATGGAACTAGTGAGGGAATTTGGTCTTGGAAGGGGAAACATGGTCTTTTGCCCAGAATATGTATTAAACTTGGCTTAGGATTAGTCATGTATGGAAATTTACCTTAATTATTAATTAGGGTTAAATGTTTTAATTATTAGGCAGAGTCTAATTTCGGCAGTTCGGGTGTTAGTTCTTTTAGTTAATTGTGCGAGGTGAGTCTCCTCACTTTTGTTACCTGTGTGGTAGAATATGTTATATATGAGATGACCAGATGGGTCTATGTGTTATACTGTGATATCTGTTACTGTGTGTTGAGACTTCGGGTAGTCTCCAGGGTTGCTGAAAACCCATAGGGCGTGTTGTTTGCCCACTGGGACTTTGGGCAGTCTGTAGGGTTGTTGATAACCCATAACTATTTACTTTGTGACGTGTTTTATGTGGTATTTTAGTGAACTCACTATGCCTCGTGCTTATAGTTGTTGACTAAATGTGTTTCAGGTACTTTTGAGGATTACGGGAAGGCGAAGGCTTGATTCTACACATTCGCATGGGGTTTATCATTTCGGATATTTTGATATTTTGATGATGATCTATAATTAACATTGTGATTTTCTTGAGATGGTTTTTATGAACAATATTTTATATTAATTTAAAAATGAAAAGTTTGGATTGGAAATTTGGATGTTACAAATTGGTATCAGAGCCCTGGTTTGAGGGATTCAGATGAACACTTGTGGGATTCCAAACTCAAAAACTAAGGATTTGAGTGTTTTTATAATTTGTTTTTTAAATAGAAATAAAGTATTTCAATGGAGAAAAACCGGATGAAGCAGTTTGGAAAATCAACCACAGCTCGAGCGGTGGTTTCCCAAAATATCTCTAATTATTCTATGTGTAGTATTGAGCTATTATTTTATGAACTGATAGAACGACATGCAAGGTGATAGGCTAAGGATCCTTTACGAAGAGTGTGTTAGGGTTTCCTGATTTGTGATGCCTTTTTCCTAGGAGGTTTCTTTTATAAGATTGAACCTATCATTGCTATTTGCTTAGTGTATGCAACATAATTGTACATAGTTAGGATTTTAGAGCCTTAGAATGCCTGATTTAGCCTTTATTCATGTTCCTTGTTTGGTTGTGGACTTGAGGTATAAACATTTATTCGACTGTATATCGAGTCCTATATTATGTAAGATTGGCATGCGTGATGCAAATGACGAGAATAGTGGAGATCTTAGCAATGTAGAGTGGTGTTAGGAAGTAGTCTATGACGAGTGACTAGATTCTTAGTAGTGGTTATGAGGAACCTGCAAGGTGAGTATAGAGATACCCTTAAGGAATAAAATACGGATTGGTGTGGAAGGTACCCATACTACTGAAAGCACCGAATATGTACACAACTCAAGAAAGAATCTTTGGGTACTGAGGAACTTGTAGGAGAGTGTAGTGTTTGTGCATGCGCTTTAGCCTGTTTCTGATAGTTTTATTATGTGTTTCGGTATGGTGGTTACCCGAGGTTCTGGCTCCAACGACCCCGAGAGCCCAAGTTTCAGTGAGGATGAGATCCATAGGATCATTGCTGCCGAGGTGGCCGCGGCGATCAGAGATGCCATACCAGAGATGTGCGGTTCTATTAAGACCATGTTGAGGTTGGATAAGGTGTCTAAGTCCATAACTTATTTGGTATATACTTGACCCGACCTGGCATGGTGCATTTGGGTTGCATTTCACCCGAACAATTTATGGATAATTTTATGAGAGTTATACACATATGTTTATTAATATATTATAAGTTATAATATATTAATATGAAGTTATGTTATTTAATTAGTCTTAGTCTTAAATTAATTATGAATTAATTTAGAGATTAAAAGGAAGACTAATTAGATTATGGGCTATTGGTTTTATATGGTGTGGGCTAACACTCATTTGTTAATGGGCTAGGCTTGGATGGAAGTCCATGGATGATCCATGGAGCTTTTAACCCATGGGTCCTTGGAAAAGGAAAGGTCATGGGTTATTAGGGTTTCACCCTAACCATGTACACTATATAAGCATGCTTATGTTGCATGAAATAGCCACTAGTGTGTGTGCTTATGTGTGGCCGAAAATATAAGTGTGCATACACTCTCTCAAAGTTTCCAAGTGTTTGTGGTGATTTGTGATTCCATTTTAGACATTCACATTATTGGTGCTTGGCCCTCAAACTCCAAAGAATCAATCTCATCAAAAAAGGTATGTAATCTCATCTAACTCTTTTATGTTTAAATGTTCCCCATGCCATGTTAGATAGGTTATGAACCTTGGAAAATTATTATTTTGCATGTATTTAGACAAACATAGATCCAAGGTTTATTAGGGTTGCATGCACACTTAGGAAGTGTTAGATTCCTCAAAACCCAACAGTGGTATCAGAGCCTAGGCTTGCTTGTTTGATACTTGATGCAAAATAGTTGAAAAAGTCGAAAAACTTGCTGTCTGCCTGATGAACTCGCCGAGTCCATGGGGGGACTTGCCCAGTTCATGTGTATCTTCAACCTACTCGCCGAGTAGGTTCATGCACTCGACGAGTAGGAGCCACAGAGTGCAGATTTTCGACTTTTGCTGCTGGAAATGGACTAGAAACATTACCCTAAACTGTTTTGGTGTTTTAAAACGTGTTTTAGTTGGTGTAATGGTTGTTCTAATCCAATTACAATAGCATATATCAAAATTCCATGATTTTTATGTGTTCATATATTTCTTGAAATTTTGATGATCATGTTCATGTTCTTATGAATTTAGAAGATGATAGGAATTATTTGCTGAATGTTTAGAATTAATTCTTGATCATTTATGTGTTTTAATGGAGTCCATAATTTGTCCTTAAGTTATGGATATCCAAAGGTCACTTTTCTTTAACACACATTTAAACACATAAGTTACATGAAAATGAAGAGTCTTCATTTTTATGAGCCTTTAATTCATAAGTTATGAAATGAAAAGTTTTGGATAGTTACAAAACATGTCCTCAAGTTTTGGAATTTGTAAAGTTTCACACACTTTAATAAACTTTAATTCCAACCCTCAGAGTTTTAATAGTTAAAATTCAACCCTTATACTATTTATAACATTAATGGTTAATTATTATATATATGTATAAGAATAAGTCGTTTTACCGTTAGTAGGCCTCATTCACAAAGCCGGTCTATAAGGTGGGTATAAGGTTGTTGCCTATAAAATGGCAACTTAATGGGTGTCTATTCTCACCCACCGCTTGCTTGACTGGTGGAGGGTCATTAGCCGAACGGGTAGGACAATGACTTTAAATCCTCATTAAAAGTATGATGATTATTATAAAGTAACTAAACCTTTTCAATTCCCAATCTTAGTTATTTTAGGAAAAATGTGAACATGGTGCTAGTCCATGGAATTCACACTTTGTACCTTACCAAGTCGTTGGTGGAGCGTGTGTGGTTAACCGGCACACTAACTTGGACTAGTAAGGATCACGAAGGGTGATTTAATGTTTGTCATAGATCAATGGAGCGTGTGTGGTTAACCGGAACATTGATTAGGTGATAATATTAAGGGTACCAAGTGAATTAGCATGGTTATTCACACCTTGTTTTGTGATCCTCGGCATCCCAGTCGCAAAACTTGAAGGGCACAATCGAGATTGAAACATGCCATTCAAAAGTTCAATGAATCTCAAAAGAATCTAGGAATTTCAAATCCAATTGAAAACCTAATAATTCATTTTTTTTTCATGGTAGAAATTGGTGAATCTTCATTCACCTACCTTTCAAATATATTATTACTTAGATTACGGCATCCCTCTTCTAAGTATAATATATTGTGATTGGGTCCTAGCCTTAATATTACATTTGGGTGTCTTATTAAGGATTATATATATATATATATATATATATATATATATATATATATATATATCTAATCTAAACTTGCCTTTTTCTTTCAGATGTCTTCCAACACTAATGCTTCAGGCTCTAACCCAACTGGTTCTTTCTCTCTCATGAATCTTTGTGGGAGGGTCATCTTTGATGGTTCCAACTTCATGGATTGGATTAGGAACATCAGGATGGTTACTCGTTATGAGTACAAGGAATATGTCCTCGATAAGGAGTTAAAAGAGCTTGATGAGTCTACTGCTACTCCTGAGGAGATCGTTGAATTCAGGACACATGAGAGAGATGCTACTAAGGTGGCATGTATGATGATGGCCACGATGACAACCGAGCTCCAAAAGTCATATGAAGATTTCTACCCTTTTTGAGATGCACCAAGACCTAATGGAAAGGTACCATCAGAGTGCTCGTCAGGAGCGGTATGAAATAATCTCCTCCATAATAACTACCTGCATGAAGAACGGTGATTCCGTCACGGCTCACATGCAAAAGATGAAAAGGTATGTGGACCGTTTGCTGAAGCTGAATGTGAACATCCCTGAGGAGTTGGCAATTGACATCATTTTGCACTCCTTACCTTCTTGTTATGACCATTTTCGTATGACGTATCATATGAACAAGGAGGAAGTTACCCTCAGCAAGCTTCAAGGACTCTTGAAGACCGCTGAAACCAGTCTTAAGGGCAAGGCGGTTGTTACCTCTACTACTCCTACTCCAACATCTACCCCTGTTTTGGCTATCGGGCAAGGCAAAGGGAAAAAGAGGAAGCACCCTTCGAAGGGTACCAAGGGAAAGTCTCTTGAAGGCTCCTCATCGAAGACCAAGAGCGGTTCTGTCACTCCTTCTGCCATTCCCAATGATGCTGAATGCTACTATTTCCATGAAAAGGCACACTGGAAGCGAAACTGCCCTAAGTACTTGCAGGATCTAAAGGATGGGAAAGTGAAACCCACCCATGCAGGTATTTACACTATATTGTCTAATTACTCAACATATTCTAACTCTTGGGTGCTTGATACAAGATGTGGTATTCACATATGTTCTGATTTGCAGGGCCTAAGAAGAAGTGGGGATGTGGAGCACAGGAAGATAAACTTGATCATGGGGAATAGGAAGGCTTCACCTGTTTCCAAGATTGGAGTTTATACTTTGTTGCTTAATAATGGGTTAAAATTAGATTTAAATAAATGTGTGTACTCGTCTGAAATGGCGAGGAATATTATTTCTTTTCATGCTTTGTACAAACAAGGTTTTACCTTTTCGTTTGATAATGAATGTGGTGGTATTAAAGCTTTCTTTAAAAATGTGTTTTATTTTAAAGCGTTACCTTGTGATGGTGTGTATGAAACTGTGTCGATTGTAGACAATTTAGGAAATAATGTGTTGTATATTGATTCTTCTACTAGCCTAGATAAAGCATCATTGTGGCATTGTCGTCTTGG
Source organism: Lactuca serriola (assembly GCF_051521515.1). Lineage (NCBI taxonomy): Eukaryota > Viridiplantae > Streptophyta > Magnoliopsida > Asterales > Asteraceae > Lactuca > Lactuca serriola. The sequence goes on along the minus strand of NC_136415.1, from coordinate 222,193,432 downwards.
ACATGTAAACAAGAAACGCATAGGCCAACTCCAAAAGAGTGGAGTCTTGGAGTCATTCGACCTTAAATCGGATGATAGTTGTGAATCTTGTCTACTTGGAAAGATGACAAAATCACCCTTCACTGGAACTTGTGAAAGGGGTGAGGGTTTGTTGGACTTAATACATACTGATGTATGTGGGCCATTCAAAACCGCCACAAGGGATGCTAATCGGTATTATGTGACTTTTATTGATGATTTTAGTAGATATGGGTATGTCTACTTAATCAAACATAAGTCAGAAACCTTTGAAAGGTTTAAGGAATTCAAACAGGAAGTAGAAAATCAATTGGGCAGGAACATTAAGATTCTTCGATCCGATCGAGGTGGTGAGTATCTTAGTACCGTGTTCCTTGACTATCTTAAGGAGTGTGGGATTGTCTCACAATTGACTCCTCCCAGGACACCACAGCTGAATGGTGTAGCTGAGAGGCGTAATCGAACCTTGTTGGACATGGTTCGCTCTATGATGAGTCGAGTTTCGCTACCAATCTCTTTTTGGGGGTATGCCTTAGAGACTGCCGCCCATATCCTTAATCTAGTCCCTACAAAGAAGGTTACCAAAACACCTCATGAGATGTGGACTGGGAAGGTTCCCAATTTAGACCACATCAAGATTTGGGGTTGCGAGGCTTTCGTGAGGCGTGAAACTCATGATAAGTTCGAACCCCGAAGTGAAAGGTGTATTTTCATCGGCTACCCACAGAAATCCTTCGGTTACCTCTTCTACAGACCAAGTGAGAATGTGGTCTTTGTAGCGAGAAGAGGGGTCTTTCGTGAGAGAGAATTTATAAGCCAAGGAGACAGTGGGAGGCAAATTGATCTTGAAGAAATTCAAGAAGCAATTGGTGAAGGAACCTCAGACACTAGCAATCAACCTGAGGAGGAAACTCCTGTTGAGCAAGCTGACATGTCTGTACCTCCGAGGCGTTCCACACGGGTTAGGAACACACCTTTGTTTTATTATGGCTTTCATATTACTACGGAAGGTGATACATTTATCAGCGATAGTACACTAGTAAATTTGGATGAACCTTGCAATGTTAAGGAAGCCATGGCAGGCCCGGAGTCTGCTAAATGGAAGGATGCTATGGACAGCGAGATACAGTCCATGTATGACAATCAAGTTTGGAACTTGGTTGACAATGTACCAGGCCGTAAAACAGTCGGGTGCAAATGGATCTTCAAGAAGAAGACCGACATGGAAGGAAAGGTGCATACTTATAAGGCTCGACTGGTTGCGAAGGGTTTTACTCAGACTCAGGGTATTGATTATGATGAAACCTTCTCGCCGGTAGCAAAGATTAAGTCTATTAGGGTTATGCTAGCCATTGCAGAATTTCATGATTATGAAATATGGCAAATGGATGTCAAAACCGCTTTCCTTAATGGAAAGTTGGCTGAGGATGTGTACATGAATCAGCCAGAGGTTTTTGTCAGTGTAGAGTACCCTAATAGAGTATGCAAGCTTGAGAAATCCATTTATGGATTAAAACAAGCATCTCGTAGCTGGAATCTTTGTTTTAATGAGAAGGTCAAAGAGTTTGGCTTCTCGAGAAGTGAAGATGAGTCTTGCGTATATGTCAAAGCTAGTGGGAGTATAGTTAGCTTCTTGGTACTGTATGTGGATGACATACTACTTATAGGAAATGACATCCCAACCTTGCAGGAGGTTAAGTCCTGGCTTGGGAAGTGCTTTGCTATGAAGGACCTAGGGGAGGCTGCCTATATCCTAGGGATAAGGATATTAAGAGAAAGGAGTAGAAGACTAATTGGACTTAGTCAGAGTACCTACTTGGATAAGGAATTGAAAAGGTTCAACATGCAAAATTCCAAGAAAGGAGATTTACCGATCCAAAGCAATGCCAAACTGAGTAAGACTCAGAGTCCGAGTACAGAGGCAGAGATAGCTGAGATTAGCCAATTACCGTATGCTTCTGCTGTTGGCTCGATCATGTATGCTATGACTTGTACCCGCCCTGATGTGGCCTTTGCTTTGAGCATTGTCAGCAGGTATTAAGGGAACCCTGGCAAGGCTCATTGGACCACGGTAAAGAACATTCTCAAGTACCTGCGGAGGACTAAGGATTGGATCCTTACCCTTGGTGGGAGTGATGACTTGAGAGTATTAGGGTATAATGATGCTAGTTTTCACACTGATAGGGATAACTTCCGCTCTCAGTCGGGCTGGATCTTTACCTTAAATGGAGGGGCAATTTCTTGGAAGAGTTCCAGGCAGGAGACGGTGGCTGATTCGACTTGTGAAATAGAGTATATAGCAGCGAGTGAAGCAGCGAAGGAGGCGATATGGCTAAAGAACTTCATCGGAGACCTTGGAGTTGTACCAGCTATTAAAGAACCTATCGAGATTTTCTGTGACAGCAATAGTGCGGTTGCCTTAACCAAGGAACCAAGAGATCATGGCAGATCCCGACACATTGACAGAAAATATCACTTCATAAGACACAAGATTGAAGAAGGACTCCTCGTGGCAAAGAGGGTATCGTCAGATGACAATCCTGCAGATCCCCTTATGAAGGGAATGACGAGGGTTAAGCATTTTCAGCATGCGAGGCGCATCGGGCTGAGGGACGATATTAGTTTTACAGATTAGATAGTTTTCCTAAAACTTGTAAAATGTAATCGACATTTGATGATGAATAAAATTTGTGATTTATTTATGAGTAAAGTGTTACTATCATTGTCAATTATTTACTATTGTTTCAGTTTTGCATGTTTTGACTTCCAGAATAATTAATTTATTCAAACCTCCACAATCGGTCATATGTCGGAAGTAGGTACGAATCAAGATTGTCATGAATTGGGTTTGTAGATGGCTAAAGGTGTTTAGACATGGCAATGGTTGCTGCAACGTTCATGAGTACTCATAAGTTATGAGTATTGGTATAAACCCACGCTCACTTGTATCACTTCATGGAATTTATCTCGAGTGATCGTGAGACGATAATATCATATAAGTCTTCAAACCTAGAGATATGAGTTGTTACCTATGAGTTAGTTGTGCGTTGATTGCACGTAAACGCATCAGTAACTTGATGTTATAAAACGTGCCTTTGTGTACAATTTAACAAGTAGTAGAACAAGCATATGAGTCGAAGTTTATCTGTTCCTTCTAGGAATAGAAGCGATATCTGGGCCCCTCGATGATTTTGTGTTGGCCCATGTACCGGGCCCGGTCAGAACTAAACTGATGTGTTCAGTAAAGTTCTTTGTCAAACAAATCCGAAATCGAGAAACAACTGCCAGACAATAAGCAAGACATAGTTCCATGTGTTTGTCCGGCTGATATCATGAGAACAAAGGATTATATGATCACTTGTCTTAAAATGGCGCTTCATAGTTCAACAGAGTTTTCGAGAGCTACGATTGCTGGTTGGTTCCTGAAGTTATATAGGCAAATACAGTCATTAGACTTATCCAAGTGGGAGTCTGTTGGATAAGGTGTCTAAGTCCATAACTTATTTGGTATATACTTGACCCGACCCGGCATGGTCCATTTGGGTTGCATTTCACCCGAACAATTTATGGATAATTTTATGAGAGTTATACACATATGTTTATTAATATATTATAAGTTATAATATATTAATATGAAGTTATGTTATTTAATTAGTATTAGTCTTAAATTAATTATGAATTAATTTAGAGATTAAAAGGAAGACTAATTAGATTATGTGCTATTGGTTTTATATGGTGTGGGCTAACACTCATTTGTTAATGGGCTAGGCTTAGATGGAAGTCCATGGATGATCCATGGAGCTTTTAACCCATGGGTCCTTGGAAAAGGAAAGGTCATGGGTTATTAGGGTTTCACCCTAACCATGTACACTATATAAGCATGCTTATGTTGCATGAAATAGCCACTAGTGTGTGTGCTTGTGTTTGGCCGAAAATATAAGTGTGCATACACTCTCTTAAAGTTTCCAAGTGTTTGTGGTGATTTGTGATTCCATTTGAGGGATTCACATTATTGGTGCTTGGCCCTCAAACTCCAAAGAATCAATCTCATCAAAAGGTATGTAATCTCATCTAACTCTTTTATGTTTAAATGTTCCCGATGCCATGTTAGATAGGTTATGAACCTTGGAAAATTATTATTTTGCATGTATTTAGACAAACATAGATCCAAGGTTTATTAGGGTTGCATGCACACATAGGAAGTGTTAGATTGCTCAAAACCCAACAGTTGATTGAGACTTTCGACGAGCGCTATGTTGTCATCACTGAGGCTGCTGCCGCTGTAGCCACCACAGCTGTTGGTGTTGCGAGACCGCACAAGGGTGATTCATTGTAGTATTGGGCGTTCAACAACACGAAGCCACCAGAGTTTGAAGGGACCCATGACCCAATTTCCACGATGAGATGAATTTCATATGTTGAGTTTGTTTTTTACACTTGCTCCTGTCCGGAGAATTTGAAGGTTTGGTTTGCGTTGAACCTACTTCACTTAGGATCAAAGGATTGGTGGAAGTTTGTGATGGCTAAATATTCTCCTACAGAGCGTTCTGTTATGACTTGGGAGAGATTTACTGAGATGCTCAGAGATGATTTTGTGCTAGTGGTTGAGAAAGAGAGAGAGAGAGAGAGAGAGAGAGAGCAATCGAGTTCACAGCGGAGGAGGCCCTGCGCCTACTACCTTGTGTATTACTGATGGCTAGTAGGGGAAGGTCGAGGATCCGAGGGCTCGAGGGAGAGCAATCTAGTTGATAGCAGAGGAGGCCCGATAGGCACCTGACATCATGGATGGTACGTGTTTCTTTATTATTTCTGTTGATTTGATCTATGTTTGCTTATGATATCGCTCATGTCAGGTAATTTTCTTGTAAATTGTGCACCTGATTTAGTGCTGCCTGACTCAAGTGTGAGTCGGTCTTTTGTGTCATCATCCTTATGTCTTGGTTTTAGCATTGCACGTGAGGCCGTGAGTACACCACTAAGGATTTCTATAGCTGATGAGTATGCGGTCTCCACTACTGACATCTATCAAAGCTGTATACTAGAGATTTGTAGTGTTGAGTATCCGGTAGACCTTATCCCTATTGCAATGGGACATGTCTGTGTTATTGTGGGTATGGATAAGCTGAGTCGGTTTGGGGATCTGGTTGATTGTGAGCGGAATTTGGTGACGGTTTGTGATCCTAGTGGGGGAGTCCTTACCATTTACGGAGAGGGTACTAGTTCAGTATCAATTTTTTGTTCTACCCCCAGGGTAAGGCGGTGTTTACTACATGGGTGCATAGTTTATCAGGCATATGTGGTGGATACTCGGGTTGACGAGAAGAGATAGATTTCCATTTTTGATGTTCCTATTGTGCTTTATTTCCCTGATGTTTTTCCGGAAGACTTTTTGGGTGTGCCTCCCAAGAGGCAGGTGGAGTTTTAGATCGATCTGATCCTTGTTGCGGCACTGATTTCCAAGGAACCATATCTCCTTGCGCCACCTGAGATGCAGGTGTTATTCTCTCAACTTCTAGAGTTGTTAGGAAAGGATTTTATTTGGTCGAGTAGTTCACCATGGGGAGCACCGATCCTTTTTGTCAAGAAAAAGGATGGTTCACACCAGATGTGTATGGATTATCGAGAATTGAACAAACTGACAATTAAGAACTGTTATCCAATGTCAAAGATTGATGATCTTTTCGATTGGCTATAGGGGTTTCTTGGTTTTCCAAGATCGATATGAGGTTTGGTTGTAATCAGATGAAGGTGCGAGAGGAGGATATTCAGAAGACGGCCTTCTGAACTCATTATGGGCATTACGAGTTCATGGTGATGCTTTTCGGGCTCACTAATGCATCAGTAGCATTCATGGATCTCATGAACCGGGTGTGTAGGCCCATGTTGGATCGGTTAGTGATTTTCTTTATCGATGACATCTTGGTCCATCTGAAGACCAAAGAGTAGCATGAAGAGCGTTTGCGAGAGATTCTTGGGGTTTTGAGGATGGAGAGGCTATACACCAAGTTCTCTAAGTGTGAGTTCTGGTTGTGAGACGTTCAGTTTCTTGGACACCTCATCAATAAGAACAATATCTTGGTTGAACCAGCCAAGATAGAGACGGTTATGCAGTGGGAGGTTCCAAAGTGTCCATTTGAGATTCAGATTTTCATTGGTTTGGCAGGATACTATTGGATATTCAATTAAGACTTCTCCAAGATTGTAGTTCCTCTCACTAAGTTGACGAGGAAGGATGTTGTGTCTAGATGGGGGCCTGAGTAGCAGACATCATTTGAGACTCTACGACAAAGACTTTGTGAGGCACCGGTACTTGTCCTCCCTAAGGGAGTTGAGGATTTTGTGGTCTATTGTGATGCATCCATTTCAGGGTTGGGTATTGTGTTGATGCAAATACGACATAAGATTGCGTATGCTTCTAGGCAGCTGAAGCCTCATGAGGCGAAGTATCTCGCACATGATCTAGAATTGAGGGTGGTGGTTCTCCCTCAGGAATTGGCGCCATTATCTTTGTAGGGTTCGATGTACTATCTACACAGATCATAAGAGTCTATGGTATCTTATGGATCAACCTACTTTGAAAATGAGGCAGAGGAGGTGGTTTAATGTAGTAAAATATTATAATCGTGAGATTTTGTATCACTCGGGCAAGGCCAATGTGGTGGCCGACGACTTGATTCAGAGGGCGGTCAGTGCCTCGATTCAGGATATGTGTTTGTGGATGGTCGTGATGAATCCATCCTTGGAGATGATCATATGTGCGTAGTCAGAGGCCATCATGGAGGAGAATCTGAAGAGTGAGCGGGTGGTTGGTCATGTTCCAACCTTTGATATCAACAGCAGGGGTTATTCACTCTTCATGAACATGTTAGGGTACCATATACCAGCCAAGCTCGAAGAGTGTTGCTGGATGAGGCCCACAAGTCGAGATTCTACATTTAATCGAGGGCTACAAAATGTATGTTGACTTGAAACATAGGTATTAGTTTCTGTGTATGAAGAGGGATGTGGCATGGTTCATGGAGCGGTGCTTGACCTACCAGAAGGTCAAGGACAAACATCAATGCGCTCATTACAAATTCTAGCACTTGGAGGTTCCACTGTGGAAGTGGGAGCTGATTACGATGGATTTCATTACGAAGTTTATGAGAACTGCGAAGGGTTTTGATGTTATTTGGATGATAGTTGATCGTTTGGCAAAGAGCGCTTACTTCTTAGCCATAAGTGAAAGCTCTCCTACCGAAAAGTTGGCTGAGATTTATGTCTGATAGGTAGTGGCTCGTCATGGGGTCGCAACTTCTATTGTGTCAAACAAGGATGTTCGTTCTACTTCCAGATTTTGGAAGAGGTTTGACGAAGAGTTGGGAACCCGATTACATTTCAGCACCACTTATCATCCGCAGACAGACGGAAAGAGTGAGAGAACTATTCAGATGCTTGAGGATATGTTGCGGGCCTACATCATTGAGTTTGGCAGGAGCTGGGACTCCTACCATCATTTTTCTAAGTTTTCTTACAACAACATCTATCACACCAACATTGGTATGCCTCCCTTTGGGCTCATGTATGGGATGAGGTGTTGAATTCCTTTTTACTGGGGTGAGGTCGAACAGAGAGTCATGAGGAGCAATGAGACAGTGCTTAAGATGGTATACCTTATCCAACAGGTCAGACAGAGATTACTGACGCCCCAGAGCTGTTAGAAGAGTTACGCGAATCGGCAATGCTCAGAGTTGGAGTTTTAGGTTGGAGATTTGGTGCTCCTAAAGGTATCACCTTGAAAAGGTGTTATCTAGTTTAGGAAGCGGGGAAAATTGGGCCCCAGGTTTATTGGCCCTTTCAGAGTGATAGCCCGGGTGAGGAAGGTGGCAAACCGGTTTGAGCTGCTTGAGGAGTTAAGTCATATTCATGACACCTTCCATGTTTCCGAGTTGAGAAATTGTGTAGCCGATGAGACAATTGTGGTCCCTTTGGAGGAAATTCAGGTCGTTGGTCGCCTAAAACAAATCGAGAGGCCAGTGGCGGTTATGGATATGAATGTAAAGACCTTTAGGAACTAGGTAATGGAACTTTGTCAAAGTTCAGGGCAACACCGGAAAGGATTTGAGTGGACTCGGGAACTCGATACCGAGATGAGTGACATTACCTAGATCTATTTGCAGGTACCGACTTCGAGGACGAAGTCTGATTCTAGTGGGGGAGAATTTTAACACCTATTTCAACGTATTTCCATTTCAACCCTTACTATTTTATATTATTGCAATTTAGTCCCTTATGTTGGGCGTACAAGGCTTGTACGCCAGGCGTAAGTTAGCATGAGAAGTCATGGCAGAGGAGGAGTACATTGGGCATACTCATGCAGTCCTTTAACCGTAAATTTTTAGAGTTGTGTCCCGTATATAAACATCATAATCCACCTTGGGCCTTCTAATCACCAGCCTCCATCCCTCTAAATCCTTTCCTTTCTTCCGTGAATGTGTTATGGAGTTTTTGGTGATGTTAGAAGTTATGGTTTTTTGATTAATTAAGCTATCTTTAGCCATGAAAATGAATAAATTCAGAGACTTTATGGATCGCGACGTCTTCTTAGATTCAAATATGAGATTAGAGCAAGTGTCTTAATGATTAAGACCTTAATAATGGAGTTTTAGGATTAGCCGGTTTACGCCGAGCATAATCCTGGTAATGCCCATCATAGCCAAATGCGAGCCCGATCATTTCCATCCAAATGCTCTATGCCTAGCGTAGAGCTGTGCACGTTGTGCGTACGACCACATGTTGACTTTCTTTAACTTTTGGGCTAATTGTGTCTTTAAGGGAACTAGTGAGGGATTTTGGTTGTAGAAGGATCAAAATGGTCTTTTGCCCTAAATATGGATTAGACTTGGCTTGGGATTAGTGGAGTATGGAAAATTACCTTAATTATGAATTAGGGTTAACTGGTGTAATTATTAGATGGAGTCTAATTCTGACAGTTCGAGTGTGAGTTCTATCAGTCATCTGTGCGAGGTGAGTCTCCTCACTTTTCTTACCTGTGTGGTAGAATATATTATATATGTAATGACCAGCTATGTCTATGTGATTTGCTGTGATACGTATTATTATGTGTGTTGAGACTTCAGGTAGTCTCCAGGGTTGCTGATAACCTACATGGCATATTGTTTGCCCACTGAGACTTCGAGTAGTCTACAAGGTTGCTGATAACCCATGGTTGTTTGTTTTTATGTTGTGTTGTATGTGGTCTTTTGGGAAGCTCACAAAGCTTTGTGCTTACAGTTGTTGATTAAATATGTTTCAGGTACTTTTAATGATCTCAGGAAGGCGAAGGCTTTATTGTACACATTCGCCTGCAATTTATGATTCTGGATATTTTGGGACATTGATATTTTGATGATGGTCTGTAATTGACATTGTGATTTTCTTTAGTTGTTTTTTATGAAAAGTTATTTTATACGAATTTAAAAATGAGAAATTTGGTGTGGAAATTTGGATGTTACACACTGTAATTGTTGTCGCCGCGACGCTATACTGGGGTGATTCGATGCAGTAGTATGATTCCAAAAATACTAAACCCTTAGATTCTGACGAGGTCAAGGACTCGATTATAGAGTTGAGATGGATTATGATGTTGAGGGCTGCTTTTACACCCATGTCCAGATGATCTGAAGGTTGGATTTGCACTGAATGTACTTTGCTTAGGAGCGTAGGAATGGTGAAAGTTTGTGATGATTTGTTATTCACTTGTAAAGCGGGCCACGGTGACATCGGATCGATTTGATGAGATGTTGCATGATGAGTATGTTCCTTTGGTTGAGAAGGAGCGGTTGTCCCTTGAGTACCTATCGCTCAGACAGAAGACAGAGACGGTGACTAAGATCACTAGGATGTTCCACGAGAGAGCCCTATTTTGTCCTGAGTACGCATCTTCTGAGTAGGCACAACAACCCAGTATTTGAGTATACTCAAGAAGGAGATCACAGAGTTCGTGATGAACTCCTAGTACCAGATATCAATTGAGTTGCAATCCAATGCTAGGAGGAGGGATATCAAGTTGGAGTTGCAGGTAAGAGAGTCAGAGGTGGATATACATAGGAAAGATAGGAGACCAGTCCAGCCGTAGTCGGAGGCTAAGAAGGTCAAAGCTGCAGATTCGTGATCAAGATGTCAGAGGAGCTGCACTTGCAGTAAGTGCGGTAAGTGTCATGAGGGTCCTTACCGGGCGGGGAACGTATGCTACTTGTGTTGCAAGGAGGGACACTTGGTGAAGGATTATCCAAAGGGTTTACGAGTTTATTTTAGTTGCACCAAGAGGGCCATGTAAAGGCCGAGTGTCCATTACTTGCATCGTAGATAGTTCAGACTCCTCTTCCTACGACCCTTCACACCATGTATGCTTTTCAGGGGAAGGCTGAGTCCTCAAAGGCTCGAGGTCGAGCTTTTTGGTCGACTACACAGTAGGCCAGAGCAACACAATATGTCATTGCTGATATGTTTTTATTTACATTTATGATGAGTTATTTGTGTTTATGGTTATGTTGTGCTCCTGTTAGGTACTTTCCTTATGAATTATGTTCTTGCTTTAGTGATGTTCGGCTCGGGTACGAGTCGGTCTTCTGTGTCAACATCCTTTTGTAGAGATTTTAGTACTATTCGTGAGGCCTTGTATTGATCCTTTAGGTTTGCAATAGAAGATGATCACATAATTTTGGCTTTTGAGATATATCGGGGTTGTGTGTTGTTGATTTGTGGTGTCAGATATCCTTTTGATCTTATCTCTATTATGACGGGGGATATCAGCATGATTGTAGGTATGGATTAACTGAGTCGGTTCAGAGTACTAATTGACTATGAAAAGCAGTTTGTGATGGTTTGTGAACCAAGTGGGGGAGTGCTGAGAATTTATGGTGAGAGTACCAAAGTTGGGTCTGCTTTTTGTTCCACTGCCATGGCGAGGCAGTGTCTTCGTCATGGGTATATGGCGTATCTTACATATGTGGTCGATTTTTAGGTTGCGGGGAGGAATTCAGTTTCTGACGTCTTGATTGTGACGGAATTTCCTGATGTTTTCCAGAATGATTTTCCTTGTATTCCTCCTAAGAGGCAGGTGCAGTTCAGGATTGATCTGGTCCCTGGCGCTACCCTGATTGCCAAGTCGCCATATTGCCTTGCGTCGAATGAGATGCAAGAGTTGTCCTCTAAGCTCCAGGAGCTATTGGGCAAGGAGTATATTCGGCCGAGTAGTTCACTGTGGGGAACACTGATACTTTTTTTTTCAAGAAGAAGGATGGTTCACACCGGATTTGCATTGATTACTGGGAAATGAACAAGCTGACGGTGAAGAAACGGTACCCATTCCTGCATATTGATGATCTTTTTGATAAGTTGGAGGGAGTATCTTGGTTTTCCAAGATTGACATGAGATCTGATTACCATCAGATGAGGATTTGTGAGGAGGACATTGCAAAGATGGCATTCCGAAATCGTTATGGGCATTATGATTTTGTACTGAGGCCTTTCGGGCTCACCAACCCACCAACATCGTTCGTGGACCTCCTGAAATGGGTGTATAGGCCTATGTTGGATCAATCTATGATTGTTTTTGTCGATGATATCTTGGTCTATTTTAAGACCAAGGAGTAGCATGAGGATCACCTACATGAGAGTCTTAAAGTTCTTAGGGAAGATAGGTTGTACACCAAGTTATCTAAGTGTGATTTCTGGTTATGCGAGGTCTAGTTTCTGGGGCACCTCGTCAATTAGGATTGTATTTCGGTCAACCCGGCCAGGATCGAGGCGATTATGCGGTGGGAAGTTCCAAAGACTCCATTTGTGATTCAGAGTTTCCTTTGTCTGGCAGGTTACTACATGTAATTCATTTATGATTTCTGGACGATTGCATTTCCTCTCATTTGGTTGATGAGGAAAGATGCCATGTTTCGTTGGGAGCCTAGGTGGAAGGCGGCATTTGAGACTCTATGATAGAAGCTTTGTGAGGTGCCAATACTTACCCTCCCTTAGGGAGTCGAGGATTTTATTGCGTATTGTGACGCATCGATACTAGGTATGGGTGTGGTTTTGATGCAGAGGGAGCATGTGATTGCTTACTCTTCTAGGAAGCTGAAGCCTCACGAGGCGAATTATCCTACTAATGATTTGGAGTTTGGGGCTACGGTTTTCTCCCTAAATATTTAGCACCACTACGTATACGGGGTCCAGTATACCATCTAAACGGACCATAAGAGTTTGAGGAATCTGATTGATTAAACCAACTTGAATATGAGACAGAAGAGATGGATTGATGTAGCAAAAGATTACGACTATGAGATTTTGTAATAGCCCGGTAAGGCCAATGTATTGGTTAATGTGCTAAGTCGTAGGGTGGTTAGTACTCGGGCTCAGAATCTATGCTTGAGGATGACAGTTGTGACTCCATTTTTGGAGACGATTAGGGTTGTGTAGTCTAAGGCCATCATGGAGGAGAATCAAAAGAGCGAGCGGGTGGTTGTTCAGGCATCAACTCTTGGTTACGATAGTCGGGTGTTGTTGACACTGCACGGCGGGATTTTGTTTCCTTATTTGGGTCAGACCCGATAGATTTTGATTGATGAGGCATACAAATCAAAATTTTATATTCATCTGGGCACAACAAAGATTTATCATGATCTGAGACACAACTACTAGTGGCCATGTATGAAGAGAGATATGGCTTGGTTTGTGGAGCGGTGTTTGACTTGTCGAAAGGTCAAGGCCGAACACTAGCGCCCTCATGAAAAATTGAAACCTCTGAAGGCCCCATTATGGAAATAGGAACAGATCACCCTGGATTTCATCACAAAATTATGAAAGACTGTGAAAGGATTGGATGCAATGCAGGTGATTTTCGATTGGTGGATTTGATGCCATCTAGGTGATTTTCGATTAGTTGACCAAGAGCGCTCACTATCTGGCTATCCGGGAGAGTTCTTTAAATGAGCAATGAGCTAATATTTATGTTCGGTAAGTGGTTGCTTGCCATATTATGCCTAATTCAATTGTGTCATATTGGGATGCTCACTTCACTTCCCGATTTTGGAAGAGGTTCCATAAGGAGTTGGGTGCCCAATTGCACTTTAGCACCACCTATCATCCGTACGTAGATAAGCAGAGCGAACATACCATTTTGATGTACGAGGATACGTTGAGGGCATGAATCATTGACTTCTGTGGGAGTTAGGACTCTTACCTTCCCTTGGATGAGTATTCATACAACAACCATCACGCCAGCATTTATATCCCTCCCTTCAGGCTTCTTTATGGGAGGAAGTGTCGGACCCCGATTTTTTTGAGAGAGGGTTGTTATAGGGTCATGGGGAGAATAAGTATAGTGCTTAAGATGATGGAGCTCCTACAACATGTTAGGCAGAGACTGCAGACAACCTAGAGCCGACAGAAGAGCTACGCCGACCGACATTGATTTGAGTTGGAATTTTAGGTTGGGGATATGGTATTCCTGAAGGTGTCACCATGCAAATGTGTTACTCGGTTAAGGAAGTGAGGAAAGTTAAGCCTTAGGTTTATCGGTCTATTCCGATTTATGGTGAGAGTGGGCAGTGTAGCCTAACGATTGGACCACCTAGAGGAGCTTAGTCGGATTCAAAACACTTTTCATGCTTTCGAGCTGAGAAAATGTGTGATTGATGAGTCTGTTGTTGTCCCATTGGATAATATTTAGGTTAACGACTGGTTTATACTAAGCGATCGGTGGTAATTCTTGATACGAAGACGAAGGCCTTGCTCAACAAGGTGATACCCTTGGTTAAGGTGCAGTAGCAACACCTGAAGGGCTCATAGTGGATGTGGGAACTTGAGGTGGAGATGCGCGAGAGCACTATCCGAATCTATTTCTAGTTGAGAATTCTGAGGGCAAAATATAGTTCTAGTGGGGGATAATTGTAGCAATTATTTTAGGTAAATGGTTCATTTATGTTTTTGAACCAATGAAAGACGTAAAATCATGGATTTTATGATGATCACAACTTGAGGTAGGAGGCCTCACGACATGACGAGTAAGTGGTCACGACCTAACGACCACCTAGGGGTTAACCTTAATTCTCTGTTTTGTGCCCTATGTAAGGGAAGTGAGGGGCTAGGGTTTGCACACCCTCAACCTCCATCACCTCCCTTCACCCTCAAGGAAATCCAAATCCTCCATTGTCGAATGTGAGATTCTTTTGGTGATTTCAAGCTTACAATAAGAAGAAGATAAGGAGATTTGGTGCATCATCTCAGTTAACAAGTCTCTCCCTCATCATCTTGAGTTTATTTAGGACCCTTGTAAGTCCTCAAGTTCATGCGTTTGTTACCTCTATCATGTTAGATCTAGAGTGTTGTCCACTTTTCTCAATGTTTCAGGAAGATTGAGTGAGGGAATCTCATAAAGTTGGCAACTTTTTGTGTCCTTGAGACTCCTCTGCAACCCCTTGCTTCAAATCTAGAAAATTAGTGACTTATGGATTCCATGCATGAGCTTTGGTTTCATTTTTCCTTCCTTTAATCTAGTTTGTGTTCAATACATACATTGGACATGCATGTCTAAAAGGCTGTGATTTTTATGGTCTTTTAGGTTGGAGGAAACCTTCTTGAAAGTTTGCAGGTTTTGCTTGACGGATTAAGAGCATAATGCCTCAAATTATCAAGATCGATTCTCAAAACGTAATGGGGTATGTGTCATGACGCGATGACGGGTGTTTTCGTGACTGATTTGTCCTAACTTTGTCATGACGTGACAAATGGGTGGCCATGAGATGACAATTAGTTGGGGCTAACCCTTACCGTTGAATTTTGACCATGGTTGACTTTTGGTCAAATTAGGGTTTAGGGTGTATATTGAAAGAGAACTTATTTATTACTATTAGGTATCTCATTGTACCTGTTTATGTTGGATTAATGTCTAAGTCCATAACTATATTTGGTATGTACTTGACCCGACCCGGCATGGTCCATTTGGGTTGCACTTCACCGACACAATTTATATGGATAATATTTTGAGAATAGTATGTTTATGATTAATATTAATATATTATAAGTTCTAATATATTAATATGGAATCATATTATTTAATTAGTATTGATCAAGAATTAATTTATAATTAATTAAGTGATCAAAAGGAACTAATTAAATATGGACTCTTATATATATGGAATGGGCCAAGTTCATTTAGGTTGGGCTAAGCTTTCATGGATAGTCCATGGAGTGTTTAACCCATGGATCCTAGGAAGTGAAAGGTCATGGGTATTAGGGTTTAACCCTAATCCTCCATACTATATAAAGATGTCCTTGGTTGGTGAAATGGGCACTAATGTGGATACACTAAGAGGGCTAGCCGATTTCACTAAGAGAGAATCAAGTATTCATATTCTCTAAAGTCTTCCAAGGTGTCTTGGTGATTTGTGATTCCACTTGAGGCTTCCACACTATTGGGGCTAAGCTCTTAAAGCTTGAAGACATCAAGCTACATCAAAAGGTATGTCCTCTAACTAGTACTTTGTATATTAAGAACATCATAATATGCTAGTTAGGATTAAAGCCTTGGAAAGTTCTTATTTGCATGTATAATAGAGAAAACATAGATCCAAGGTTTATAGGGTTGCATGTACACCATAGGAGTGTTAGAATGCTCAAAACCCAACAGTGGTATCAGAGCCACGGGTTGTTTTCTGTTATATTGATGCAAATATTTTATTTTCAAAGTTGAAAAAAAAAGAAAAAAAAACATGAAGTTCGTCAAATTTTATGATAATTACTTGTTCTTGTGAAAAACTAATTATTTGTAAAATTTGAATAATTTGCTTTATAAGTTGAATTAGGTCAAATTTAATAAAAGATAAAATGATATGATTATTTTATTAGTTTTAAAAGTTTGATCTAAAGAGTTTTATTTTTTGAAACCTCCATAAGTTATGGATATGAAAAGGTTTTAAAAAAAAAAATTGATTCAAAGTTTTTATGGAGTTACAAAATTTGGTGTTAATGTTTTAAAGGATTCCATAACTTAAGAATAAGTTATGGATCACCAAAAGTTTTTTGTGTTACCTTGTTTTATGATTGAATTTAGATTCATGAATAAAATTATGTGATAGTTGGTTTTAATCCAAATTAATCTAAAAGAAGTTCATAAAATGTGTTTATGTAACTTATAAGTCACATTTGTGAATCTGAAAACTCATAAAAGTTGGCAAATGTTACAAAAATGAAGAGTCTAGTTCTAATTAAAAGGTGTTATGACTCCATAATTTGTCCTCAAGTTATGGAGGACCAAGAGTCTCTTCATTAAATAATAAATTAAAAAAAAGCGTAACCTTAATTAATTCCATAAGTTACAAAATAAAGAAAAAGTTAATTCTTTTATTAGTTTAAAGTCTTCCATAACTTGTCCTCAAGTTATGGAACTTGAAGAGTTTTTGGATTAAAACTACTTTAAACACATAAGTTATGGAATTAATTAGTTTTGAATAGTTTCAAAACTTGTCCTCAAGTTTTGGAATTTGTAAAGTTTTCTCTTATGAATACTTTAATTCCAATTTAGCCCTTAGAATTTTAAAGAGTTAAAATTCAACCCTTATACTTTATAATATTATAAGTTAATAATATATATATATATATATATATATATATATATATATGTATGTATAAGAG
Source organism: Lactuca serriola (assembly GCF_051521515.1). Classification (NCBI taxonomy): domain Eukaryota; kingdom Viridiplantae; phylum Streptophyta; class Magnoliopsida; order Asterales; family Asteraceae; genus Lactuca; species Lactuca serriola. Next base: position 222,176,743 of record NC_136415.1, on the reverse strand, counting down.
TAAAGTCAGTCTTACCGCTAGTACGCCTCATTCACGAAGCCGGTCTATAAGGTGGGTATAAGGTTGTTGCCTATAAAATGGCAACTTAATGGGTGTCCACTCTCACCCACCGCTTGCTTGACTGGTGGAGGGTCGTTAGCCGAACGGGTTTGACAGGACTATAATTCTCCCTTCATTAAAAGTATTAATGATAAATACTAAGTAACTAAACTCTTAATAATACCCAATCTTAGTTACTTAGGAAAATGTGAATAACGTGCTAATCCATGAAATTACACTTTGCACTTTGTTTAAGTCGGTTAGTGGAGTGTGTGTGGTTAACCGGCACACTAACTCGTATTTAACAAGGTAGGTAAAGGGTAACTTAATGTTTATCATAGTATTGATGGAGCGTGTGTGGTTAACCGGCACATCGATTGAGGGGTAAACACTTTAGGGTACCAAGTAATTTGCATGGTTACTTCACACCTTGTTTTGTGATCGTCGGCATCCCAGTCACAAAACTTGAAGGGCACACTCGAGATTGAAACATGCCTTTGAACAGTTCAATGAATCTCAAAGATCTAGGAGTTTCAAAACCAATTAAAACCTAATAATACATTTCGTTTATCTTGGTGGAAATTGGTGAATCGTCATTCACCTACCTTCAAATATTTTATACCTTGGATTACGGCATCCCTCTTCTGAGTTATAAAATAGTTTGTTGGGTCCTAGCCTTAATATTTCATATTGGGTGTCATATTAAGGACTTTAAAATCAACTATCTTGAATATCTCCCAAAAGATGTCTGGTTTAGACATATATGATCTTTCCAAATCTCTTGAAACAAGCTTTCCTAAATGAAGATGATGTCCCATGGAAATCATACTTCTTTCACCTCCTCCAATTATTCTCCCCAACCCACAAGTTCTTGAAAAGTTTAAGGTTACTCAAGCCCTATTGGCAAGGCAAGGTCTAGGTGTGATCACATCTTGGAGATGTAGTCACATATTGACAAGCCGGGAGAGTTGGGTGTCAAAGTCTTGAGAAAGTTGGTGGTTCAATCACTTTCTAAGTCACATAGTGAGTTCCTTTGGGACACCTATGAAACAGACTATGTCAAGACCCTTAATGATCTTATCTATTTGTTAAGATCAAGTTCCTTAAAACTTGATGGACATTGACAATAATGACACAGGAAATCCAAAAAAACATTCTCTTCCCAATGGAAAGGGATCGGCCATAGTCAACTCGGTTGACCAAATGGTAAAGAGAAAAGCTAAGTCTGTGATAGTCCCGTGTACCATTATCAAAGGGTCCATATGTTTATAATGCCAAAGGAAGGGCATTGGTTGCGTAGCTGCCAAATTTACCTAAGGAAGTTAAAGTCAATAAGTTTGACTCTACTTCAGGTAAAGTCCACTATCTAACTCTTCTAAGTTTCGATTCTGAGATTCCTGATACATGATGTGACTGGGTCACATGGTGATGTTTTAAGAATCAAAGAAAGGTGAAGAAACTTAAAGAAAGAATATGCTGAATCTGATGGCGTAGATGGATTTCTATCGCATAGTTTGAAGATCGGATTCTTGAGCTACTTCTTAGGAGTTATGAGATATTGCTTAGGAGTAGATAACAACAAGTTTTCATATGGATTGTAAGGATAAGTTTTTCCGCAAAGTTTTAAAATAAAAGAAAATTTTTGATTTTATTTATTTTAAAATATCCTTACAATGGCATTTGAGGAAAAATTGTTGCTTATATGATTCCATTAATAGCAAGAGTGGAAATATGAAATTGATTCTTTCATTTGTGGTAATGTCTAAATTTACCAAATAACGAAAGATTCTCATCACCCAAGTCTCAATTGGACCGGAACTTGGAATCATGCAAGTTGTATAGCATGATGAATGAGAACTTTCAAGTTTTGGAAAATTAAGACTAATTACTTGTTCACATGGATGTGTGAGTCAAGTAAAGGACTAAGGGATCGAGTACACATTCTTGTGCACTGATTAAGTCCACTACAAAAGTTTGATAAGACTATTCATCATAGTTTACTAAGGCTCAGTAAATATGATTATACTTACAAGCTTAAGTGTAACTCTGAGACATTGGAAAAAGGTTCCAATGTAAGGCAGAGCGAATAAGAAGAATCAAATTAGGCAGAAGGATAAAAGTTTCTCAAATCTGAAAAGATGGGAGAGTACTTTAGTATCAGTTTTTGTGATCATCTTAATGATTAAGAAACCATAGCACAATTAGTTCTCTAAGGAAATCTTAGTGCATTCTTATGACTAAGAAGAGGAACTTGAATTGTTGAAATGGTTAAATCATGAAGATGAGTCATACTTCGTTCCAAAAACAATTTTGAGAATCATACTCCAAGATTGTAACTTGAGTGACATGTCTTAAAGAAGGTTTAAAACACTTGTCAAATGTAAGAGTAAAAGTTTTCTACTCTTGTACATTTGAAATTGGTAAGTTGTGATGTTTTGGATAAAAACAAAGACCAACTAAGACCAATTGTGTGAAGTGTTTGTCTTGATTAGAATCCACACTATCTCTTGAATATTTGACAAGGGAGTCTTATAGGTCAAAAGGAAAGTGGGAGTCTTAAAGGTCTTGAAAGTCTCAAGAACTAATCAAGAATAGAACCTGAAGTTCTTCACTAGCACACGACTTGCGGTTTATAACCTATCGTGTTGACATATTCTGTGCCCATTCCAGTTAAAGTTGGCTTTGCATATGAGTTCTTAGAGTTCTCAATTTGTTGCACAACAACTTGGAAGCAATGGCAGGCCCTTGAGCTGCCAGGTGGCAAGAAGTTGAGATTGAGTTCAATCCATATGGTTTTGGATTTGTCATTATCTTTGTTTTGTGATTATGGTTTTGACAAATTCATATGGGTAGGAACTCATACACCATATAAATCTAAGTGTCATAAGGTTTCTCTCCGATTCATGAAAATGATGGTGACGAAACTCTTTCACTAAGTAGATTTTATCTAGATAGTAATTGTGATATTTGCATTCTCAAAGTCGTTAGTGGAGCATGTGTGGTTTACCGGCACACTAACATGGACTTGTGAGAAGTGGCAAAAAGGTCTAACCATTATGATTACGGCATCCCTCTTCATAATTGTTTAGACACACAAGTGTGCTATCTAAGGGAAGGTGTATGATTTTGATAAAGTCTTATCAAAACAATCTAGTATCAGAAATCTAAACTTTAGTAAGAAAGTCAGCTGTTTTCTAAGTACATGTCAAAGCTAGTGGGAGCATAAGTGTTATGCCAATAAACATCATGTTAGTGGGAGCATGATAATTATGATAAGTATTGCAAGCTAGCAATGTTAATTATAGAAAACAAAAGTTTCAATTGGAAAAAAAGTTGTTTTGCTATAATTAAGGGAGAAGAAATTATACTTCATCTCAAATCTATAAGCTTAGATCGTGAGGTTTTAATCATTTAGTCAAGGATATATATATGAATTTCATGTTGGAATGGCTCAACATAAGGAAATTATGTATATGGGTCCATTATTTGCGTTCTAAAATTCTATTATGATTACGGCATCCCTTTTCATAATCTGAATTATGAGAACTTGGCAAATTGAAATGGAAATGTTATAGCAAAAGACTGGTTTAGTCTTTATGTGAGACATCATGAATCGTGTCCCATATGCTTCGGATATAGGATCGATTACATGTGCTATATTCATCCTTTCTAAAATTTTCCAAATGCCTGGGGCATTAAGAAGGGAAAAGGTTTAGAATTGGATATGACTAAAAGGATTAAACAATTGTCGAGGACAATCTAAGGTTTTCCAAAGATTGGTTGCTCAAGGATAGTTGGAAGTATAGTGATAATTCTGGAAGGACCATATTGACATAATCTGTAAGGAGGCAACTCTTGTTCAGAAGTGATAGTCAAAAATGGAATCTGGAAATGTTTCAAAGTTAGAAGTTTTCAATCTGTGTATGATTAAGAAAACTTAATGCAAGAAGGATGTTTCCAAGGAGCTGATCTCCTTTGGAATACTCTGTAATGATTTTTGTCAAGTCTTTCTAATTTTGTACATAATCATTACAAGAAGATCAATGCATATAAGTTTAGAATCTAACAGATTCCAGTAAATGGCATGAATTTGGAATTCTTGCATTTGCAGTAAGGATTTGGGAGTGTGAAAATAGAATCATTGAAGTTATGTTCAATTGATCTAGTTCACAAAGTAAAGATCATAGACAAACATAGTATGCATACTTGGTGTGTGGAATGACTAGTGTTTTGAAAAAAGATAGTGTACATGCTTGGAGCATGGGACAACTATTGTTTTAAATTCAAGAATAAAGTTGATAGCTGAAACAGTATACAATGAATAATGTGTAATCATATGGTGATAAATAAAAGGTGTTTTATTTATGTTCATAGGGTTTGATACCATATTAGATTCAATTATTATTGTGTTTCACTTTGCATGTTTTGACTTCCCGAATAAACTAGGTTATTCTTCCAGAATGACTAAGTTATTCAAACCATCCACAGTCGGTCATATGTTGGAAGTAGATATGAATTAAGACTGCCATGGGTTGGCTTGTAGAGGTCTAAGGTGTTGGACAAAGGGCTACAACACTCATGAGTGCTCATAAGTTCTGAGTATTGGATTCAACCCGCGCTCATTGGAATCACTTCATGGATTTTATCACGAGTGATCATGAGACGATAATATCTTATATTCTTCAAACCTAGAGATATGAGTTGTTACTATGAGTTGGTTGTACATTGATTGCACGAAAACGCATTTGGTAACTCGGTGCTATAAAACGTGCCTTTGTGTATGATTCAACAAGTAGTAGAACAAGCTATATGAGTCGAAGTTTATCCATTCCTTTTACCTTCGGGATAAAAGCGATATCTGTGGGCCCCTCGATGATTTGATGATGACAAATGGAAGTGCTCGGCCGGGCCAGGACTGATTTGATTTGTTCAATTAGTCAGTCGTCATAAATCGGAAATCGGGAAACAACAAATGGACAGAGAGAATGATTATAATCCATGTCTCAATCCATATGATATCTAGAATGGAGGAATATATGATCCCTTATCTAATGGACAAGTTCGTTGACAAGATCAGACTTCGACAGCGGTTTTAAGAGCTACGATTGCCAGTTAGGTTTGAAGTCATACGCAATAATAGTTTTAGACTTATCTAAGTGGGATACTGTTGGATTAATGTCTAAGTCCATAACTATATTTGGTATGTACTTGACCCGACCCGACATGGTCCATTTGGGTTGCACTTCACCGACACAATTTATATGGATAATATTTTGAGAATAGTATGTTTATGATTAATATTAATATATTATAAGTTCTAATATATTAATATGGAATCATATTATTTAATTAGTATTGATCAAGAATTAATTTATAATTAATTAAGTGATCAAAAGGAACTAATTAAATATGGACTCTTATATATATGGAATGGGCCAAGTTCATTTAGGTTGGGCTAAGCTTTCATGGATAGTCAATGGAGTGTTTAACCCATGGATCCTAGGAAATGAAAGGTCAAGCGTATTATGGTTTAACCCTAATCCTCCACACTATATAAAGATGTCCTTGGTTGGTGAAATGGGCACTAGTGTGGATACACTAAGAGGGCTAGCCGATTTCACTAAGAGAGAACCAAGTATTCATATTCTCTAAAGTCTTCCAAGGTATCTTAGTGATTTGTGATTCCACTTGAGGCTTCCACACTATTGGGGCTAAGCTCTTAAAGCTTGAAGACATCAAGCTACATCAAAAGGTATGTCCTCTAACTAGTACTTTGTATATTAAGAACATCATAATATGCTAGTTAGGATTAAAGCCTTGGAAAGTTCTTATTTGCATGTATAATAGAGAAAACATAGATCCAAGGTTTATAGGGTTGCATGTACACCATAGGAGTGTTAGAATGCTCAAAACCCAACAGTTTACCCCGTGTGTGAGTTGTTGTGTTTTAGCTGCTATCCGTGAGGTGAGTCTTCTCACTATATTAGTTGTGTGGTAGTGTATGCATGCTGACCAACTGGATCTTATTTGTTGATTGCTGTTAATGTGAAACTGAGTCACTAATACCTCTTGGACTACTGTGAGTCCATGGGATTGCTACTAGTCCCCCGGGTTATTGATAACCATTGAAACGTGTTGTTAATCTACGGGACGTGTTGTTAGCCCATTGGAATTGCCGAAAATCCCCAGGGTTACTAATAACCCATAGTTGTTTATTATGTTGTGCTACATGTAATATTTTGGGAAACTTAATAAGCATCATTCTTACAACTGTGGATTAAATGTGTTTTAGATACTTCTGATGATCGTGGGAAGGCAAAGGCTTGACTGTACACTCCGGATTGTAGATTTTTTGATTTCCTCATTTTGATACTCTCATTTGGGATGATTGTATTTGATACACCTGGGATTTTACTGACTTGGTTTTTATAATACTTGAGGTTTTTCTATATTAACAATGAAATATTTTGTGGTAAAAAATGGGATGTTACACGTATAGAGGCATTGACTTTTAGGTTGTGTTCCTGTGGATACAACCCTGCTTCTATGTGTTATTCTTTTAGTGCAGACAAGCAGTGATAAATTATATGTTTAAGACGTCTGCGACAATGTTTTAACAAGTTGGCGTCATTGTCGGACACATGGTTCTGCTAACTATTTTATGAACATATATTTACGTACAAGTAATCTACTCCTTGTGGAACAAACCATAAATTAGCTTTTCATTTTTTCCAAAAGCACCACCATATTAACTTTCTAAAAGCCCATACAAAACCTACTCACCATCATCATCAGTCAAATTGTAAACCATAAACCCTTCAGAATCTGATTCTGATAAATCAACCATGAGTGATGGAAAAGGCGAAGAGAAAAATCTCTAACAATGGGCTGCACAAGAGGTTACTCAGCAAACTATTTGCATTACCTTCCCTAAAGCCCAAAATTTTGAGCTTAAACGTGGGTTGATAAATCTTCTCCGAAAGTTTCGATGTATGAAAAATGAAAACCCATATAAATTCCTCAAAAAATCTCATGTGGTATGTTCAAGAAATAAGCCACACGACTCAGCAAAAGAATGGCTATACGATCATACATCCGAATCCATAACCATGTGGAATGCGCTCACAAATTTGTTTTTAGAGAAATATTTTCCAGAAACTCGAGTTTTGAACCTTGACATATCAAAAAAGGAAAACGAGAACCTTACACTAATATTGTGAGCGATTTAAAAAGTTGCTCGTTTAGTTCCCACAACATGGAAACAATGATTACTCGCTATATCAATGTTTTTGTGAAGGTCTGGCACCTATGGAGCGAAGGTTGATAAATGCTTCAATTGGCGGATCCTTAAGTGATATGACACCAACAAAAATCTGAGAGATGATAGAAAAATTTGTCATTATGTCACGAAATTCCGAGAAAGAAGACGAGTGGTACCCTAACCAAACGCGGAGAGTTAAAGAAGTGAATTCTGCTCACTTTGATGCTCGGATTTTTGAACTGAAGAAAACAATTTTGCTTCTAAGAAAAGAAAAAAGAGTTGTGACTGGGAAAAAACAGTGTGGAATCTACCTAAAAATTGAACATCACACTGACATGTGCCCATTATTACAAGAGGATGTTGCTGCAATAAAAGTTGTCAGAGGTTACCAACCAAAAAATTTTAATCATGCAGAATAATCAGGGCTAGAACGGTAACTTTCAGCAAAGACAACAATATCAGCACCCTCTTGGTTTTCAGCAACATAATTTTCACAAGAATTAGCATCAAATTTCCAAAATCAGCAGCAAAATTTTCAACACCGACAATTTTAACAGTAGCCTTCGAACCAACAATCTAGTAGCTCTAGTGTGGCTTTATAAGCTATAGTAAAAAGCCTAGCCACTAGTACTCACGCGTTCCAGAATGAAACTAGGGAAAGTATAAAAAATATGGAGTAACAAATGTCTCAACTTGCCACATATATGATTCGACCGAAGTCTCAAGGGAAATTACCAGTGCAAACTGAGCACGATCCAAAGCATACTGTAAGCACGATATCCTGGAGAAGTGGAAAATTTTATGAAGGCCCAAGCAATCCAGCTACAAAAAATGAAGAAAATGAAGAAGTTATGGAAGAAAAGAAGTTGAAAAGGTTCAATAAAAAGAAACTCCAAGCCAAGTGAATCCGATTCTGAAGGAGTACAAGCCAGTTGCTTCATTCCCATCACGACTGAAAAGCAAAGCGTGGACGAGAGGATGAGGAAATCACAGACACATTTCTTAAGGTGGAAATAAATATTCCACTTTTAGATATTATTAAAAAATTCCTTGTTACACTAAGCTTTTAAAAGAATTATGTGTTTGAAAGAAAAAAAAATAAAAACTAGTGAAACAATAAAAGTTGGCGAAACTATTTCTGCTATTTTACAAAAAGGTTTACCTTCAAAGTGCAAGGATCCGATAATTTTCTCGATTACTTGTAAATTGGGTAGCCTAACTTTTCCAAAAGTCATGCTTGATTTGGGTGCCTTAGTCAATGTCCTCCTACTTTTTGTTTTTGAAAACTTAAATTGGGACCTCTAAAAAAGACCGCGACTATCATTTAGTTGGCTGACCACCCGACAGTACACCCAAAATGTGTATTGGAGGATGTTCTTGTCCAAGTGAGTGAACTGATTTTCCAGCTGATTTTATATTTTGGACATGGGGAATGTGTATGTTTTGACAAAAACTCAATTATTTTAGGAAGACTATTTATGAAAACTGCAAAAACAAAAAGTCATATTTTTAATGGAACATTTTCTATGGAATTTGGTAGGGATGTTATAAGCATTAAAATAAATGATGATAAAATTCCTTCTGATAATGTTTCTGTTAATTTTGTGGATATTAACAGTTCATTACCTGAGGGCAGCTGTGAGATGTCTAACCATTTTGTGCAAGAAGTAGTTTTAGATAGGAAGTTAGGTGTTGACACATCAAAAGAGCTAAAAAAGGCAAGCTTGGGGAAGAGAATGAGAAGATTTTTGGAAAGAAGATTAGAAAAAGAAAAAGATTCAAAAAGTTGAAAACAGATTTATCCGATAAAAATCTATGATTTTTATGTTCAACTATGCAAGTACCAAATTTGAAAAAAATTTCACATCTCAAAGGATCTAGAGTGAGAAAGAAAGGAGTTTAGTTGAAAAGGATTCCCATCCATACCAGTTAACAAGTTTTGTTGGACACAGTCGAACGAACGAATTTAAAAAATGGTGGCTTTTCGGGAGGCAAACCCACATAGTTTATGCTTCTGTTTTCAATAAGAGTCGATCGCAGCTCTAAGCAAGCTTGGTAAAGTTGGAGGATATTTTAATTTGTTGAAATTCAGATTTTTCGCCAACACCTTTGTTAAAATTAGAAATTTCTACAACATATCAAGTACATTCTTTCCTAGCTGCAACCTTTTGCTTTTACCTGTTTTATTGAGTTGAGCATTCATTTCCGAGCAGTGAGGACAATGCTTCATTTTAAGCTTGGGGGAGGGGGTTAGTGAAAATTTTGCATTTTTTGTTAATTTTTTTTTTGTTTTCCTTTTCTCTATTGTTCTTTTCTGCATTGCATTTGCATAAAGTATATGAGGGAAATCCAAAAAATATTTTTCATTTTATTTCTATTTTTCTACATTATATAAAAAACCAAAACGATTTTATTTTTAGTTTATTTTTTGCATAAAAAATGATGAAAAAAAATCAAATTCAATAAAAATTCTGGAAAAAGTAACATGAAATGATGAGATTTTTTAAACTTGATAGCTCTAAAAAAGATGTAAAATGAAAGTCTTAGGCGACCTAATTGATAATGGTAAATTCAATAATAGTTTTCATAACTAGGGTCGCAAAACATTGTGAGTCGAGACATCAGCTGTAAAAAAAAATTATATATCGAAACACTACGTACGTAAAAATAAAACAGTTTTAGAGCTAATATCCTAATAATTCTAAGAAAGAACCTTGCTAGACTAGTCTGCAACCCACAAAACTGTTGGGTTTTAGTATACTACAACATCTTATGGTGCACATACAACCCTAAATACCTTGGAGCTATGTTTTCTTTATTATACATGCAAGTATGAAGTTTCCAAGATATTACCCTATACTAGCATACAAATATCATATACTTGGGTAGTCAAATGGATATAATACATACCTTTGTTTGATGTAGCTTGTCTTCATGAAGCTTGAGTGCCTAGTGCCCCAAGTGTGACACCTCAAATGGTTCACACAACACCATGAACTCTTGGAATAACCTTGAGAATAAGGATACTTTGATTCTCTATAGTGAAATCGGCTAGCCCTTCTTAGTGTACCCACCCTAGTGCTAATTTCACCAACCAAGGACCTCTTTATATAGTGTGGAGATTAGGTTTAAACCCTAATACCCATGACCTTTCATTTAATATGATCCATGGGTTAGACACTCCGTGGACTATCCATGAAAGCTTAGCCCAACTTAAATGAACTTGGCCCATCACACATATATATCCAAGAGCCCATATTTAATTAGTTCCTTTTGATCACTTAATTAATTATAAATTAATTATTGGTCAATACTAATTAAATAATATGATAATATATTAATATATTAGAACTTATAATATATTAATATAAAATCACCAGAATCCTTTTTCCTCATGTTGTCTATCCAATTGTCCCGATGCCATGCAACCCAAATGGACCATGCTGGGTCGGGTGAAGTCTTACCAATTATAGTTATGGACTTAGACATTAATCCAACAATCTCCCACTTGGATAAGTCTAAAACTATTATTACGTATGACTTCAAGAACCGACTGGCAATCGTAGCTCTCAAAAGCTTCTGTCGAACTCTGACCTTGCCGATGATCTCCGACCTTTGTTAATGACTTGTCCATTAGATATGTGATAATATATTCCTCCATTATAGATATCATATGGACTGAGACATGGATTATTAATCATTATGTCTGTCCATTTTTCGTTTCCCGATTTCCGATTTATGACGACTGACTGATTGAACAAATCAAATCAGTCAAGGCTTGGCCAAGCACTCACATGTATCATCATTAAATCATCGAGGGGCCCACAAATATCGCTTTTATCCCGAAGGTAAAAGGAATGGATAAACTTCGACTCATATGGCTTGTTCTACTACTTGTTAAATATTACACAAAGGCACGTTTTATAACGTCGAGTTACCAATGCGGTTTCGTGCAATCAATGTACAACCAACTCATAGTAACAACTCATATCTCTAGGTTAGAAGAATATAAGATGTTATCGTCTCATTATCACTCGTGATAAAATCCATGAAGTGATTCAAATGAGCGCGGGTTGAATCCAATACTCAGAACTTATGAGCACTCATGAGTGTTGTAGCACCACTTTGTCCAACAACTTAGACCTCTACAAGCCAACCCATGACAATCTTGATTCATATCTACTTCCAACATATGACCGACTGTGGATGGTTTGAATAAGTTAATCAATCATGAAGAACGACCTAGTTATTCTGGAAGTCAAGACATTCAAAATGAAACACAAGAATAATTGAATCTAATATGGTATCAAACCTATGAATATAAATAAAACACCTTTTATTTATCACAATACTGATTACTCATTATTCATTGTTTTGGTTTTATCAACTTTATACTTGAATTAAAAACACTAGTTGTCCCATGCTCCAAGCATGTATACTATGTTTTCTTTAAAACAATAGCTTTGCCATACACCAAGTATGCACTCTATGTTTGTCTATGATCTTTACTTTGTGAAAGAGATTGATTGAACATCATTCCAATGATTCTCATTTCACACTCCCAATTCCTTACTACAAATGCAAGAATTCCAAATTCATGCCATTTACTAAAATCTGTTAGATTCTAAAGTTATATGCATTGATCTTCTTGTAATGATTATGCACAAAGTCACATAGACTTGACAACAAACATTACAGAGCATTCCAAAGGAGATCAACTCCTTGGAAACATCCTTTTTGTATTAAGTTTCCTAATCTCACACAAATTTATTGAACAACTTCCACCTATGGGATCATTTCCATATTCCCCTTCTGACTATCACTTATGACCAAGAGTTTCCTCTTTTTAGAATATGTCAGTATGGTCCTTCCAACAATTAACACTATACTTCCAACTGTCCTGAGCAACCAATCTTTGGTAAACCTTAGATTGTCCTCAACAATTGCTTAATGCTTTTAGTCATATCTAATTCTATACCTTTTCCCTTCTTAATCCCCAGGCATTTGGAAAATTTTAGAAAGGATGAATATAGCACATGTAATTGATCCTATATCCGAAGCATATGGGACGCGATTCATGATGTCTCACATAAAGACTAAACCAGTCTTTTGCTATAATATTTCCATTTCTATTTGCCAAGTTCTCATAATTCAACCCCTGCAGCCTCACGAATTGAAATTGTTGTTTTCTATAATTAACATTGCTAACATGCAATACTTATCATAATTATCATGCTTCCACGAACATGATGATTATTAGCATAACACGTATGCTCCCACTAGCTCTGAGATGTACTCACAAATCATACACCTTATCTTAGATAGCACACAGGTGTGTCTAGACAATTTAAGAACTATGAAAATGGATGTCATAATCATAGTCTCAATTGTTTAGACCTTTGCTATCTGCTTCAAATCTACTTGGTGGAAATGTTTCCTCACAATCATTTTCATGAATCGGAGAGAAACCTTATGACCCTTAGATTTTATGGTATATGTGTTCCTTTCCATATGAACTTTTGTCAAAACCATAATCACAAGACAAGATTAGTGACAAATTCAAATTCACATGGACTGAACTTGTGCCATCTTAAATTCTTGCCACCTGGCAGCTCAAGGGCCTGCCATTACTTCCAAGTTGATATGCAACCAATTGAGAATTCTAAGAACTCATTGCAAAGCCAACTTTAAACTACTGGTTTTTTTATTCTTGATTAGCTCTTGATTTTTTTTTTCAGGATCTTTAAGACTTCCACTATCCTCTTGACATATAAGACTATCTTGCCAAATATTCAAGAGATAGTGCAGATTCATTATCAAGACAAACACTTCACACAATTGGCCTAAGTTGGTCTTTGTTCTATCCAAAACATCACAACTTACCAATTTCAATTGTACAAGAGTAGGACACTTTTACTCTTACATTTGACAAGTGTTTGGAACCTTTCTTTAATATATGTCACTCAACTTACAGTCTTGGAGTATGACTCTAAGACTTGCTTTGAAACGAAGTATGACTCATCTTCTTGATTTGACCACTTCAACTATTCATAGCTCCTCTTCTTAGCTATCAGAATGCACTTAGAGGATGAATTATGATAAGGTCTCTTAATCATTAAGATGATCATATAACATGGTAGTAAATTACTCTACCATCTTTTTAGATTTGAGAAACTTTTTTCCTTCTGCCTAATTTGATTCTTCTCATTCGTTCTGCCATACATCGAAAATTTTCCAATGTATCAGAATTACACTTAATCCTATAAGTATAACCATATTTACTAAACTTTAGTAAATCATGATGAATAGTCTTAATGATTATTTGTGGTGGGCTTGATCAGTGCACAAGACTGTGTACTCGATCCCTTAGTCCTTTACTTGACTCACACATCCATGTGAACAAGCAATTAGTCTTAATTTTCCAATGCTTGAAAGTTCTCATTCATCATACTATACAACTTGCATGATTCCAACTTTCGGTTCAATTGAAACTTGGGTGATGAGAAACTTTTTTTATTTGGTAAATTTATACACTATCACAAATGAAAGAATCAAAACCATTTTCTTATATTACTAGCAATGGAATCATATAAACAACAATTTTTTTTTCACAAATGCCATTGTAAGGATTCTTAAAATAAATAAAATCAAAAATTTCCTTTTATTTTAAAAACTTTGCTGAAAAATCTATCCTTACAATCAATATGAAAACCTTGTTGTTATATATTCCTAAGCAATGTCTCATAACTCCTAAGTAACAACTTCAAAATTCTAATGCGATCGAAGTCCATCTTCGCGATCAGAAGTAGCATATACTGCCTTTAGACAATGGACTCCAAATAGGGAAGAGAATGCTTATAACATCACCATGTGACTTAGTCACAATATGTAATAAGAATCTCCAAATAGGAGCTTAACAGAGTTAGACAATGGACTTTACCTGAAGTAGAGTCAAACTTATTGACTTTAACATCCTTAGGTAAATTTGGTAGCTTCGCAAACAGTGCCCCTTCCTTTGGCAATTTTAATAAATGGACCCTTTGGTAATGGTACATGGGACTCTCTTAGACTTAGCTTTTCTCTTTACCATTTGGTCAACCGAGTTGACTATGGCCGTTCCCTTTCCATTGGGAAGAGAATGCTTTTTCTGGATTTCCAGTGTCACTATTGTCAATGTCCATAAAGTTTTGGGAAGTCGATCTTCTAATCAAATTTGCTTTACTAGCCTTCCAAATCATTGCTGATTCAGCAGTACCAAGCAAATAGATAAGATCATTAAGGGTCTTGTCATAGTCTGTTTCATAGGAGTCCCAAAGGAAGTCACTATGTGACTTAGAAAGTGATTGAACCACTAACTTTCTCAAGACTTTGACACCCAACTCTCCCGGCTTGTCAATATGTGACTTCATCTCCAAGATGTGATCACACCTAGACCTTGCCTTGCCAATAGGGCTTGAGTAACCTTGAACTTGTGGGTTAGTGAGAATAATTGGAGGAGGTGGAGAAAGTGAAGTTCCAAGAGATTTGGGAAGATCATAGATGTCTGAACTAGACATCTTATAGGAGATATTCAAGATAGTTTATCTAAAGTCCTTAATATAACACCCAATATGAAATATTAAGGCTAGGACCCAACACAATATTTTATAACTCGGAAGAGGGATGCCGTAATCAAAGCTATAAAATATTTGAAGGTAGGTGAATGACGATTCACCAATTTCCACCATGAAAAACGAAATAATTATTATGTTTTTAATTGAATTTGAAACTCCTAGATCTTTTGAGATTCATTGAATTGTTCAATGGCATGTTTCAATCTCGAGTGTGCCCTTCAGGTTTTGTGACTGGGATGCCAAGGATCACAAAACAAGGTATGAATAACCATGCAAATATACTTGGTACCCTTAATATTTATCCCTCAATCGCTGTGTCGGTTAACCACACACGCTCCACTAACCGACTTAAACAAAGTGCAAAGTGTAATTTCATGGATTAGCACCTTATTAACATTTTCCTAAAGTAACTAAGATTGGGAATTATAAAAAACATTTAGTTACTTTATATTTATCATTAATACTTTTAATGAAGGGAGAATTATAGTCCTTTTCCTACCCGTTCGGCTAACGACCCGCCACCGGTCAAGGAAGCGGTGGGTGACAGTGGACACCCAGTAAACTGCCTTTTTGTAGGCAATAACCTTATACCCCCATTATAGACCGGCTTCGTGAATGAGGCCTACTAACGGTAAGACTGACTTGCTCTTATACATATATAAATATTATTAACTTATAATAATATAAAGTATAAGAGTTGAATTTTAATTCTTTAAAATTCTAAGGGCTTGACTTGGAATTAAAGTATTCATAAAAGAAAACTTTTCAAATTCCAAAACTTGAGGGCAAGTTTTGAAACTATTCAAAACTCTTGGATTTTTATAACTTATGAGTTTTAATTAAAGCTTTAAAACTTTTAATGAAGAGACTCTTGGACATCCATAACTTGAGGACAAGTTATGGAGCCATAAAAGCTATTTATAAGGAAAGACTCTTCATTTTTTTTTGTAACCTAAGGCATTTTTATGAGTTTTTAAGATTCATAAATGTGACTTTTCATATAACTTGAGGACAAGTTACAAAAACACATTTTATGAACAACTTTTAGATTAATTTTGATTGAAAACTACTAACACATATTTTTCATTAATCTAAAAATTAACTCATAAAACAAGGTAACACAAAAAAAAAATTTAGATTCCATAACTTATGGAGTTTAATGTTTCTTTTATGTTGAAACTTTTCATGTTCCATAACTTAAGAACAAGTTATTGAATTCTTTAAAACATTAAGACCAAGATTTGTAACTCCATAAAAACTTTGAATCAATTTTTTTTTAAAAATTTTCATATCCATAACTTATGGAGGTTTCAAAAAACTCTTTAGATCAAACTTTTGAAACTAATAAAATAATCACATAATTTTATCTTTTACTAAATTTGACCTAATTCAACTCATATAGAAAATGATTCAAATTTTACAAATAATTAGTTTTTCACAAAAACAAGTAATTATCTTAAAATTTGACAAACGTCATGTTTTTTTTTCAAACTTTGAAAATAAAACATTTGCATCAATATAACAGATAACAACCCATGGCTCTGATACCACTTTTGGGTTTTAGTATACTACAACATCCTATGGTGCACATACAACCCTAAATACCCTAGATCTATGTTTTCTCTATTATACATGCAAGTATGAAGTTTCCAAGATATTACCCTATACTAGCATACAAATATCATATACTTGGGTAATCAAATGGATAGAATACATACCTTTGTTTGATGTAGCTTGTCTTCATGAAGCTTGAGTGCCTAGTGCCCCAAGTGTGACACCTCAAATGGTTCACACAACACCATGAGCTCTTGGAATAACCTTGAGAATAAGGATACTTTGATTCTCTCTAGTGATATCGGCTAGCCCTTCTTAGTGTACCCACACTAGTGCCAATTTCACCAACCAAGGACCTCTTTATATAGTGTGGAGAGTAGGTTTAAACCCTAATACCCATGACCTTTCATTTCTTATAATCCATGGGTTAAACACTCCATGGACTATCCATGAAAGCTTAGCCCAACTTAAATGAACTTGGCCCATCACACATATATATCTAAGAGTCCATATTTAATTAGTTCCTTTTGATCACTTAATTAATTATAAATTAATTCTTGATCAATACTAATTAAATAATATGATTATATATTAATATATTAGAACTTATAATATATTAATATAAAATCACCAGAATCCTTTTTCCTCAGGTTGTCTATCCAATTGTCCCGATGCCATGCAACTCAAATGGACCATGCTAGGTCGGGTCAAGTCTTACCAATTATAGTTATGGACTTAGACATTAATCCAACAAAAACATGGTCCTATTGGTTGACATTTGTTACCCCTCACGGTAAGAGAGAGCTCTACATCGTATTCACACAGCCAACAAAAGAAAATGAAGAAACAAGCAAAACTGTCACATCCGACCTTGTAGGGGGTACAAAGTATCAAATTTGGTACTCAATTGAAAATAAAAATTTTTATACAAAGAAGATTGAAGAACTAAAGTAGACGGCAAAAGATATATAATGCAAGTTCAATCAAATCAAGAGCCACCTCAAAGACACATCTTGCACAACTGAAGAAATGTGTGATATGGTATATGATGCTCTTATAAAAGTGAAAGCATAGAGTTCTGGCCCCTATGGGAGGGTTGAATGCTTTAGCGAAAGCTAATTTGGCCGTGACGGTGTCCTTAAGGATCGGCCAAGTTTGGTTTTTGAGCTATAAGTAGAAAGGAAATGAAACTCTAAAATATTTTATTTTTGTGAACAAGGTTAATTAAGGTATAAAGTTTAAATAAAAGTTATAGTTGGGTTATTGGTACACACCTTCGAGCTTCTTCCTGACGTTAGAGTCTATAAAAGATGGAAGACGTTGAAATGGTCAACTAGGTAGTGATTCCATTGGAGCTTCCTCGGTGTAGAGTCTAATCCTGTGAAAAAAGAAGAACAAAAGAGTGTATTTATAAAAATGAAAAAAGAGTGAAGTGTTTATGTTTCCTTTATTTTATTTTAGTTTTTATACTAAGTTCCTTTTTAAGGAATCTACATTTTTCCATTTTGTTTATAATGTTTAATATTTTTATTAATTGAGGGCAAGTAAGGTTTAAGCTTGATTAGATTTGTTAGATGCCATTTTATGCATCTTTTATAATAAAATTTACTACAATTTGCATCATATTTTATGCTTTTTCATGTACGTTAGTATAAATAATGTTCAGCTGATGTTTATCGCTAAAATTCCCATACTGTTCATGTTTTTTTTTGTTGTTTTAAGACATTTTGAGTGGAGTAGTGATTTGGAAGCAACTTCGCTGCATATTTAGAGCTTAATGTAGTTAAAATACTTGGGGAAGCTGGAACATGGGATACATTTTCTAAAAACTGAAGAGTTCGCGTCCCAAACACGTGTTTTATGCAAAAAGCGATCGTGTATTTCACCATGTGATAGTGTTTTTGATCGTGCTTCACCTTTGAAAAATTTCCATGCCAAAAGTTGAATTTCAGCACTTTGTAGAGTTTACACAATCGTGTTTCTCCATAAAATCTGTTGGGTTTTAGTTCAACAATAGTTTCATAAACTTGAAAAAAATGGCAACGAAACATCACAAGGGGCGTCGATGTAATTTGGGTGATCGTCGACCGGCTGAAGAAGAGCACTCACTTCCTTGCTATTAGTGAGAGCTCTTCTGCAGAGAGACTAGGAGAGCTATATGTGAGGGAAGTGGTATCACAGCATGGAATACCGATCTTGATTGTGTCGGATCGAGATGTACGTTTCACTTCCAGGTTCTGGAAGAAGTTCCACGAGGAGTTGGGCACAAGGTTGCATTTCAGTACCGCATACCACCCATAGACGAACGACCAGAGCGAGCGGACGATTCAGACATTCGAGGACATGCTTAGGGCATGTGTATTGGACTTCGGAGAAAGTTGGGACACATATTTGTCGTTGACTGAGTTTTCTTATAACAACAGTCACCATTCGAGTATCGGTATGCCCCCCCTTTGTGTTGTTGTATGGGAGGAGGTGTCGGACTCCCATCTGCTGGGGAGAAGTCAGGCAGCGAGTGTTGGGTAGCATAGAGTTAGTGCCTTAGAGAATAGAGCAAATACAATAGGTCAGGCAGAGGTTGTTGACAGCTCAGAGTCGCCAGAAGAGTTATGCGGATAGGCGATGATCCGAGTTTGAGTTCCAGGTGGGATACTTCGTACTCCTGAAGGTATCTCCTTGGAAAGGAGTGATCTGTTTAGGAAGAAGGGCAAGCTGGGGCCCCGATACATATGTCCGTTCAGGGTGACTACGAGGGTGGGCAGGGTCGCGTATCGGTTGGAGCAACCTGCGGAGTTGAGCCAGATTCATGATACCTTTCATGTGTCTCAATTAAGGAAGTGTATAGCCGACAAGTCGGCGGTGGTACCGCTGGAGGACATTCAAGTGGATGCGAGCCTGAATTATGCTGAGAGACCAATCGCGATCCAGGATCGGAAGATCAAGGCTCTGAGGAACAAGGAGGTGCCCCTAGGGGTGCCCTTGGTTCAGGTCCAGTGGCAAAATCGGAGAGGGTCGGAGCTGACTTGGGAGTTGGAGTCGAAGATATGGAAGCAACATCCCGAACCGTTTGCCGAACGAGACTTCGAGCACCAAGTCTGATTCTAGTGGGGGAGAATTGTAACATCCGAATTTCCAGGTATTATGTTTAATCATTTATTTTTGAGTAAAAGAGAGGAACTCGACGAGTTGAGGCGTGGACTCGTCGAGTAGGACCACCAATGCTGACTTGATTAATGAACGGAATCGACAAGTCGGAAAGGGTGGACTCGACGAGTTCGCACTGTGGATTGAAACCCTAATTCTCAGGGTCTGAGCCCTATTTAAAGGCCTTTAGCGCCTCCATTTGCAGCCACTATACCCCTGAGAAACCCTAGAAAGCAGAGAGATCGTTTATGGTGCAAGAGGAAGGCTAATTCACCATTTCTTGTGTGTTTTAGCAAGAAGGAAGGAGGTAGAACAAGCTAAACGGGTTGAGGAGCTTGGATCCACTTCTATTTGATCAGAGGAAGCTGTTGGAGGTAACAATCTGTGTCATTCCCGTGTTTATAATGATTCTATTGGAATCTAGGGTTTTTTTATGCCTCTTTTATTTTGAATCTGGAGTATGTGAGGCCCCAACGCGAAATTGTTCATAGATATTGACCTTAAGAGGTCCAGAGAGTCCTTACCACTCTGCTTTATGCCATACCTTTTGAGTTATGAGTCTAGGAGGCCATTTTAGAGGTTATTTCACCAAAAGAAGCTTTGGGTGTGTTGCATGTGTACCAAGATTCGACCTTTACGTGATTATCATGATTGGGAAGGTCAGATCTATAGGTTAGAGAAGCAGAATTGACCTCAGAAGCTCATTTGAGTATGATCATGGAAGCAACTCGCCGAGTTCATAAGTGGACTCAACGAGTGGAGTAGGGGTTCCCTGCGATTCGTGACAGGAGGAACTCGTCGATTGGAAGGATGACTTGACGAGCCAAGAGAGGCTAGAAGGATTCAGAGGACCCGCATGGACTCGCCGAGTCCCCCATGTGCACTCGACGAGTCAGGTCAAAGTTTGACCGTTGACTTTTGTTGAGCTTAGGGTTCTGGTCAAGATTAATTCAAGAGAGTTTAGGGAGGGGTAGATTGGCCTTCTACCCTATCTTTAGAGATGAGACTATGAGAGAGTATTGATCAAGAATGTTATTTCAATGATAGGAGGAGGCTAGGTCGGGATGTTGAGCACGAGAGTTTATCCCACTTCATTGAGGTGAGTCTTCTCACTATACTGTACCTGGAAGGGTACCTATGTGTGACCAGAAGGTCTTGTATGCTATGAGATGTATGTGCTATATGCGGTTATGTGATATGTATGTGCTATATATGTTATGTATGATAAGGACTGGAAGTTCAAGATGATATGGACCGGAAGGTCAGAAGGTTACGGACAGGAAGGTCGATACGGGTAGGACTGGAAGGTCTACCGGGATTCAGGATAGAAATCCCCTGAGACACTTGGACCTGAAGGTCCCACAGAGTTATGGATTGGAAAAGCATATGTGTTGTATGTGGTATTTTGGGGAACTCACTAAGCATTTATGCTTACAGTTGTTGTGTTACGTGTTTTAGGTACTAGCAAGGATCGCGGGAAGGCGCCGACATGATCCGTACACACTCATAGAGATTATGTTTGAGATTCTGGGATTTGATTGTTATGATAACATTGGATACATTGTGTTTGATATTGTTTTTGATGATTAAAAGTATGATTTAAAAATGAAAATTTGTTTTGAAAATTCACGTTGTTACAAGTTGGTATCAGAGCCTTGGTTTGAGGGATTCGGGTGCATTTTCGGGTATATCTAAACTCAAACTGAGGATTTGAGAAAGTTTTTCATAAAATAAACAATTTTTCTAAAGAAGTAAAAGGATTTGAGAAAAGCAGAAAGAAGCAGCGTGTTCGGTCAGCCAGCGCCCGAACAGTGATTTCCCAAAATACCCTTACATTATGTGTTATGAGATATGCTATGATATGTTATGCTAAAGTAGGCTAGGTATTCATATTAGGACTAGAGTGGCCTGATTTGTGATTCCTTAGCCTACGAAGATTTCTACTGCTATGAGATGCTTGACAGTGAGTAGGTAGTAGTGAGGAGTTTATGAGAGGCCTACCGAAGGGTAGCCTATGCTAGCGAGATGTAGAGTACTTGTGATCTAGGATCCAAGGAGGAGGACTTCGAGTGAATACTGATGTGGTATGGACCGTAGTATAGGGCATGTACTACTGAAGACACCAGATTAGTGCGCAGCCCAAGTAAGAATCCTTAGGGTACTAGGACACAAGTGGGGTGGAGTATCGACTGCGAGTATCCTCGAGCGAGTCTCTGATATTTTTACGTTGTATTTCAAGGACATCATGGTTAGGACACGCCACAAACTTGGGACGAGCGGCGTGAGTGATGAGTAGCTTCGTCAGATGACCACGATGAGGTGGCAGTGGCGATTCGAGCCGAGATTCCAGAGATGTTTGGGTCTATTAAGACCCCATTGATTGAGACTTTTGATCAGCGGTACGCAGCAGTGACTGAGGTTGCGGCTGCTGCAGCAACTGCAGCTGTGGCTGGTGCCAGGCCTTAGGGAGGTGACTCGTTGTTGCTTCGGGAGTTCAGCAACACGAAGCCACCAAAGTTTGACGGTACGCAGGATCCGATCGCTACGTTGAGATGGATTTCTGATATCGGGGGATGCTTCTACACGTGTTCATGTTCGGAGCATCTGAGGGTACGGTTCGCGCTGAACCAGCTTTGCTTGGGAGCGAAGGACTGGTGGAAGTTCGTGACGGCGAGCTTCACTCTTTCAGAGATTTCAGAGGTGACCTAGGAGAGGTTCACCACTATGTTCAGAGACGAGTATGTTCCCCTAGTGGAGAGGCAGCGGCTGGCTCAGGAGTTCTTGTCCCTCAAGCAGGGCATTGATTCTCTTACTATGGTTACCAGGAAGTTTCATGAGAGGGCAATGTTCTGCCCTGAGCAGGTGTCTATCGTTCAAGCATGAATCAGCCTATATTTGGGCATCTTGAGAAGGGATATTCGGGAGTTCGTGTGAAACTCGACTTATTGGATATTTGTGGAGCTCCAGGAAAGTGCCCGGAAGAGGGAGATTGAGTTGGAGACTCAGACCAGGGAGGAGGCCGAGTCTCAGGTGATGGATCGGTGGCCGACACAGTCTCAGCCGGCAGCGAAGCGGGCAAAGCCCACTGATTCGAGATTTGGAGGCCAGAAGGGCCGCACTTGCGGGAAGTACGACAAAGGACATGGTGGGGTTTGTCGATCAGGTGCTTGCTACAAATGTGGCAATGAGGGGCATATAGCCAAGGATTGCCCCAAGGGATTCATGGTTTCCTTTCATTGCAACCAGACGGGCCATTGGAAGGTCGAGTGTCCGTAGTTGCGGGGACAGCACAGGAAGCGCCGCAGGGATCTGCCCCTGCCATTGTATGAGCTACTGACGTTCGGCCGGTGAAGGCCAAGGCACCGAAGGCTCGCGGGAGATCCTTCCAGTTGACAGTGGAGGATGTCCGCGCAGAGCCCGCTGTTATGGCTGGTATGTATTCTTTCACTTATTTATGCTGAGTTTGAGGTGTTGTGCTTATATTATGATATTTGTAGGAACTTTTTTAGTGAATTTTGTACCTGCTTTGGTGTTATTTGACTCGGGTGTGAGTCGGTCATTTGTTTATTTAACGTTTAGTTAGAACATCAGTATCCGGCGAGAGGTGTTGAGTCGACCTCTATGACTTTTTATAGATGACGAGTGAGTGGTGTATGCTACGGACGTGATTCGAGGATGTGTACTCGAGATCTTCGGTGTTGAGTTCCCGATTGATCTAGTCTCGATTGCGATGGGGGACGTGTGTGTTATAGTGGGCATGGATTGGTTAAGTCGATTCGGGGCTGTTATAGAATGCGAGCGATAGTTGGTGACAATACGAGACCCTAGTGGGGGTGTACTTACAGTGTACGGTGAGGGTACCCGATGTGGGTCAGCATTTTGTTCGGCTGCCAGAGCGAGACAGAGTTTATAGCAGGGCTGCAGCGAGTTAGTAGCCTATGTGATGGATACACGAGAGGCCGCTCGGAGGCCATGTTCGATTGATGATATTCCGATAGTGCGCGAGTTCCCGAATGTTTTTCCCAAGGAGTTACTTGGTGTGCCTCCCGAGAGGCAGGTAGAGTTCCGCATCGATTTGGTTCCGGGGGCAGGGCCTATCGCCAAGGCGCCTTATCGCCTTGCGCCGCCAGAGATGCAGGAGTTGTCCTCGCAGCTTCTGGAGCTGCTGGGGAAGGGGTTTATTAGACCGGGTAGCTCACCATGGGGAGCGCCGATCCTTTTTGTCATGAAAAAGGATGGTTCACACTGGATGTGCATTGATTACCAGGAGTTAAACAAGTTGACGGTTAAGAATCGTTATCCAATACCGAGGATCGACAATCTATTCGATCAGTTGTAGGGAGCGTCTTTGTTGAATCAAAAAGTGACCCTCTTGAACTTCAGCTACTGCAGCCTCCAAGCCACCGCAGTCAAGAAGTCTCTTCAACAATCATCATCCAAAGTCTTTAGCACCGCAGTCTTTGTCTTCATTTAGTTTGCTTTGTCTTTACAGTAAAACACTCTAATGTCCATTATGCCTTGCATGGCTACACTTAGAGTTGTAAACTTGTTTTCTTTTCGAGTCTCTATAAATAGAGCTCACTCTCATGTATTAGGCACACAGTGAACATCACATCCATTTCTAATACACATCTCAAAGTTCTCATTCTATCTTACTTACTCAATCTTCTTACTCTCATAATCAATCACCATCTCTTTTCGGAGCAAGTCACTTGTGAATTAATCACTAAGTTTGATCTCACGTACTAACTTGGCTTGAATGCATTCCTCGTTATAAATCATCTTAAGTGTTTACTTGAAATAAAAATTGTTGTCGTTTACATTCCTTTACTTTTCCGCAACTAACTCACTAACATCTAACTCTTAAATATTATTGTTGAGCTAACAGATCCTTCGAGAGTAACTGTTCCATTATATACTTGTTCTAATGTTTGTTCAAGCGTGTCTCAAAGTTTTTCTCTCAACAATTGGTATCAGAGCCATAGTGGTTGCTTTTTGAAAATCGGAACTCTGATTTTTTGAAGAGCTTTCTATACCACTGAAGCTCATTTCTAAAACTCAAAAAATTTCAAAAATGGCACAATCATTATCACTGAATGTCTCCAATAGTGTTGGTGGTTCTAATCGAGCCCCAATACTGGTTGCGAATGAATATCATCACTGGTCATAAAGGATGGAGAGATATCTCAAAAGACTTGGTAGAGATGTTTGGCGATCTATAGAAGAAGGACCACATGTCCCAGTCCTTACACCAGTCCAAACTGACGGAGCCACAGAAAGGCTAGGAGGAGGTCAACCAGCTTTGAACCGTCCCACTAAATATGATCCCGACAAGATGGAAAATGATGCTATTGCCTTTTATGAAATCTCTTGTGGAGTTGCTCCTGAAAAATTTGACATTATCATAAACTGCAAATCAGCAAAAGAGATCTGGGATGTTCTCAAAAACCTGTATGAAGGTTCAGAGCCAGCTCAAGACAAGAAGCTCACAACGACACTCAATGAGTTCAAAAACTTCAAAGATCACACTGGTGAAAGTTTTGAAGACCCCTTTAAGAGATTCAACTTGATTGTCACAAAACTATCCAATGTGGGCACCGTCCGCAGCAATCATGAAACAAATCTACAGTTCCTTAATGGCTTGGTAAGACATTGGACAACAGCCAAAATGATGGTTCAAGGAGATAGGAAGTTTCACTCTTTGTCTCTCTATAAGCTTTATGGAGAATTACAAGCTCAAGAGTCCACTGTACTCAACGACTGTTCAGACTTCGGAGGTCCACTTGCTCTTGTAGCACAATCACCTCACACTCAAACATATCCCACCTCGTATGACTCACCACCGCAGTCATATGAAGCTAACTCAGAATATGACGATGAAGAAGAGTTTCAGAATGCCATCGGCCTTATCAGTCAAAAATTCAATCACTTACCACCTTCATTTCTTAAAAACCAACAGTACAACCGACCACCTTTTAACCGTAACTTTCAAAACAATCACTTTCGTTCCACCAAGAATCCTCTCCCTCCACCGCAGCCTCAGCAAACATAGTCTAAAGACGTACCACCGAAGTCTCAATCAACTGACTCTGGTACTTCTTTAGAAGACAAAAGTGAAATTGTTATATGTCACAAGTGCAACAAAGAAAACCATTTTGCCAAGGATTCCAAGGAAAACGTAGTGAAAGACAGAGCTTTCTATCTCAGAATGGCTCAAGAACTGGAGGACAAAGAAAAGGGAAAAGCCTACGTTGCTCAAGTGAAAAGGAATCATTAAGTGTGGTCATCAGGAGATGAAGATGAAGACGATCACAGTAAAGGAAATGGAAAGAACTGTATGGTAGCAACTGTTAAAGAAGATGGCTCAACCAAGCTAAAGAAGAACCATTGTTATATGGCGAAAGATGAATCTCTCAGCATTATGGAACAAGTAAAACTTATGATTCAAACTTTAAATTATAACATGCATGACTATCAACCTTTCATAGACACACTCAATGACACATGTGCTGTCGTCCTTAGAGACTAAAATAAATCCTTAGATGAGAAGAACATCGCATCGTAGGAGATGTTCCACGTTAGAGGACATTTGGAGAATAAGAGACTCAAAATGGAAATGTTAGAGAAGGACTTGATGCTAGAAAAAGATGTTAGGATGTTAAGTGAAACACAACTAGAAATAGCTTTAAATCATAGAGATTTAGCACAGAGTGAAATTGTACGCTTAAATCTTTTAATTGAAAAGCTTTTTAATGAAAGTGAAGCCATTGAGAATCTAGTTAATAATGGGAATGTTGATAACACTTTCAATTGGGTTTGGTCCAATGGGTACCCAGCCGTAACGGACTCCTCACCTCGGTTCACACCGGAACGTCCCTACATCCCTCCAGATCGAAACTTTTTGTTCCCAGTCAATGACAAAACATTTCCTGAGGATATCCAAGCTCATTTTGGTAAACTCCATGATCTGAGTAACAACTGTGTTATTGAGGAAATTCTCCATGAATTTTCTAATCATGTTGATAACATAATTCATTCTGATTCTTAGACATCATCCGTAGTTGATGAGGAAATTGTTGTAGAAAGTCCTGAAGTCACATTGGACTTCCCATCTCTGCAGTCTGACCGCAGTGTTCCTAACCGCAGTCATGAACTGCAATCTGTCCCATTACCTAGTATCAAATGTCCCACTAAAATGTCCACCAAGACTTACTATGTGGCTGTTCAAAGCAGTACACCGCAGACCATAGTCAAAAGTTATGTGACTTTTGAACCAATTAATCATGACTTACCAATCGCAAATTTTGAATTTGGTCAATGGTCTCAAAGTCCTGACTTCTCCAGTTTGGATGAATCAAGTCCATGTTTTTCAAAATCTCCAAAAGATTTAAGGAAACCGCAATTAAATGTCACTGATTGCGGTTCTCCTAAGACCGAAGCAAAAAGAGCTTTTAAAGAAGAATTTCGTTCCCATGGAAAGGAACGGGAAACTCATTCAACACAAAAGAAATTTGTTAAATGTCCCAAGTCAAAGAGTCCAGAAAAACTTGTTTTCTCTAATTATCACTTCAAATCAACTGTTTCCAAGAGAACAAAAAGGAAGGAGTTCACTGTTTCTAACACTGCTTAGAAATCATCTGACACTAAGGATAAGTCTTTTTTGATCAAATGGTTTTCAGGTCTATTCATTAGAAAATCCAAAATGGAAAGGTATTCTACCTACTCCGACCCTTCCAAAGTCACTTTCAAAAACTCAAAAATGGAAAGGAATTTTGCCAACTCTGACACTCAAAAGGTCACCTCAAGAGTTTAAGAAATCACCTCACAAAAGGCTTGCACGTGTCTACACACCTGCAAGACCTGCAAAAAGCACCTTTTCAAAACACACAAACAAAAAGGTCAAATCTTACAATCCTCGGACTGGACAAAATCATACTTTTTCCTCAAAACCACAGACTAAGCCAAATGTCTGGGGAAATGATAAAAAGTTCACGTGTCAATGTCAGTGTCAAAAGATCTTCTCTCTTGACAATCTCATCATTCTCAAAAGACTCATAACTATCCACAATCTCACAAAACTCCAAAAAATCTCAAACACCCAGGACTTGGCTTGAAAGTTGACTTAAAACCTGTCCCTGCAACCTCACATCATGCATCGATTAAAACATTGTATGTGACTCCGGGCTCCAAACTCGCTTGGGTGCCCAAATTAACCACTTAAATTATGTAGGCTTTGTGTACGGAGGATCAAGAAGAAGAATGGTTGATCGACAGTTCATGTTCCTTGCACATGACCGAAAGGTTAGAATACCTTTGGGATTTCAGGCCTATAAGCAATGGTGGAAATGTTACATTTGACAACAATGAGAAGGGAATCATCCGAGGTTACAATATAATTACTACGGGGAACTTCTCAATACAGAAGGTTGCTTATGTAGAAAGCCTTAAACACAATCCCATCAGTGTTGGCCAACTATGTAAGGCAGACCATCGAGTGGAGTTTGATGATCAATTTTGTTACATCATGACGAGTGATAGAAGAACCTACTTAATCAATTAACGATCCGAAGGCACCATGTATCCTCTGGATGTCTCTCTCATCATTGGAAAACGGCAGCTGTGCTTTCTCTCCAAAGCTGTATCCGAAGTTAGCTGATTATGGCACCGCAAGCTCGCTTATCTTAACTTCAAATACATCAACACCTTAGTCACTGAAGAACTGGTCAGAGGATTACCCATTCTCAAGTTCAGCAATGACACTCTATGTCCTACTTGTGAATGTGGTAAGCAGTTAAAAGTAGGTCACCCTATGGTGATTGAATCTTCTATATCTGAACCACTTGAACTACTCCACATTGATCTCTGCGGTCCATCAACCGTAGCCAGTCTCCATCATAAAAAATATATATTGGTTATAGTTGATGATTCACTCGCTTCACTTGGGTATTCTTCCTCAGGCTCAAGTCTGAAACACCGTAGATTCTCTTAAACTTCATCAAAGAAATAGAACTCCAGATCAAGCTTCCTGTAAGACGCATCTGCAGTGATAATGGCACTAAATTCACTAATAATCCTCTCAACAACTTCTTGGTGTCAAAAGGTATCTCTCATAACTTTTCAGCTCCGTATACACCTCAACAAAATGGTGTAGTAGAGCGAAGGAACCAAACTCTTGTCGAAGCATCCAGATCCATGCTCAACTTCGCACATCTTCCTCTTTACTTCTGGCTGAAGCTGTAGCAACAGCATGCTTCGTTCAGAACTGAAGCATTATGTGCAAACGCCTCAACAAGACACCGTATGAGGGCCTCAACAACCGAAAGCCAAATGTTCGTTTCTTTCACATCTTTAGGTGTAGATGCTTTGTGATCAAAAACAGAGATCAACTCAACAAATTTGCACCAAAGTCTGATGAAGGCATCTTTCTCGGTTACTCCACAAATAAGTTTGCTTATCGGGTTCTCATCAGACGAACGAGGCTAATCATTGAAAGTTTCGATGTGAAGTTCGATGAATCTTACATCCGCAACACCCGTCCATCTACTGAAAGCACTGCCATCATGGAAAGTGACATTTTCCTGCTTCTTCAAGTCCTTTAAACCTGGTTGAAGTTAATTATGATGATCTTTTCGACCGTGTTGAAACGGCAAAACTATCCGAAGTTCTTGTATCACCAACTGCTCAACAACAACACGCTGATGTTTTTGGTCCATCTCTATCCGAAGTAGCATCTCTTAATACTTTCACCTCTCCGGTTGAGGGGGAAACCTCTACTCTGGTTCAAACAACAACCTTCGAGGTTCCAGTACTTGATGATGCTCAAGCTCCCATTCTAAGAAAATCATTTCCATCAAACGTATCTTCGGACTCAGATGATGAAATCCTAGAGAATATTGACACTCGAACCGAATCAAGGATCATTTCACTCCCATCATCAGTCCAGGGGAACCTTCTCAGGTTCCAAAGGAACTCCCTTCAGCAATCCAGGGAGAACCTATCCAAAATAGTCAAGAAATGTCATTCTCGCTCCAACAAGCCAAGACGATTCTGCAGGCTGCTCTCAAATCCAGGGGGAACTACCTTCCCCATCCGATGCAACCTCTGATATTGAAAACATTCCTTCTACCGCAGCTGTTGATCATCTGATGCCTCGTCTACATGTATGGACGAAGGATCACCCACCAGGTTAAATTATTGGCAACCCATCTGCAGGTATACAAACTCGATCTTTCAAGGATTTATCTGATCGTTGTCACTATGTAGCATTTATGTCCGCAGTCGAGCCTCGATCTATCAAAGAAGCATTATTGGAACCAGATTGGATTTCTGCAATGCAAGAAGAACTGGAAGAATTTAAAAGAAACAAAGTGTGGCAACTTGTTCCCATTCCACAAGGCCGTACTACTGTTGGTACAAGATGGGTGTTCAAGAACAAGTTAGATGAATCTGGTGTGGTTATCAAAAATAAGGCAAGATTAGTTGCTAAGGGCTATAGTCAACTGGAAGGCCTTGACTACGATGAAACATATGCTTCGATGGCTAGAATGGAAGCAATCCGAATCTTCTTAGCATATGCTTTTCTCAATGGGGAATTGAAAGAAGAGGTTTATCTTCAACAACCTCCAGGCTTTGAAAGTATCGAGTTCCCTGATCACTGTTACAAGCTTCAAAAAGCAGTCTATGGTCTGAAGTAAGCCCCTAGAGCTTGGTATGAGACTCTTTCTGAATTCCTAGTCTCTTCAGGCTACAAAAGAGGAATGATTGATCCCACGCTATTTAGAAAAGCAAATGGTATTCACCTTATGCTTGTACAAATATGCATGGATGATATCATCTTCGGATCGACTGATCAAGGAATGGTGGATGAATTTGCTAAGCTCATGACAAACAAATTTCAAATGAGCATGAATAGAGAGATTAATTTCTTTCTAGGTCTTCAAGTCAAACAAATTCAGCAAGGGATATTCATTCATAAAGAGAAATACACCACTGAACTTTTGAAGAAATACTCTATGGACTACTGCTCCTCGGTTAACGTTCCTATGGACTTTGGATATAAGATCTCTGCTGATCATTCCGGCGAATCTGTGGATCACAAGACTTATAGAGGTATCATTGGCTCTCTAATGTATCTCACCGCAAGCCGAGCAGACATTGTCTTTGCAGCTGGAGTATGTGCAAGGTATCAGGCTGACCCAAAAGTGTCACATATGACCGCAGCCAAACAAATTCTTCGGTACCTAAAAGGAAGCAAATCTCTTGGTCTATGGTACCCCGTAGGCAATGACTTCAGTCTTCAAGCGTTTACCGATGCGGATCATGCCGGATGCAAACTTGATCGGAAAAGTACATCTGGTGGATGTCAATTTTTAGGAGGTAGACTCGTCAGCTGGTCCTGAAGAAAACAAAGTTGTGTCTCATTATCTACCGCAGAAGCTGAATATGTGGCCGCAACCAGCTGTAGTTCCCAAGTCCTTTGGATGAACACACAACTGTTAGACTATGGATACAGAATGCTGCAGATACCAATCTATTGTGATTCTGAAAGTGCCATAGCGATTTCTCATAATCCTATTCAGAACTCCAAGACAAAACATATTGAACTACGGTATCACTTCATCAAACACCACATTCTGAAAGGTAATATTGAACTCATCTTTGTCCCTACTCATGAAGAGATTGCTGATGTGTTTACAAAAGCACTTGACTCTACCAAACTCAGTGCGTTCTTACAAATGTTGGGAATGATGAATCCGGACCCTAAATTCTTCTTGAATTGACAGGCACCGCAGACCTTCCTGGTCTCCATTGCGGTTCTAATTGAAAGTTATTGATAATAGATGGTTTTGGAACATCCTATGTACCGCAGTCAATGTACCGCAACCATATGTTTCATGGGTCTTTCTTATTTATTTTTACTAATTTTCATACAAGTTCTCTTCTCAGTTTCTCCCACTGCAGTCATCCGCAATACCAAAGAAGCCCTCCGCAATGATGTGTTCATCTGCAGTCACATTAATTGATTTAGAGACGGTTCATTCTTTTTTGAAAAACAAAAAAAACATAGTGTGCTATTTAATGATCCTTCATTAAATAAAACATTAAATAAAAAACATTCCTTTGAGAAACTGTCACATTCTTTTCTTCCAAAAACCTAATGTCAGACCTATTTTAGGTATGATGACAAAATAAAAGATTTTCCAAATCAAATCCTCTAAAATGTCTTTTCCTATTACCCCAAACCATCACATCCGTTACAACTTCTACTCTATCCAACGGATTTTTCTCACCCCCCCCCCCTCCACACGTTTGATGGGTTTGAGCCATAAGAACTTTCCTATGTGTACATGCAAACCCTAGTGCTTGGATCTAGGTTTCTCTAATTGAACATGCAATGTATCCAAGAATTTTATTGATAGATCTAGTGTAAACATCCAAATCATAACATATGAAATCAGATCTAAAGGAATACCTTGAGTTGCTTGCTTGAATCTTCTTGTCTTTGGAGCTTAGAGTCACAAGTGTCACTCCTCTAATGGCTTACAAACACCAACTAGCAAGAGGATGATAATAGAGAGTGAGGAGGGTGAGATAATCGACTCTAGGGTTTCTTGAGATGCATGAGTGCCGATTTCCTCCACCCAATGGGTCTATATATACTATGAGCTACTAGGGTTACACCTTAAACCCTAATTGAATAACTTAGGCCCGAAGCAATCCATTGATCCCTATAGACTAGGCCTTGGACGATTTCTAGGTTTCTCCAAACCCTAAAACCGTCCACCCTCATATCCATAAAGATTCATAGCCCAAAATACAACTATCACACATTTGACAGTTTATGCCCCTTTATTCAATTAACCTCTTTAAGTCACCAAATTAATTCCTAATTAATTTATGACTTATATTAATCAAAATAACAATATTATTATTCCTTATATTATTCTCATAATATATTAATAATATTTCTTCTCTCATTATAAATCATCCTGTCAAGTTGCTATGGTGAAGGCAACCCAAAAGGACCATGCTCAACTGGGTCAAATACTTGCCAAATATAGTTACAGCCTTAGACACTATTCCAATAGTCTCCCACTTGGATATGTCCAGTAACTATATACACAAGCACAATCCGATTAGCAATCGTAGCTTTCAAAGACGCTGTCAAACTCTGATCTTATCAGTCCTGTCTTTTATATAAGGGATCGTATAGTCCTCTGTTTAGATATCATGCGGACACAATCATAGTCCAACGTTTAGTTTCTCGATCTCACATTTATTCGACATAGAACTTAATCGAACACATCAATTTAGTTCTAACCGGGCCCGACACATAAGTCAAATCAAATCATCGAGCGGCCGAGATATCGCTTTTACCCTCTTAGGATAAAAGTAACAGATAAACTTCGACTTATATGCATTTACTTATTCGCCAATCAATCATACACAACAATGCGTTCTATAACATCAATTTACTGATGCAGTTTCGCATCATCAATGTACAACCAATTAACAAATAACAAACAATATATCTAGGTTCTAAGACCATATGATATTATCATTTTGGGATCACTTACAATATACATATGTACCTTAAAGTGATTCCAGCAAACGCGGGTTTGTTCCAATGCTCAAAACTAGTTCATAAGCACTCATGAACATTGTAGCAAACCTTTGCTATGTCTAATACCATTTAGACAATCAACATACCAATTCATGACAATCTTCTTTCATATCTACTTCCAACATATGAACGATTGTGGACCATTTGAATAATTGATTATTCGTAATAACTCAATTATTCAGGAAGTCAAAACATGCAAAGTGAAACAATAGTTAAACAATTAACATAAGACAGTAACTTTACTTATAAATAATACTCCTTTATTTAATCATCAAATGTCAATTACATTTATCTATTATAAGTTTCTAAAACTATCTAATCTAAACTAATATCATCCTTCAGCCCAATACTCCTAGCATGCTGCATGTGCTTAACCCTACTCAGTCCCTTCGTAAGCGGATCTATTGGGTTATCTTCTGATGATATCCTCTTGACCACGAGATGTCCTTCTTCTATTCGATGTCTAATAAAGTGATATTTTCTGTTGATATGACGAGATCTACCATGATCCCTCGGTTCCTTGGTCAAGGCAACCGCTCCTTCATTATCACAGAAAATTTCCACAGGCTCCTTTATGGCAGGTACAACTCCAAGATCACCAATGAAGTTATTCAACCATGTTGCCTCCTTCGATGCTTTGCTTGCTGCAATGTACTCTGATTCGCACGTTGAATCAACTACGGTTTCCTGTTTGGAACTTTTCCAAGTTACTGCTCCTCCATTAAGGGTAAAGACCCATCCCGACTGCGAACGGTAGTTGTCCTTGTCGATCTGAAAGCTGGCATCACTATACCCTCGCACCTTTAAGTCATCACTCCCTCGGAGGACTAAAAACCATTCCTTGGTCCTCCAAAGGTACGTAAGGATATTCTTGACCGCAATCCAATGGGCTCTGCCAGGGTTCCCTTGATATCTACTGACCATGCTCAAAGCAAACGCTACATCAGGGCGAGTACAAGTCATAGCATACATGATTGAGCCAACTACGGAAGTGTAAGGTACTCGGCTCATCTTTGCTATCTCGACTTCGGTACTCGGACTTTGAGTCTTACTCAACTTGGCATTACTTTGTATCGGTAATTCTCCCTTCTTCGAATTCTCCATAGTAAAACGTTTCAGTACTTTATCTAAGTAAGTGTTCTGACTATGTCCTATTAGTCTCTTACTTCGTTCTCTCACTATCCTTATTCCCAAGATATAGGAAGCCTCTCTAAGGTCCTTCATAGCAAAGAACTTCCCGAGCCAGGACTTAACCTCCTGCAGTGTCGGGACATCGTTTCCTATGAGTAGTATGTCATCGACATACAAAACGAGGAAGCGAATTATACTCCCACTGGCTTTGACATATACACATGATTCATCTTCGCTTCGTACAAATCCAAACTTTTTGACTTTCTCATCGAAGCAAAGATTCCATCTGCGAGACGCTTGCTTAAGCCCATAAATGGACTTCTCAAGCTTGCACACTCTATTTGGATGCTTCGTATCGACAAAACCCTTTGGCTGAGCCATGTAAACATCCTCCGCCAACTTCCCATTAAGGAAAGCGGTCTTGACATCCATCTGCCATATCTCATAATCATGAAATGCAACTATGGCCAGCATCACCCTAATAGACTTTATTTTTGCAACTGGTGAGAAGGTCTCATAATAGTCAACTCTGGGAGTTTGAGTAAAGCCCTCCGCAACCAATCGCGCCTTGTATGTGTGTACATTCCCATCCACGTCGGTCTTCTTCTTGATGATCCATTTGCACCCGACGGTCTTACGTCCGAGCATATTATCAACCAGATTCCAAACTTGGTTGTCATACATGGATTGAATCTCGCTGTCCATTGCCTCTTTCCATTTTGCAGACTCTGGGCCTACCATGGCTTCCTTATAGCTATTAGGTTCATCTATATTTATTAGTGTACCATCACTAATATACGTGTCCCCTTCGGTAGTAATATGAAAACCATAAAACTGATGTTGAACTCTAACTCTTTTGGAGCGTCTAAGAGGTATGGACTTGTCAATTGGTTCAACCGGAGTTTCCTCCTCGGGTTGAGCGCCAGCGGTAGAGGTTCCTTCATCACTTGACTCTTGAATCTCTTCAAGTTCGATCTGCCTCCCACTGTCTCCTTGGCTTATGAGTTCTCGCTCTCGGAAAACCCCTCTCCTCACAACGAAGACAACATTTTCATTCGGTTTATAGAAGAGATATCCAAAGGTTTTCTACGGGTAGCCGATGAAAATACATCGCTCACTACGAGGTTCGAGCTTGTCGTGAGTATCTCGTCTTACGAAAGCCTCGCAACCCCAAACATTGATATGTGTCAATGAGGGAGCTTTCCCTATCCACATCTCCTGAAGTGTTTTGGCAACCTTCTTAGTAGGGACTCGGTTAAGGATATGGGCGGCAGTCTCTAAGGCATACCCCCAGAATGAGATAGGTAGTGAAGCACGACTCATCATAGAATGAACCATGTCTAACAACGTTCAATTACGCCTTTCTGACACACCATTCAATTGCGGTGTCCTAGGTGGCGTCAATTGTGAAACTATTATGCATTCTTTGAGATAGTCGTGGAATTCAAGACTTAGGTACTCTCCTCCTCGATCGGATCGAAGCATCTTGATTTTCCTGCCCGATTGATTCTCCACTTCATGTTTGACTTTTTTGAACTTTTCAAACGTCTCTGACTTGTGCTTGATTAAGTAAATATATCCATATCTACTATAATCATTGTTGAAAGTCACATAGAAGCGGTTCGCATCCTTTATGGTGGATCTAAAGGGTCTACATACATCGGTATGTATGAGATCCAATAAACCCTCACCCCTTTCACAAGTACCAGTGAAGGGTGACTTGGTCATCTTTCCAAGCAAACAAGACTCACATGTGTCATCTTCCCTAAGGTCGAATGACTCCAACACTCCATCCTTTTGGAGTTGGGCTATGCGCTTCTTGTTGACATGTCCAAGACGACAATGCCACAAACATGCTTTATCCATACCATTGGAAGAATCCATGCATAAAACATCATTTCCTAAGTTATCTACAATCATAACAGTCTCATAAATTCCATTACAAGGCATTGCTTCAAAATATAAAACACCATTTAGATAAGCATAAATCGAACCATTCTCATTATTAAACGAATATCTAAATCCTTGTCTAAACAAACCATGAAATGAAATGATGCTTCTTGCCATATCTGGCGAGTAGCAACAATTATTCAAATCTAAACTTAATCCATTACTAAGCACTAAAAAATACACTCCAATCTTGGTAACAGGCGACGATCTTCTGTTTCCCATGATTAGATTTATTCTTCCAAGCTCCGTATCCCTATTTCTTCTTAGTCCCTGCAATTCAGAACAAATGTGTAAATACCTACGAAGACGGCTTGATCTTTCCATCCTTGATGGCTTGATCTTGTAACGTTCTTGCCTCGCGTTTTGATGGTATCTCTACAATAAGTCTTGATGCATCTCGTACGGATACATTTCCTCATAGGACTTTTGGAATCCGGCGTTCATTGTGGCTATCATGATGCAATGAACTTTCGTTGCATCACGCTCATGAGTCTCAAAGGCAGTCATTTCAGCCGGAGTAGTGATTTCTGGATTGATCTTTTCAAGCTTCTCGTCAAGGACATACTCCTTGTCCTTGTAGCAAGCAATCGTGCGAATGTATCTTATCCATTTGCTAAAGTTCATTCCATCAAAAGTCACCTTTTGGCAAAGGCTCATTAACGTGAACGAGCTAGCAGCAACGTTGTATGCGTTCGACATCTACAAGTAGAAAAGGACAAAGTTTGATTAGAATTGAATCCCTAATTATCACCCAATATGAAAAATTAGGGCTAGGATCCAACAACATTATTTACACATTAGAAAAGGGATGCTGTAATCCAACGTGCAAACAATTTGAAGGTAAGTGAATGACGATTCACTAATTCTCCACCATGAAAACATAACCTTAAGTTTTAAATGCATTTAGAATTCCTAGATTTCGATGAAATTCATTGAACTTTTCAATGTCATGTTTAAATCTCGATATGCCCCTCTCGTTTGTGACTGGGATACCAAGAATCACAAAGTGGGTGTGAATAACCATACAAATCTACACGGTGCCTTCATTGTTACAATCACCTATTCGATGTGCCGGTAAACCACACACGCTCCACCGAACTATGATAAACAATGAATCACCCTTTGCCACCTTTGCTTAGAACCAATTAGTGTGCCGGTAAACCACACACACTCGACTAACTTCTTAGCAAGAGTGCAAAGTGTAATTTCATGGGATTGCATCAATTCTCTTTTCCTAAAGTAACTAGGATTGGGAATTTGAAAAACATGTAGTTACTTTGTATTTTAATATTATACTTTTAATGAGGAGATAGGGTTGCCATATCCAACCCGTTCGGCTAACGACCCTCCACCGATCAAGCAAGCGGTGGGTGTGAGTGTACACCCATTAAGCGCCATTTTATAGGCAGCAACCTTATACCCACCTTATAGACCGGCTTCGTGAATGAGGCCTACTAACGGTAAGACTAGCATTTTAATTATACATATATATATATATATATATATATATATATATATATATATTTATTAGTCTTGTAATATTATATTAGTATAGGGTTGAATTTTAAACTTTGTAAAATTCT
This sequence comes from Lactuca serriola, assembly GCF_051521515.1. NCBI lineage: Eukaryota > Viridiplantae > Streptophyta > Magnoliopsida > Asterales > Asteraceae > Lactuca > Lactuca serriola. The sequence continues at coordinate 222,138,844 of NC_136415.1, read as the reverse complement.
CGGGTTTGAAATTTAAATTGTCCAAATTAAACTTTTATTCACAAAACTAAATTTCAAAACTTGAGGATTAGTTTTAAACTATTCAAAACATAGATCAAATAACAAATAATTTAGTTAACCATTTAATCTCATAATTATCCATATTTGATTTATTTAAATGTTTCTTGCAAAACAATTCACCAATTTAATTAAAATAATCAATTAATATCATATAAGGAAATTATTACTCAACTAAGTGGTAAATATCTTTTGTTAGGTCAAGAATATACTCACATATATGTTGAAATTCGAATTTTATTGACCCATAAAGATTAAGGCAAGTTTCCATAAGAAAAACAGCAAGAAATCCCGAAACAAGCTCCATCTGATGCTCAAACTCGTCGAGTACCACAATGGACTCGCCGAGTTGAGGCCTACTTGCCGAGTCCACTATGGAACTCGCCGAGTTCATCAGGCAGATGGACAAAAATCGAATTTTGCAATCAACAAGCAATCAACCAATGCATCAATTCAATAGAAACCAATCAAGTCTCTGATACCACTGATGGGTTTGAGCCATAAGAACTTTCCTATGTGCACATGCAAACCCTAATGCTTGGATCTAGGTTTCTCTAATTGAACATGCAATGTATCCAAAACTTTTATTGATAGATCTAGTGTAAACATCCAAATCATAACATATGAAATCAGATCTAAAGGAATACCTTGAGTTGATTGCTTGAATCTTCTTGTCTTTGGAGCTTAGAGTCACAATTGTCACTCCTCTAATGGCTTACAAACACCAACTAGAAAGAGGATGATAATAGAGAGAGGGGAGGGTGAGAAAATCAGCTCTAGGGTTTCTTGAGATGCATGAGTGCCGATTTCCTCCACCCAATGGGTCTATATATACTATGAGCTACTAGGGTTACACCTTAAACCCTAATTGAATAACTTAGGCCCTAAGCAATCCGATGATCCCTATAGACTAGGTGTTAGACGATTTCTAGGTTTCTCCAAACCCTAAAATCGTCCACCCTCATATCCATAAAGATTCATAGCCCAAAATACAACTATCACACATTTGACAGTTTATGCCCCTATATTCAATTAGCCTCTTTAAGTCACCAAATTAATTCCTAATTAATTTATGACTTATATTAATCAAAATAACAATATTATTATTCCTTATATTATTCTCATAATAAATTAATAATATTTCTTCTCTCATTATAAATCACCCTATCAAGTTACTATGGTGAAGGCAACCCAAAAGGACCATGCTCAACCGGGTCAAATACTTGCCAAATATAGTTACAGCCTTAGACACTATTCCAACAACGTTCTCAAGACGTGATTCTACATCTGACATTTCATTAAATGCAGAGTTCTTTTTCTGGTTAATCCCAATTTCAATCTTTATCCCTTTTTGTCAATTTGTGGTTAAGATTAAAGATGCTCATTCAAAGATAAACCCAAACATTTATTTACCCAATTTCAATTAGGTCAAAAACATAAACGTTTCTCGCTCCAATAAACCACTAGAAAACCCTTTTCTTCTCCAAAAAGAAGCTTTTACGCTCTCAAAACCCTCAATCCTTTTCTGCATTCTTCAAGCTCTTACCAAATCAACAATGGCGAAATCCGGCGCTTCCAAGAAACAATCCAAAGCTTATGGATCAGTAAACCCAACTGGTTCAGATTCCCCCACAGTTGCCTCGAGCAATTTCAAAGCAGTTTTCGACGATTAACCCACATACGATGCTCCAACAAAACTGACGATCAAGTTCTTGAAGAATCTTCCTATGTTTGGACCATTCGATGCGTTCATAGACATTGTTCCACTCTCCACTCTCTACAAATGTGCTTTCTCAGCCTATCGCCCAATCGATAACCCTCAAGAAGTCCACCTAAACCTTATCAATGATTCCTTGGTCATCCTAACCAAACAAAAATTTCTCAGTGCCATTCACCTGCTTGTTTATCCTTCCATTAAGTTCTTCACACCATCAATGGCGGACATCACCTCAACACTGTATCAAATGGGTATCAGAAGAAGATCAAAGGAATTGCTGAATTCAAAAAGAACCAATTGCCTGCAGTCTGGCAGTTTGTATGTCACTTCATCATCCACAGTCTATCCGGCAGAACCGGAGTCACAAATAACATGGGCTTAAAACTTTTGGAACTGCTTTAGAGCATCTTCACAGGCCGCGATGTGAACTATGGTCAGATTATTTAGGATGACTTTCTGCAATACATTCCCAAGGAGAGCCCAAGGCAGAACCCTTCCTATGATCAAACTATTTTTGGTCCCATCCACAGACTCTTACACATATTCTTTCTTCCCTTGGTCTCGAGACTGCTGATGTCTCAGACCACGTTGAGGCTACGGAAGGTATTGACCCATACCTTCCTACCCCGCCTCTCCCATCCGCAGCCTTAAACCCTGAAGGTACCGCAGTTCCTTCCTCCACAACTCTGTCTAACGTCTCTCAAAGTCGCAAACATAAGGTTACTTCTCTCCATGGTCCCCGCACCACAAAGAAATCTGGCACTCCCAAAAAGGATGCCCCCAAACCATCCAAACTCTCAAAGAAAAGAAAATCACCACCTGCAATCACAACTGCTGAACCGAGTTGCCATGAATCTGGTAGTAATTCTGAAGAGGATAACCAACCCAATTCTATCCTCAAGAAACAGAAATCTGATCCCACTAGCCAGATGTATGACCGGACCGATACCTCAGCCTCTCAACAGGCTCCGGTAGTCCTTGGGATGCCTGCACATCCATTCGACAACACTATCTTTTTCCTCTCAGACTCAAAAAGTGATTCTGAATCATAGAAAAGAGGAGACCCCCCCTAGTACATTCCCAAAGGGATAATACTAGTTCTCGCCCTAAAGTCTCCAGGGCTTCCCGACTGCATCTTTTTTCACCCGAGGAGTTGAACTCCATCATGTTGAACGTCACCCAAACACTACAAACACATACCCATCCGCAGGGCACTTCTTCCACCTATGCCAGAAGTGAGTCGTTGCCAAACTTGACCACTGGTCAAGGAGACCAAGGAAGCTCATGAAATCCTACTCTGCTTACATTACAATCAGGTGGTTTAGGCACGGTGAGCACAAATGTGCAAGGATCCGTGAACCCAAGGGACAACTTGGTGCGATTTACAGGAATTGATGGTGAAGATTCTAATGATTCTTGGAGCAGATATCAACTTTCTAACGAGGCTGAAGGCAAGAAATATGTCGCTTTTCATAGGGCATTTCAAGCTCTCAAGGATCAGCAAATCAAACAACAACAACTCAACGAACAAGAGATCCAAGTTGTGGCCAAGTATTGGGCAGATGCCATAAACAATGCCAATATTGTAGCCACCATCCTCAAGGTTCAAGAATGGATGTCTGCAATGACAGACAAAGTTCAACAAGCTCAGGAAATAGGTGCTGATCAACATGTCTCTCAAGCTCCCCCCTCTCCCACCGCTGAAGGTTCACAGGATGACGAACCAGAAATCGAAGTGAGCTCTGCTTCCATTTTTGGCTTCGATGATGCTGAACAACAAGAGGTAAACAAACCCTCTCCTTCTGATGATGATCTGATGATATTTGATGAAGATGAAGAATCCACTGGTTCTCATCACTCCACTTCCAAGCCAAAGGAAAAGAAGAAGAAGAAGAAACATGCAGTGACTAGGAAGGAATTCCTCAGTCTATAGGCCAAGGTTGATCAAATCCTGGCCGCAGCCAAGTCAACACAACCTGAAGATACTCCAGGACCGCAGTCCCTTATTGAAAGAATTGAAAGACTGGAAACCAGAGAGAGAATGGTTGCAGAGCGTATCTCTCTGAAGGTTGAGATGGGGATCATATCACTTGACAATAATCGTCAAGCTGATCATAAGGAATTTATGGCTACTGCGGAGCGCCTCATTTCTGAGGTTACCGCAATTAAAATAGACCTTCAAGCGGCTATTGTGGATCAAGCATCACACTCAGAGAAATTGATTGCTGAGACTCATACTGCTTATGATTCCACAATCTCCGTTCTTCAAACAACGATAACCATAATGCTACGATCACTATCTGCCAACTTCCATGGTCCGGAAATTCTTCAACTCACCAAGGAGATCCATAAACTACTCTTCAATCCCTCCATTCCCAATAATCAACACTTGGCAGAAGCCCTCAAAGAATAATTTCAAATGGTGTTCGACAAGGTAGATGGCCTTTGTCAATGGCTTGAGGAGGCTCCAAGTCTGAACTCCTCAAGAGGGGGAAGTGAAGAAGTCCATCATTCCAACCAATCCCTCTCACATCATCAAACTCCCCAAGTCTCTACTGAAAAAATTCTCACACCACAACCATCACCGCAGCCAGAAAAACAACCCTCACCGCAACCATGTCATCACACTCCACCTCACAACTCCCCATCTCCATGTTGAAAATACTCCTGAAAAACCAAAGACTCCCCCGCACTTCAAGAATCTGGAGGAGTATATGTCTTCTCCGAGCTCAAACAACACTCCTGCCACTGATCAAAGAAAAAGTGATTGGAGGGCAGCCAAGCTTGCTGAAGAAGTATGGAGACTTTGCGGATTTGACACAGTCATGGATTAGTCCTTGATAAACTCTTAAATCAATCCACATAGAAGACTACTTGATGATGACTACGTCCCTCATCTTACCTATACGGAACCCCCCTCAGATGGTTACTGGGATGTCCCAATCTCACCAATCTCCCCGAAGGGATAGAAGACTTCGTTGTCTATTGCGATGCGTCAAGTCAAGGGCTCGGTTGTGTTCTGATGCAACGAGGTAAGGTCATCGCCTACGCCTCGAGACAGCTAAAGACACACAAAGTCAACTACACCACACACGATCTTGAGCTAGGGGCAGTTGTGTTTGCCGTGAAGATCTGGAGACATTACCTGTATGGCACAAAAAGCACCATTTTTACCGACCACAAGAGTTTACAACACATATTCGATCAGAAGGAGCTCAACATGCGTCAGCGATGGTGGTTCGAGCTACTCAATGACTACGAATGCGATATTCGTTATCATCCGGGTAAAGCCAACGTAGTAGCAGACGCCTTAAGTCGGAAGGAATATTCTGGTCGAAGAGTCAAATTGTTGACAATGACTATCCATTAACACTTGTCTAAGCAAATTCAGGCGGCTCAGCTTGAAGCCATGAAACCTGAAAACGTGATGAGTGAATCCTTAAGAGGAATGGATAAAAATTTAGAAGTCAAGGGTGGCGGCACCTTATATTTCATGGACCGGATCTGGACACCGAAGCACGGTGGTTTCCGAGACTTCATGTTGACCGAGGCGCACAACACTTCGTATTCCGTCCACCCAGGTTCAGATAAGATGTGTCTGGATCTTAAAAAGTTATACTGGTGGCCTAATATGAAAGCAGAAATTGCTACCTTCGTAAGTAAATGCCTTACTTGTGCAAAGGTTAAGGTCGAGTACCAGAAGCCCTTCGGTTTACTACAACAACTAGATATTCTAGAATGGAAGTGGGAGCGGATCACTATGGATTTCATAACCAAGTTGCCCAAGACAACGAGTGGACTTGATACCATATGGGTCATCATTGATAGATTGACCATGTCTGCACACTTCTTGCCTATCAAAGAAACTGACAAGATGGAGAAGCTTACGAGAACTTACATTAGGGAAATTGTACGACTGTATGGTGTTCCTATATCCATTATCTCTGATAGAGATAGTAGGTTCACTTCAAGATTTTGGCAATCGCTACAACATTCCTTGGGAACAAGGCTGGACATGAGCACAGCCTACCATCCTCAGACCGACGGACAAAGTGAGAGGACCATCCAAACACTGGAAGATATGTTGAGAGCCTGTGTGATTGACTTTGGGAAGGCATGGGATACTCATTTACCCCTTCTCGAATTTTCCTACAATAACAATTATCACACGAGCATCAAGGCTGCTCCATTAGAAGCCCTATATGGTCGGAAGTGCAGATCCCCTCTGTGCTAGGCTGAAGTGGGTGATACCCAGTTAGCTAGGGGGCAAGTTTCTGACAGTACTCTCACAGGCCCGGAAATCATTCGGGAAATGACAGAGAAGATCGTTCAGATCCGTGAACGATTGAAAGCCTCTAGAGACTGACAGAAAAGCTACGCTGACAAACAAAGGAAACCTTTGGAATTCCAGGTGGGAGACCAAGTCCTTCTTAAATACTCACCCTGGAAGGGCTCGATACGCTTCGGTAAGCGTAGGAAGCTCAATCCGAGATACATAGGGCCTTTCGAGATTCTCGCAAGAATCAGCCCAGTAGCTTACAAACTCAATCTACCCAATGAACTTTGCAACGTACATTCTACATTCCACGTCTCTAACTTGAAAAAGTGTATGTTCGACGAGACTCTTGTAATCCCACTCGACGAGACCGAGATCAACGAGATCCTCATCTTCGTGGAAGAACCGGTAGAGGTCATGGACCGTGAGGTCAAGCAGACGAAGCAAAGCCACATCCCGATTGTGAAGGTTCGCTGGAACGCCAAGCGAGGACCAGAATTCACGTGGGAGTGCGAGGATCAAATGAAATTGAAATATCCTCATCTATTCGCTTAGTTATCTGTAAATACTTTATTTGCTTAGACTTTAATTTCGGCACGAAATTCCCTTTAACGGGGGGGATGATGTGACAACCCGAAATTTTCTTTTGGTCAAACCCTAAAAGTCAATCACTTCAATTTACAAGTCAATTACATTATTACTTATTTTTAGCAAATTTATAGTTCGTTTGATTATTTTAATATTATTCTTTAAACAAACGGGTGAAAGGAAGTGTCGTCTCGGGTCTTGAAATTTCAAAGCCGCAAATACCTCGTGCCTTAGAAGTTTACGGCCAAACTTTTAAGTTTGGGCCGTAAACTCCCCCAAAAACCGTGAACTCATGCATTAAGCATGAGTTTACTCCCCAAAGTTGTTGCTTTTTACTTTTACTCTCAAGAACACCATAGAAACTCTTTCAAGTATCATCCAAGATTTTATTCAAGATCTTCAAACTAGTAAGTGTTCTAGCCATTTCAAATTAGTATAAAACTTAATCTAGTGATTGTACATCTTTTCATCCATCTATTTTTGTGTTTTCATTAGATTTCCAAAACACCAAGAACACCAAGAACACACACTAAGTGTTCTTGGATTTTTAGCTCATTTCAAGCTTCCATATAGTAAGTACTTCTATCCTAGAGTCTTATCAAGCTTGTTATACATGTTTACATCAAGAAAATGTCCCTAGAACACAAAGAGAAAGGTGTTCACGGTCCAAGAATGTTCTTGGGCCGTAAACACCATGTAAGGGCACCAAAGTGTGCCTAAGTCTTTCTATAGCCCTAGATTGATGTTTAAACCCTTCTTTGATGCGTTTAAGCCATGAAAAACACCAAAGTCCATCATTTTTATGTGTTTACGGTTTGGGGATCTCCCAAAACCGTAAACACCCCAATGTGGGTGTAAATGGACCATATTCCTTCCATAGGGCAAAAATCTAACCTAGACTTTTACCTTGTTGAGCTAAGGACTTGAAAACATGACAATACCACTTTCCATATGGGTTTACGGTAGTAAACCCAAAAGGAAATGACATTGGGGCCATAAACTCCTCCAAGGAGTGTAATAATGCCCTAATCCCTTCCAAAGGCCTAACCACCAAGCAGAAATGCTTCAAAGGACTTGTAAAACCTCAAAACAACTTATGGTCATAAAGTGTAGAGTTTACGACCGTAAACCCTTGATTTTACTTCCGTAAACTCCTTGGGTATTGGTCATGAAAACCGTAAACTCCAAAGGAGTTTACCCTTGAACCCCAAACACTCTAGCTTTGCCCTACAAATACTTGGATGCAATCCTTGTGATCTTTAACACTTGAAACAAAGTGTTTTCATGTTCTAGAGTGTCCCAACTTAATTTGTTAGTTATAATTTGGCTAATTAGTTATATATATGTTTATTATATGATAACTAGGCTCGTTCGTGTGTATAAGTCTCCATTTGTCACCTAGCACCGTATCCGACACTCAATCCAATCCACTCGATGCAAGTGAGTTCATACCCCTTTAACTAACCTTTGAAATGCTTTTAAATGTTTTAAATGCTTTATGGGGGGGATACAAGTTGAACCATACTAGTTATTAGATCAATAACATGTGATTAATAACTAGCATGCGAATGGATTTTTCATGCTTTAAACTGTTTTACCAAAAAAATGACTTTAAGCTGCTATCAAACTATTTTACAAATCAAACTCTTTATCAAATTCTCTTTTTGTACTAAAACTTTCCTTTACAGCTTTTAAACTTATAAATTGTTAAAAACCATGTCCATTACTTATATATTATGTGTATATGTATATGACATAAAGATTTATATCTCAGCTTAGTACATTCAATCATTCATCAAATTTACTAATAAAATATAATAGGTGTAGTTTAGGGTTATACTACTTACTAGTTTCAGTTCCACGAATCATACAAGGAGTCAGTTCATTCATGAGTCAGTACTTATTACTATGAGAACATATACAATATACTAGAATGAGAACATATACAACTATACTAGAAGGAGAACATATACAACGATACTAGAATGAGTAACAAAACATTACATATACATAAATACATTAACATAAATGTGATCCACTGTATCGGAGCATGCCTTCAATGTCATGGCCCGACTTGTAGCTAGAGTCTCTTGGAGGGAGAGCGTAAGTTTGCGTATAGATCTATACTGGATTGACTATCCTACACCATGCTGCTAGCTACAGCCGGACCTGTAGGTCTGCGGGTGCCAAACGTCATACCTTTTTACGACCTACATTGTCGTGTTACATAGTCGATAGTATGGTACAATTAATCAGATAATACCTTGATATAAATCTGGTTTAACGTAATTAGTACAACATTAGTTCCTATAATACAACACTATAGTACTACGTTAATTTACCCTTTACATTTATTTAGTGATCATTTCACTTAAACATTAAGGTACAAACTATATTTTGATAATGATAGTTACACTTGGGAAAACTACACACTTTTACAATAAACGAACATACAAAACAGTTATGCCTTGGTAGAAGGCTACTTTTAGTAGAAAATATAGGATTTTCTAGGAGGTTCAAACTTTTACAAACACTTACAAACATTCATATACTTTTATTACAAATGTTTACAAACTCGTACTTCAAAATCGCGTTCAAACATTTTGATACAAACACCGACACTAAAATACTTATGAACTCATCTTATTATTTTGTTTTACATTTTTGGTGTCTATAACTGTACAGAACACACTTGAATTAAAATTATATATTTAATGCAATGGACGATGTTGTTTGCTTGTTTGCTATTATACTATGTTGTGATACTTTACATGACGTCCTCCGCCCAAGAACGTTTCCGCCGTTCTCGGTTTTAGGGTGTGACAATCTTAGACATTCATGAGAAATGAAGTTATACACCAAAGTGTATAGTTCCTTAATTATTTTTCTCTACACCTTAGTGAAAATATCATTAGGGGTCCTTTATATATAAATAAGATTGACATATGTCAAATAAACTACATTATTTGCCTTCATAGATCCCTTTCTTGAAGTTAGAATATGTGAATGCCATTTATATAATAAAGATAACAATGTCACATATTATTTTGACTTAAAATAAGTTTAAGTCAAAAGTGCTTGCATATAGAACTTAATTTTACTTATAAAAATGTTGACATTTACTTTACAATTCTATTAAGAGATGTAGTCTCATAAAGAGAAGTTAATCATTTCAGAATATGAATATTATCGTGATGAAACTTGATTGAGTAAATGATAAAACATTTGAATAAAATAACAGAGACAAGAATTTAGAAATGCTAAATTAAAACATACATTGTTCCAAAACAAATATTATTTTACATTACAAGTAATTTATGTTCTAAGCATAAATAATAAACTAAACTCTGAGAATGTAGTTCCAACTTGATTGTGCTAAGCTGGTACTCTTCAATAGATATATTCAAGCCATTTACAAATATTTGGTTAATAGTTAAGTACCAAGTAACTAATTATTATATGAAAAGTATGAGTTCTATCCAGTAGATACAAGAAGTACTAGTATCTTCCAGTCTTTCTTTCCTAATAATAGGAGTAAATCCTCTTCCAATGTATAGTTTCTTCATAAAAAAAAACAAGATCCATCTATGCAGGCTTTAGTAGATTTCATGGGCTTAAAGATGTTCAATCCATAAAACATGGGCCTCCTGGATCACACACGGTGATTCTTTTAGTCTTGCATTATTCCAATGTTTAAACTAGCTTTAAATAAAATATCATTGTATTTATTGGAATATTGCTTGACCTGTTATATCATCACATATATGTTTTAAATCATCCAAGACTTCCTAGAAGTCATGAATAACTATTCCTAGCTTGATGTTAGAAGTATCTTTAGCATCACATTGGTGCCTTTACTTGGTATCATGTTAAGGTTTATTGCTCAAAGCAAATAGTTTAGGACTAGGACCTTTAAGTGTATACAATTCCATATCTGTAACGAGATTGTCTCTTAAGACATGAACCCATTCATTGAAGTTATATCTATTTAATGTTATTGTTTCATTAAGACATTAAATAAAATGAAAATTCATGATAATGAGAATGGACTATTTAACTACAAAATTTTAACAAAATTCATTTAGTATTTTCAGTATTTAATCTTCAATAATCAATACCCTTTTAGTCTCCAAAAACATTAATTATCAAAGTCTAGGATCAAAGTTGCAAAACTAAAAATGGTTAGGTATCCTTTATCCCATCCATTAGAAGTCAACCCGGTAGATATCGATTATTAGTTAGATCTTGCTATATAATTCCTAGATTTATAGGATCTCTAATAACAAATTTAATTACACATGTTTGATCTCATCTATGTCTCAGAACTCTCTTGCTTAGGTATCCTTTATCACAAAAGATTTCTGATCAAATCATTCAATTTGGAAAAACATGTGTAATCGGCCTATAACTTGGTAGAAATCGTGAAGACACCAAGACCATCAAAAAATAACACTAAGCGATTATGTATCCTTTATCCCACTGGTGCGTACAAGAGATGTGTGGGTGTTTTTTAAAAGGATTGCATAAATTTGAGGTTTGTAAAATAAGGGTCTTTTATATGTTTTATAATTCTAGTTTAAAAACATATGATATCATGGTTATTACATACATATAATAAACCATAGTATCAATTTTCAAAAGAAAATTACTTTTAAAGGTTCTATATAAAAAGCTAGTTTTTATATAATTTGATGCAATTCGATTTTAATAACTGATATTAATTTTTGAGCATTTGAACCTTTTATATCTTTAATAAAACTTCATTTTATTACTTATATATATTTGGAGTTTGTATAAGTTACAAAAATCACCATTTTAAAACTTATAATGAAGTATTTCAGAATTTTCCGTTATTAAAAATTTATAAAACCGGGTTTTATTTTTAAAACAATAACTTGTTACAACTTATAAAACTCAAACTCCATGTGATATTTATTTTGTCCAATATTATTTAAGCATGTGAAAAACTGATTTATCAACCACACAAAATAATTGCATAAAATAAACAACACAAACATACATAAAAAGATATGTGCATAAACATAGCTAACTAATGACATTTTTGTGAGCCAACACAAAAAATACCAAGTCCATTCCTAAAGGGACATTTAATGGGACCAAAAATCTTCTTGTAATGTTGTTGAAGAAACTCCCACTTGAGTAAACACCAATTGCTTGCCAAGGATTGGAAAAACCTCCTCAAAGGCAAAAATTCAGCAACTGTCACTAAAAGTCCAACAACCCTTTGTAAACAGCATTAGTGAAACTTTTCAGAAAATGTCACTTAAAATCCTACACACCTTCTAGACTCGAAAATTGCTCTTTGTCTTCAAAAAATGGCTCCAACTTCATTTCTTGTTACAGTTTTGTACAAATAAATTAATTATAAAAACTCATTTGTTACTCACAAAAATAAACTAAGAAAACTAATCTATTTAATTTATTATATGCCATATGAATAAATAAATTATTACAACCATTTTTATATAACAACCAACACAACAACACAACAAACACAATGGTCCTTGGCTAGTTTATGCACATCATATACATCATCATACACATAAAACAACCTTTGTTTTTCTAAGACAACTTTAAATGACAAAAGATGCATGAAACTTTTGTCACATAAAATAACAAACAAAGTTATCTTAGAAAATATGTATGATCTTATTTTTTATACAAAAACAAGTTATCCATATTCTCCAAAACTTAAGATTTCCAAAAATCAAAAAAACTAACCAAGGTGGTTCTGATACCAATTGGTGGGTTTTAATTCAAAAATAGTTTCATAAACTTGAAAAATATGGCAACGGAAGACTTTAATTTTTGAAATAATATAAACATTTTATACCCACCAAGGATCTTATTGCAAGTTATTGAAATATTAAAACACCAAGCATAGAAAGGATGAAGAAATAATAACCTTTATAGTTCTTTGGGTCCTCTTGGGAGGCTTGGAAGTTGATGAAGAATGTGGAACTTTTGAGACACCAATAATGACTCAAATTGATGCAGATGCTAGTCCGAAAGTCTTAAACCCTTAAGCTTTAAGTTCATAACCAATATGAACTTATACATGGCATGAAGATGCAATTATTCTTGTAGAAAGGAAGAAAAAAACGGGAGAGAGTGACATGCTCTAAGCATGTTACGGTTTTAAGAGGAAGGAAATGAGCAAATCTTTCAAGAACGGAAGCCTCTTATTTATATGCATAAAGTGAAAGTATTAACTAGGTCTTAACACTTTAAGCATATATGTCCCCATGTCATAAACATGTCTCCCATGTCTCCCATGCTTGATTTCATCAATTTCCGAAAATTGTATATAGAAGAGGAGAGTTAGTTTAAATTTTATTAACTCAAGGTTTATAAAATATAAACTTCGTCTTTTGAGTAAAAGACAAAATGGTTTCAACTAGTCCAAAAAATTGTGCATGACTTATTAATTCATACCATATGAAATAATATAATGTTACTTACTAATGAAAATTATTATTTCCATGAAATAAATAATTTCCAATTCAACTGTAAGAGTTTTATTGAAGATTTATTAAAATCAATTTCTAATAAATAATCAATTGTATCAAGTTGTTGTTTTTGTGACCCATTAGTATCATATGTTAATTAGCAATATCACTTTAATAAGACTCTTAAGCATACTAGACCTTTCAAAAACACGATCGTGTTTTTGTCAAAGATGCCTAAGATAGCATCATACTTCATTAAATGAAAAAAAATAGAATTTTTCGAGACTTCAAAGGAAAAACACGATCACACTTTTCACAAAAGCACGATCACATTTTTTTAAAAGTCGTGTTTTTTGTTGTTGGCTCGTATATAAAGACTCCCTATCTGATTAGTTTAAACCCTAGACGTTCCCATATGACTAAAAATAACTTTTGAAGGCGATTTCTGCAATTTTCATCACTTTCGAAAGATTTGAAGGTTGTGGATCATCTTATTCAGTTAGTTTAGTAAGATATAGTTTATTAATGTATCTTCCTATTGTTGTAGATAATATTTTAGCCTTGTATGGTTAAACCCTAGATTTCAGTTCTACAAGATCAATACTTTTTATGTAATCAATCATTAGACTTGGTTGTTATTGTGTGATTCTATGTAGTTGTTTCATTTCTGCACTTAATGAATATTTTATTTTTAGTTCTTTTTAGACTAATCACCTAATTTATGATTAAATCAATCAAGTTAATCCGTTGATGAAACTCGTAAATGTTTTGATAAAATGGTAATAAGTAACAAGTAACATAATGGTTCTTTGTTGGGAATTGAATCTGTTATCAACTGAAATTTCATATTTTTATGCTTCTGAGAATGTGAGAAGTATTGAATATTGCAAGAAATTTTACACAAATTATAATGTTGGTTTTCTGACTTGATTAAGAGCTTGTTTTGGTTAATTAACTAGGTAAAAGAAAATTTTCTAAGGTTTATTAGTAGTTTTCTATATCAGCTTAGATAGAACACATCATAAATATACATGTATGTGTTAATTACATAATTAGGAAAGTTGGAGCAGAGCTGAATTCACATTTTATTAATAAATTTTATTTACTTTATTTCACTGCAATTTTAGTTTTAATTTTGCATTTTCTGTTATATGACTGGTATGTGCCTTACGTAAAGAGGCATTCACTTGTAGGATATGTCCTAGTCGATTCGACCCTGCTTCCATGTGCTATTCTTTTAGTACAACCAAGAAGTGATAATTTATTTGTTTAAGATGTCCGAGACAACGTTTTAACATCTATCCATCTAGATCTAACCTTTTAAGCACTTTCCTCCATGTTTAAGGTGGTTTTAGTGTATGGATTCCATAAAGTTGGCAACATTATGGATCCTTGTGGTCCCTTTGTAGTATCATGTTCCAAACCTGAACTAATATAGAGTTTTGGATCAATACATGAGGTTTTTGACCTTATTTTTACCTAACTAGAGGTCAAGACATGCATGTCCATCAAGAAAGGACTTTTATGATGCTTATAAATGTAAGGAATCATTTTGGAGCGTATGAGTGTATTGCTTAATGGATTAAGAGATTAAACCATTAAGTTGTCCATGACAGTTCCTATGATATGGTGACATGCTCACAACGACATGACACAGAGGTTTCTCGTGACTGTTCTGTTATAAGGGCACCACGACTTGGCATATGCTTGGCCACGATGTGGTGTCCCGATGAGTCGAATTTTGACCAAGTAGACTTTTGCTCAACTTGAGGGTTCTAGATTGTAGATTGAGGATTTGTCTTCAATTGATGCATAGGTGGTTCGTAGTTCAAGTTTATACTTCCGCGTGAGTTATTGTTTTGTCTGCTCGTCTATGAGGTGAGTTTTCTCACTATACTTTGTATTGAAGTAGGTATCCTTTGTGTGTTAGGATGTTAGTATAGTGATATGCTATATTGGTAGATATGTTATGATTACATTTGTTTGATTGTTATTGTTTGTGTAAGTCCCTAATTTGCCTGTGTATCAATCAGATTTATTTGATGGTGCGGAATCCCAATCAAACGGATGATGTCAGATCAAATAGAAGAGAAGGAGAAGAATAATATGAATCTCTGTATGAATTGATTAGAATTAAAGTTCCAGATACAAAAGATTCACACACACAAAATGCTCTCTAGTTTCTCTCTTCTCTCGTTTATCAATCAGTTCCTCACACCCTAACACCTATATTTATACAAGGGGAACATGGGCTTGGTGGACATGGGTCGTAAATGGGTTTACGGCCGTAAACCTGTTTACAGTCGTAAACTCAACCGTAAACCCCACCAAACCGTAAACTAGACTGAAAGCTCATAAAATATTACATAAAAATACAATTGCCCAGAAAAGCAAAGTATAAACCATATTTTGACCCAACAATCTCCCCCTTGGTTTATAGCTTTCTTTTCTTAATTGACCCAACAAGCTCTCCCTAAAATGTAGCTGGCTCTTCTTGTTAATCTTCATTGGGAGCTTGGCTTCAGCTTTAACCTTCGATTTCTTCACAACATCAGGATGAACATATGAATCTTCCATGAATGACTTCATCTTGAGCCCTTGAGCTTTTCTTCAGAATGTGGAATTGAACGCACATTGGGTGAGGAGGCTTCTTGTACTGATTCTTGAAAGATGGTGCTTTCAGCTTGAGAATCTTCAGAGAGAACATCAGAGATAAATAATCTTCTGGATCGCTTCAGCAGGTTTAAGATAGCAGCAGACTAATTGAGGAGGTTTCAATGCAATCCGTCACATAATCTTCAATTTCAGCTTCACCTTTCTTCTGGGGTTGAAAGATTGAATTTGAAAGAATAATCTTCATTTCTTGCTCCTTTGAATGAGAATTCTTCGATGATCACGGATGAAGCATTGGCTTAGAAATCTTCAACACAAACTCCATGAGTCTTATCTATACCTAAAATCACTTTTCAAGACAAAACAAAACTAAAAGAAAACTTAAAACAGAAACAAAACAGAAATAACACTATTTTTGGATTTTTTTAATTTTCTGATTTTTCTTTGATTTTTGAATTTTTTTTTTATTTTTTTATTTTTTTTAATTATCCCCCTAATATTTAAACTAGAAGAAACTATGAACAAATTTAACAAAAATAAAGTGATATCTAACTTTAAGAGTGATTTGGGATCAAAGTTTTTAGACAACATTTATCCGTTTATCAGTACCTCTCCCTTGATGAATAGATCTGGTCAATCGCCGGTATTGTGGTCCACTTAAATACGAGAGATTGTGACAAAATTAGGACATACTATAAGTGACAAGACAATGTGATCCTAAGTTCCTAGATAATATTCCTTAAGGACCATTTAGCTGACGACGACCAAAGATATTGTTGTCCACCTAAATTGAGTAGCGAGATCTACAGACAAACTGTACGTGTTCAATTTTAGTTGTACTAGAACGTGTTTCCCGCTTCCTGATATGCCCAAGCCATCAAGGACATCCAGAGTACTCCTTACATCGGGTGAGCAGACAATCATTAGGAGAGAGGATAGATTCAGATTGTTATTACTTATAGTTTTAGAGGGATTGAGAAGTAGAAGGTTGCATAGGCTGTGTTCCAGGTCGGATTGGTAGTCATGCAAAGGAGACAACATATGGGTAACAGATAAGAAGAATTTCATAGATATAATATGCAGAGAACTAGAGTTGCATATGTTACAGTCCAGGTCAGATCTCCCGATCACGTAAAGGAGGAAACATATGACCAACAAACAGAAAGAAAGAAAACAATTTTCTACAGACCTAATTTATCGGAATTTACCATTCGCCCCATCCAACCGGAATTAAGGACAGAATCCGCACTTCGAGGAAAAGTGAATCCACGGTTCTAGATACGGGTTCATTTAATGCGATCGGTAGATTCTCATGCATATCTCCCTGCTCAACCTATCCAAGCGTTATATTGTCAGGCTAAACGGATCTAACCAGTTCAATATTTGTCAAGTCCTTGAATTCCTTAAGTTCAAATCTTCCAAGTCAAGTCCATTTAGAATCTTTCGTGCCTACCGACGCATCAAACACGGAGCCTAGACAATTCAGATTCAGTCCCTTACACAGATTCAGATTGCCTGTTATCACCTTATTATATCACTTCCCAAAACATGTCCTGCAAGCACATTCCGTTAACACCATATTTTTGATTTTCTGATTTTCTAATGTTTTTGGATTTTTTTTTATGAAGGCGTTGATGTGAGCTGCTGCTTAGCCGGCCACTGAGCCGAGCTGCAAATTCCGAGCCGTATACTCCCAACTTAGGCCGCAAACTCCGGAACCCTAACCGCCGGCCGCAAGCTGTTTACGGCCGAGAACCCTTCAATAGCCGTAAACCCTTCAAAAAAAGTCGTTTTTCATCCCTTTTTTCTCTAAAACTTGATCAAAAACCCGTTTTTATGAAAAATGCAAAGAAGAAACCCCCCTTAATTTTCAGAGATCTATCCAAAAAAGAAAAAAATTTCAAAAATAAGATCAAAAATGCGCCAAATCTGACAAAATTGACGGATACAACCAAACTCTGATACTAATTGTAAGTCCCTAATTTGCCTGTGTATCAATCAGATCCGTTTGATGGTGCGGAATCCCAATCAAACGGATGATGTCAGATCAAATAAAAGAGAAGGAGAAGAAGAATAGTATAATCTCTGTATGAGTTGATTAGAATTAAAGTTCCAGATACAAAATATTCACACACACAAAATTGTCTTTAGTTTCTCTCTTCTCTCGTTCATCAATCAGTTCCTCACACCCTAACACCTATATTTGTACAAGGGGAACATGGGCTTGGTGGACATGGGTCGTAAATGGGTTTCCGGCCGTAAAGCTGTTTACGGCCGTAAACTCAACCGTAAACCCCACCTGACCGTAAACTAGACTGAAAGCTCATAAAATATTACATAAAAATATTACATAAAAATATAATTGCCCAGAAAAGCAAAGTATAAACCATATTTTGACCCAACAGTTTGTTTGCATATGTCGATATATTGTGGTTGGACTGAGGCGGTCCTGCTCTGTGCTATAGTCCAAGATACCCTGGAATTATAGTTTGTTACTATAGGATCAGGAGAGTGGTCCAACCATTGGATGTAGGCTCAGGAGATGGCCTAACATTGTATTTTAGGCTTGGTGTGTATACATTGTTTATGTATTCTTGTGTGGGGTATTTTGGGTAATATACATTCTTCTGTGGGGTATTTTGGGTAACTCGTTATGCTTTGGCTCACAGTTATGGATATAAATGTTTCAAATACTTTTGAGGATCAATGCAAGGTGAAGACAATATTGTAAACCTCAACAAGTGGTTGATATGTTTTTGAGAGATACTATGTTTTCATACTATGATTTTATGATATGGTTGTGGGACACTGTTTTAGTGACTTATGTTTTTATCAAAAATGGTTTATTCCTTTTTTTCAAAAATGGAAAAAATTTTACTATGGTTTTTAGGATGTTACAAGTTTGTATCAGAGCCCTGATTTGAGGGAGATGGATAAAAACTCATGTGATTCCAAACTAAAACAATGGATCTAATAAAGATTTTTCACAATGTTTTTCTAAAAATAAATTTAAAATAGATGAAGAAGGTTTGTGTTTAACTCAAAGTAAATATTGCCTTAAATTGTTACATAATTTTGGAATGTTAGGATGCAAGCCAGTTAAAACACCCTAGATCTAAACTCTGTTATTTCTTGAATTGGTATTGATGAAAAAAATGTATTATTGGAAAATATTACTAAATATAAAAAATTAATAGGTAAGCTCATTTATTTGGCTACAACTAGACCTGACATCTCTTTAATGCTTTAGACACTTAGATAATTCATGATAGTCCCATAAATTCACACTTAAATGTTGCATTTAGAATTTAAAGATATTTGAAGTTAAATCCTGGAAAGGGTGTTAATGTTGTTAAGGGTGATAATATGGATTTATGTGTTTATGTTGATGCAGATTGGGCTATGTGTTTTTCTTCTAGAAGGAACGTAACTGCTTTCCGTATATATTTTGATGGTATTATGATCTCATGGAAGAGCAAGAGCATGATATTGTTTCTAGGTCTTTCACTGAGTCAGAGTATAGAGCTTTAGAATATGTTTCATGTGAAGTCATGGGGATGTTAAAACTATTTTTTGATTTGAATGTTAAAAATTTAATTTATGTTAAATTTTATTGTGATAATGACGCTGCAATTAAACTTACTCTAAATCTTGTGGTCCATGAAAAAATTAAGCATTTCAAATTAGATGCAGTGGCAGACTTATGTGGTACCGGGGGTCCTTGGCCACCACTCTGATTCAGGTTGTTAGTGTATTTTTTTCTATTAGGTGCAACATCTTGAAATATGAGTGCCACTATTATTTTAGATTTATTATGAAAAAAAATCCGTGCCACCACTACTCAAGCTTTCTGTGTCCGCCACTGAGTCGATGTGGATTTTGTTCAAGATAAAGTGTCAAAAGTAATTATTGAAATTGTTAACATTTCATATGAAAATCAAAGAGCTGACATTTTTACCAAAGCTTTAACTTTCAAACAACATTCTTTTCTTTGTTCTAAGTTGGATTTATTTGATCCATTTCAAGTATAAATATTTTTTGTTCCTTTCATGATCATCTTGAGATGGGGTCCTGAAAAAGTATGTTACTATTTACAAGATGTCATAAAGGATTAGGTTTGTTGTGTTTGTATGTATTTATCTTGTTTATATGTAGGTTGTATTCTATAAGCGATGATTTTGTACTTCTGAATTGTTTAAGGTGTTGGATTAAGGTGTATAAGCTCATAACTAAATTGGTATAAACTTGAAAATAGAAGCAAAGTACTTTTTCCTGTTGCCCTCATAACCAGAAATAGCTGGAAAAGATATTACGAGAGAGAAGAGAAATGCTTTTTTAATATATTATGTGATTAATATATTAATTAGAAATAGATAATTGATATCCGTCACACCCCCGAACCAGGACGGCGGAAATGTCTGGGGCGGATAACTTCATCTTGTAATATCATAAAAATTGAACATAATTGTAAACATAGCAACCAACATCATACATTACAAATATCAACATATAGTGTTTACTGAATTGTATTTGTTCACTATTTTATACAAAAGTGACAATAAAGATGATGTTCCAGAAATATGGTAAGGATCCAAAAATCCACAGCCCGAGTACCTGCTCATTGAGACCCTGAGAATGCAAGTCATTTTTAAAAGCGTCAACATAGAATGTTGGTGAGTTCATAAGCATAATTGTGAGAAAACTTTGTAATATCTTTGTTAGTAGTAATTTGTAAAACTCTAGAAAATCCAATATTTTCTATAAAAGTAATTTGTGAGTCTCGTTCCAAATCGTGTATAGTTACATGCATGTTCTTTATTTTTCCTTATTCGTATTTGTAAAGAGAGTGTCCCTACAAAATCTTGTATTTTCTATCATACAAAAAGTTGTAGTCTTAAAACCCTAAGACTGGAGTGAGTATGTTTGTATTTTTATGAAAACATGTAGAGTGTGTATTCTTTGTAAACTCAAAATAATATTGTCATTTATTATGTGAGTCGTTATAACCATACTTGATGTGACCGAGTGTTTGTCATGACGTTTTTAGGCGTCAGCTTCGGTAAGATACTTGTCAACCTAGACTAGCCCATCTAACTGTAGCGAACAACTCAGGTGTGGGGGTGTCAACCTCGTATAGATCTATACACAATTACCCCGTTCTCCCTCCAGGAGACTCTGGTTATAACTACAGGACTTACAGTGTATGCTAGGTAGGTACGGTGAAGAAGTGTCTCACAAGAGACTTAACAAAATTTACGTGAATTTATCGAATAATGCATATGACATTCTTAGTGTAAATTTATGACTGCAGTTCTATGACACGCGTTTCCCAGCTTTATGACATACAACTTAACACTTGTATTATTAGCTTTATGATGGACAGGTTATGACACGCGGACATTTCTGTCATAACATTTTGTTTTTGCACACCGGTTTGATTAAATTATTTATAACGGTATTTATAAATAATTAATAAAGCCTAGTCAATTTACAATATGTGTTGTAAAAGTAACAAAATACTCTAGGTTTTAAAAACCTTTGAAATAGTACAACCTTTTACGATTATTTTACTAATCAAAACTATATTTTAGTAAAATATTCATATTTTACAGAGGTTTTTAACTCAAAATATTCTATTTTTGGTTATATCTAGAAAATGTCACAATCTCCATATGATCACATAAAGTACTTGAAATTCGTAATATTTCAATGTTTACACAAATCATAGAGTTATATATATATATATATATATATATATATATATATATATATATATATATATATATATATATATATATATATTTCTAAAAATCTAACCACTTGGTGTGTAACTTTCATGTTTTCACAATTTTGAGTGTGATTTCCATATTTTCACCATTTTTCAAGCTTTTATAACCAAAAATGCTTTAACATTTTCTTTGACCTTATTTTTGATTTTTAACACACATTAAAATAAACCATTTTCACTTAGCATCTTGTTTCATTTTCAACATGACACCAAAAATATGTGAAACTACACAGAGATAACTTTGTTCCAACAACTTCAGACTTTGTAAAAATCTCGACTTTAAGTAGTATTAGTATGAGGTCACAATATAAAACATACAAGTCCATGTAATATCCAATGATTTAAACAAGACTTGAGTTGTATTCCCCTCCCCCCCCCCCCCACGAAAAAGGATGAAAACTTGAAAATAGTGGGGTATGAAGCTTACTTTGGGTGTATTTGAAGTGATGAGATGAATGTTTTGAGCTTAAAACACTTGGAGTGTTTGATGAAACTCTTGAATACTATGATACCCAAAATTTGTTAACACATAATATTATGTGTAAATAAAAAGAAATTAACAAGATAAGGTGTACAATCACTAGCCAAGTTTGAATTTACTTATGGGGGTTTAGGGAAATGCCTTGAAGAAATTTGTATCGTAAGAACTTGAAGTTTAAATTCTCAGAGAGCATATTTGGGAATCCCTTGAAGAAATTAGTATCATAACGAAAGATGACTTGATGTTTGCTAATATTACTAGAAGATAATACCTTGTTAGTTGATTGTTAATACGTATTTAACTATGTTTTCCATGGAAAGGGGTTAAATGTCACACCTTAACGTCAAAAATGCTTGCTTTTTCTCTATTCTAATCGGTGAACACCTCAATATATCCAAGCATGGGCGTAAACGCATGTGTTTACAACCCTAGGATGGGTTTCCTTTTGGGTTTACGGCCAAGGTGTGGTTCACCATGGGGGTTTACGGCCAAGGTGTGGTCCACCATGGGGGTTTATGATCCTAAAGCCTTTTCTATTAGTGTTTTCGGCCAACACATGAGTGATCAACGCAGTTTTCGCCCATGGTGGGGTTTCATGTTACAATCCTTTGGAAATTAGTTTAATATATGTTTCATTATTGGCTTTTCAATGTTAATTACAATCATGGCTCTTCAAGGCTTATGCATATACTTCTATATATATAGCTTATAAACTTAATGCCCATATGACTTTCAAATGTTTTATTGCAATATGGTTATATCAAACATTGTGGATATATTTGTATTTTAGACTCCTTAGACTAGGTTTGACCCAAAATTTTCTATTTGTGACCTCATTCCCCCATTAGAGAGAATTTTTTCCTAAAATTTGTTCCAAAGTGGCGTTCATGAAGTCGAGAAGAGGTATGGATACTTTCACATCATCTGGTCCTTGCGCTCCTAAGTGATCTTCGGTCCTCTTTTGGTGTTCTACCAAACTTTCACAATGGGAATGTGACTTTGTTTTATTTGTTTCACTTCTGTATCCATAACTTCCACAGGTTCTTCGACAAAGTGAAGGTTCTCATTTATTTCGATCTCATCAAGCGGAACAAGAAGAGTTTCGTCAGATAAGCATTTTGATGAGATTATTGTGCTATTAGATCGATAGATTCTAAACAGATAAACAAGAATGATGCAATCAAAGAACACAAGAATGGATCAAAAGATGTCTAATGATTAATATCTTACACCGCAGAAGAGCTCGATGAAGAACTTCGACTATAGAGGTGTGCTTAGGGTTACAATTCAAAAGCTATTAATGAGAACGTTAACATTAAAGCTATACATGCATGCATAATATATAAGAAAACCCTAATTGTTAAACCACGGTTGGACAGGCCCAAACCGGCTAATCAAAATATTAACATTAAGCCCATATGACGCAACACTCTAGACCCAACAATCTCCCCGTTTGCGTCAATAGAGGCGAGAGATTAGTTCGGTTGAGAAAGAGTAGACTTATTCACTATCTTGAACACCTTCAGTATAATGGCCAAAAGAGTGTGACGAAAAGTTATATACCACCGAAGCGTGTCAGAGAAGTTTTTCTTATCCGAATCACTATTCTGTTTACACCTATGAGTTATATAAAGTACGTGCTCCAAGCAGGAGGTGGAGAACAGATGTTTTTCAACTAGAGCGAAAAAGAATTTTTCACCTTCACCTCTTGTGAACATAACAGTATGATGTGTTGGATCGATCTTGCCCATCTTCATTTTATTAAGATCACTCGGCTTCCAAATTTGTTTCACAATCGGTTTCTTCCTCAAAACATTTGCACCCTCTTGATCCATCTTAGAAACTTCATGGATGTAGGAAGCCAACATTCTCTTAATGTGATCGAGGATCAGCTCATATTGCTCTTGATTAGTAAGCAGAATGTTGAAGAGCAGAATCCAATCGTGTGGGTTCAGATTTGGAAGATCAACTAACAAAATTATATGAACCGAGTTATTAGAACCTCGGGTCACCCTGAACTTCACATTGATAAATTTCCCAGCAACAGTCCATTTCAATACCTTGACAGAGGTTATTTTCTGAGCACTCCATGTCAAGTATTGGGGTTGAGCAAATTCACTATAATAATCGATTAGATCTTGATCAACCTATGGGTGAGTAGAAGGGACTTCAACCGTTGGATCAAAACAATGGAACACGAATGCCCTATAGGTGATCGGTATGTCAAATTGAGGATCCCTCGTGCTTTCACAATCAAACGAGGAAATAGGTTCCAGCTAGTGAGTTCTGGGAGACTCAATCGCTTCTTTGATTAATCTTTCCTGGGTCCAACTGGGAAAGAGAGTCTGCTTGCAAATCAGAGCATCATGATCTTCTTTCAGCTTTCGCTCTTTCTCTTCTTCCTCTCTGGCTATTCTTAAATTTTCATCAATCTATTTATCCCTTTTCTTCCTCTTTAAAGCCTCAGCAATCATTTCTTCTTCATCATCATCACTATCTTCCACAACACCCTTCAGATTTTCTTGTCCACCGGAACCCGAAGCTATAAATTCTCCCTCTTGGTGCGGAGTGACAAGCAGCTCCGTAACACCCTTCATTTGATTCAATATATCAATTGCTGGAAGGAGCTATGCAGTTAAGTGATTCCGGATGGTAAGAGTGAGAACCAGATCATTAGCATTGACAAGATTACCCAACATGGAGAAAACATCACCAAAAAAACTTTTAAGTAGAGCACGTTCAATTTTGAGGGAGTCAATTTCCTTCTTCGCTTGATCAAGTTGAGCAGACTGGACTTCAAGCGTTGTTGTTTTGTGAGCTAGTACATCCATTATTTTGTTTTCTGTAGCTAGTTCAGCCAGAAGTTTATCAAGGCGAGTATCGACAGAAGTAAGAAGAGAATTTTGATATGCTTTGAGTTCAGAATGAACAGAGTCAAATTTCAGTTTCTCCTCTTGAAGTGACTTGGAGAGGGAATCAATAGAAGCATTGACTTTGGCTGCATTGGAATCAGCATGGCCTTTGAACGATTCCAAGAAGATCTTTGAATCATGAACAAGATCTGTCACTTTGGTTGGTGCCTTATTGCAGGAAGATGTGGAAGCATCCACAGCCTTTGTAGATTTGTCGATTGAATCTGTATATTGTTGAAGATCTGTGTGAAGAAAAGCTTTTAAACCCACATATGAATAAGTTGACGGAGAAGCAAGTAATTTATCAAGCTTATCATTATGACTCTTCAAATGGTGTTTTATCACCGGAGCATCATCTTCATCTTCACTTGGAAGTCGATAACGACTATAATAAGTGGAGTCAAAATCAAAGTTTTCACCTCCCAAAGTAGGCTGAGAGTCTGTTGAAGGAGATGGTGAGAGAGGTTTGGTGGTAACAGGGGTTTTAATGCCAACGGTATGTGCCCCTGTATCAGATATGTTGACACTCACCGAAGGTCCAGTTGTTGTTGTTATTATAGCTTGAGAAAAGATTGGAGGCGGTAGTGGAGCAGTATTAGTAGGTTGAGAAGTGACAGGTGGTGAAATGGGAGCAACTGAGATTGGTATTGTGGTTTGTTTTGGAGAAGGAGGAGGAGTAGGAACATCAATCTGTACCTTAGGAGTTGGGGATCGAGGAGGCATGTTTCCCCTTGGTGAGCGTTCGTGTTAAACATCCTCTTCTTCCTCAGATGATTGCTCCTCTTCATTGGAAGTAGTAGTTGTCGGTGCCTTTAGTCGCTTTGCCATCTTCTTGATCTTTTTCTTTTGGGGAGCCGAAGGTGCAACTATATCAGCCTTACACTTTTTAGGAGATGAGGGACCTTCGTTCTTGGCTTTCTTAGACTCCGGTTTCTTCCCCCTCTTGGCAGGTTTGTCCGCAACCTCCAAAGCACTTTTCATCTCAGGAGTGAGTTGGCGTGGACCCGAAGGTGTCAATTTCATGTAATCGGCCATGACTTTACTTTCACTAGAGATACATCAGCTCATCGATGCAGGAATAGAATCAATATACATGAACTTTGTAGGGTCAGAAAAATAATTTTGGTCGTGTGAAAAGTAGCAACAGAAGACAGCGGAGCATCTGCCATGATAGGAATATGAAAACTCTCAATGGCTCTATGAGTGACTAATGTCCAGAAACTACCGCATGAAATCTCAGAATGTTTGGATGAGGAGTTGAGGCTCTGCACTAGTTATGACCAGATTAATGAACCATAGTCCAAATGGATTCCATTGTAGAGACCATAAAGAATGGTCATGAAACCTTTACTCCCCTTTCCGACCCTGCAACCCTTTCTGCTAACCCCTTGTAGATAAGTGTGAACTGACCATTCCATTGAGGTGGTAAACATGACTTCTTGAATTTCGTTGCCGTAGTAAGAACGTATGTGTATCCCATGTCATAGAACATCAAAAACAACTGAGTTGTTGTGATGAAATCCGGAAAGATGAAAGAAGCATCTGTAGCAAGCCTTAGTAGTGAACAGAAGCGTGCTTTCGATACAGATGTCTTGTGATTAAAGATGTCAAAGAAGATCTGTTCCTTGTGTTTATCGAAGGAAGCAGTGGAATAGACCTATGATAGAAGGGACATGGGAACTGATTCGACTTGCATGACAGCAATCACCAATGGAGAATACTTGAGACACTCTACAATGTGAAGCATGTATGAATCATAAAGGATAGGATTCAGTTGAATGACCAGATTCTGATTGTGTTTTATCGTAAGAAAAGATGATGAAGCTGTTTGATCCTGAAGAGAGGATGATTCCACCATTGTTGTAGTGAAGAAGAAGATGAACAGTTGTAAATTACCTATTGTATGAGAGAGAGAGAGAGAGAGAGAGGTTGAAGAAGGTAAAGAGGTAGAGTAGGTGTGAGAACCCCCTTTTATGCCATTGCCAGGAGAGAGAAAGTATCCGTTGTGATGATGATATGATCTCTGAAACAGCGCCTAAAAAAGCGCGATTTGACAGCTTGGTTTCCCTAGATATACGTCAGCAGGCGTGGATTTAGGAACTGTTTCAAATTCACACGCCCAATAGAAATTCTTATCCTATGAGTCATATGGAATTCTTATCCAATTACTGTCTCTTCAATTTTGAAAATGCTTCAAATTCAAGTACAAGCAGCTACAAACGAGACTCATCCATTCAATTCATGTTAAGCAACCTTTGCTCCTCCATAAGAAAGTGAACCGCCATATCTGTTAGAACCGAAAGCACAAATCTAAAAAGTGCCATTAGTACCACGAATAAGAGCTTGGAAAATCATAAAGATCTTCGTGCCAGAGTGTGTCAAAGAAAAATAAATAAAGTAATATGTGTGTGCGATATAAGTGATGTCTTTGAAGACATGAAATGAATGATCCCGGGCATGAATCTCTTCCTTCAAAGTCAAGAGAGACTGAGAAGCGCCAGTGTGGTTTCCCATGAAATACGATCATATGTTTGTTAAGAAACATTGAAAGGCATTTTTTTCAAGTATAGGCCTTAGTGGGTGGTTTATCTTTAACCGAACTTCGATACTTAAAATAAGACCTAAAGTAGGATGAAGTACTTGTGAGACCGATGTGGTCTATTGAACAAGTAGGTTGGAGAATATTCTTGGTGACTGGATAATAAGAAATCTCAAAAGCAAAATTAAAACTGGATCTTATGGGAAGAAACGTCTTGGTGATAGACAATGTCATAAAGATCACGCAAAAATTAAAAGGAGATTTGTTGAGGTACAACATTTAGCTTGAACATTTTAGCGTTCACCGTCAATTCATTCAAGGTGTTGGATTTTGGGTCTCACTCAGCACGTGGTTAACGTATCTAAGATCATCAACACTGATGTTGTGTAACCATAAACCTCAGTGGTAATTGTTGAGAGTCTCAAGGGTTACGATTGTGGAGTGAAACGTGATGGAGAAAAATGAGGTGGTTAAGGAGCCAAAAGTACCTCCGCTAATTAAGAATGACAAAGCAGAAAACTCTTAACTCAGTGTGAGAAGAGTATGGTAGCTTGTGACTTGAGTGAGTTTAGCAGCCTAATTGGGAAGAAACGATGGGTGTCAATCGAATCATTAAGGCTTCACTCAGAGTCTAGGAGGCTTCGGTCTACATACAACAACATGTTTCTAAGGACACTTAACTAGTACAAAGATAAGAGTGTTATACCTTCCCAGCTCCAATTGAAATTGAGATAGCATATGTGATCGTCAAACCCAAAAAAAAAAAAATGAAACACAAAAGAAAATATTTTTGAAGTTTTGAAATTTTTTGAAAAAGAATATGAACAGAAAATAAAATATTTATGGAGTTTTTGGAATTTTTGAAAAATAATTATAACATAAAATAAACTATTTTTGGAGTTTTTGGAACTTCTGAAAAAAATAATAAAAACAGAAAATAAACTATTTTTGGAGTGTTTTGGAATTTCTGAAAAAAAATAATAAAAACAAAAAATAAATTATTTTTGGAGTTTTTGGAATGAAAATAATAGAGAAATAAAAGGTAAGCGAAAAGATAGACAAGATATACAAAACATACAACCGAAACCAAACTTCATAAAGATGAAGTGAAATGGGCCGAGCGTTTGGTTCATTTCGGTCCCTAAAAATTCCGAAACCGAAATAGACCAAGTGTTCGCTCTATTTCACTTCTCCAATTTTTAATGAAACGGAAGGGTTTTCAGTACCAACTCAGCTTCCATCATTCCCAAGCCTTGTAGAATTTTACTAAAGCTTGTTTGTAGTAGGGCCTTAGTGAAGATGTCAGCCAGTTGATCTGAGGACTGAATGAAGTGTACTTCAACATTACCATCTTCAACATGGTCCTTAATGAAATGATAAATTAATGCAATATGTTTAGTCTTGGAATGTTGCACTGGATTGTGACAAATTTGAATCGCACTTTCAGAGTCACAGTAGAGGGGAATCTTCTTCATTCCTAAGCCATAGTCTCTAAGTTGGCTTTGTATCCATATGACTTGTGATGTACAGGATGCTGCAGCGATTTAATCAGCGTTGATTGTAGAAAGAGATACACAAGTTTGTTTCTTTGATTGCCAGTTGACTAGTTTACCATCAAGAAACTGGCACCCACCAGTTGTGCTCTTTCGGTCTAATCCACACCCACCAAGATCAGTGTCAGAAAAGGCTTGAACAAAGAAACCAGATTTAGTAGGATACTAGAAACCGAGAGATGAGTTTCACTTCAAATACCGGAAGATGTTTTTTACTGCAACCATATGAGGTTCTCTTGGGTTAGCTTGAAACCTGGCACAATAACATACAGAAAACATTATGTCCGGTCTACTAGCCGTTAGATACATTAGTGACCCTATCATTTGACGATAGAGAGTCATATCCATAGCCGGTTTCTCAAGAGATGGAGTTAGCTTCGTTTCAAATGCCATTGGAACCTTTACTTTGGAATCTCCCGTCATGCCGAACTTCGCCCACAGAGTCTTCGTGTAAGCTTCCTGATTAATGAAGATGCCTTCTGGTCCCTGTCTTATATTCAATCCAAGGAAAAAGTTAATCGGACCCATTGCGCTCAACTCAAATTTAGTCTTCATCGAATTCCTGAATTCAGTTGTTAAGCTAGGGTTCGTGGAGCCGAAGATGATGTCATTGACATAAATTTGAACTATCATTAAGTTTTCACCCTCTTTCTTGAGAAAGAAGGTTGGGTCAACCGAACCTTGTTTGATATTTGACATTTTGAGAAAACGTGTTAGAGTTTCATACCAGGCTCTCGGGGTTTGCTTCAAACCACAGACTGCTTTATCTAGTATGTAGCAGTGATCAGGATACTTCTCGTTGACAAATCTGGGTGGTTGTTCACAATATACCGTTTCTTCTAGTTCTCCATTCAAGAAAGCACATTTTACATCCATTTGGAAAACTTCGAAGTTTTTATGTGCAGCATATGCCAGAAAGATTCTCATTGATTCCAACCTTACTATAGGAGCAAAGGTCTCTTCATAATCTATTCCTTCTTCCTAACAATATCCTTTCACCACGAGCCTTGCTTTGTTGCGAATTACATTGCCTTCTATATCTAAATTATTTTTAAAAACCCATTTTAAACTGACTACAGATGCATCCTTTGGTGTGGGAATCAATCTCCAAACACTATTTCGTTCAAACTCAAGGAGTTCGTCTTGCATATCTTGCACCCAATCAGAGTGATCAAGAGCAACATTTACCATTTTCGGTTCAATATTGGAGATAAATGAATTAAACATGCAGAATTCTACTTGAGAGAATAAAGCAACTTGTTTCGTCTTCAATTTAGAGCCTATGAGAACTCCCTCAGATGATTCACCAATGATTTGAGTTTTAGGATGATCCTTTGTCCATTTTATCAGAGGAGGGTAATTTAGGTCGCAGGCAGGATCCAATTCAGCGTTAATTAACTACGACGAGAGTTTCGCCTTTTGAAGCGCCAGTCGTGTAGCGCGATCGGGCCAGGCCGAGTCAGAAAGGTTCTGATTGATCTCCTTCATGATTTGTATTTTCATTCTCCCCCTCAAATGGCAAAGTGTATCCAATATTTTGATCAGCATCCTCCCCCTCGGTTGGACTTTCATGGGTTGAGGTTTGTGATCAATTCTCCCCTAGAAAGGCAATTTAGTTGTATTTGGTGCAGACGACCCCTCCCCCTGGAATGTAGAGCTTTCTGTTGGAGGGTTAGTTGAAGCTGGACTTTCGGTAGAATCGTTAGGTATGCTTGGTGTCTACTTGTCGACTTGAGGTTCGATTTCCATGTCTTTTGTAGCTTCGTCGATAATCTTCTCCAGGTGGTCGATTTTAATATCTGTTGCTTTTGCTTCCGAGTGAACTGCCTTTTCTGGTTCATCAAAAAGTAGTATGTATTCTTCAAATAAATAGGATATAGGAACCAAGACTTGACCTGATTCCTGAAAGATTTCCTCTGTTGGACTTTCTCTTGTTCGAATCTTCTTCAAGTAATTATCGTCAAATGTAACATAGTAGGTTTCTTCAATCTTGTTTGAGCATTTATTCAGAACCCTATATGCCTTTGAAGTAAGTGAGTAACCAAGAAAGATTCCTTCGTCAACTTTTACGTCGAACTTGTTTTGATTCTCTTTCGAGTTGAAAATAAAGCATCTTGAACTGAAAACGTGTAAAAAACTTCACATTAGGCTTACGATTATTTAAAATCTTGTATGATGTGATGGAAAATCGCTTGTTGAGGAAGGATCAGTTTTGAGTGTAACATGCAGCAACTATTGCATCTGCCCAGAAGTACAGTGGAAGAGAAGCGAAGGTCAGCATGGTTCGGGCTGCTTCACACAATGAACGGTTTCACCTTTCAATGATCCCATTATGTTGTGGAGTGTAGGGAGCATAGAAGTTGTGAGTTACTCCCTTTTTGAACGGTTTCACCTTTCAATGATCCCATTATGGAAAATCGCTTCTTATGTTTCTTACCACCTTTCGCAGCCGCAAATCCACTTGCTTGATAAAAACCTTCAGCTTGGGAGTCGCCTCTGATTTCTGTCTAAGAAAGAAAACCCAGGTGAAGCGTGAAAATCATCTATAATTACAAGTATAAACTTACTACCACCGATGTTTTTGATAACCGAAGGGCCACATAGGTCGATGTGCAGTAGTTCAAGAGGTTCGATGATTTCTGTATTGATACGAGAAGGGTGACTCTTTTGGCTTTGCTTGCCCATCTCGCATGTTGTGCACAGATGTTCCTTGTCAAATTTGAGAACAGGAAGTCCACGCACGTGATCCCCAAGCACTAGTTTATTAATATGTTTGAAGTTCAGGTACGAGAGTCTTCGGTGCCACAACCAACTTTCATCTGAGTTCGCCTTTGTCAGCAGGCATACTGCTAGCTTTCCTCTTATTGGGTTGAGATTCAGAGGATGCATCTCACCATTGCGCATGGATTTCAACAGAACTTTCTTAGTTTTCTTCTCAATGATCTCTAAACCCTCGTCGTCGAATGAAACCTTTAATCCAGTTCCTACAACTAGTTGAGAGACGCTAATTAGACTATGTTGTAATCCTTCCACGTAAACTACTTTACGAATCGAAAATTCATCATGTGTAATCATCCCATATCCTTTGATCGTGCCATATGAGTTGTTTACATATTTTATACATCCACCATCCTTAAGGGATCGAAACTCCCTAAGCTCTTCCCTCCTTCCTGTCATGTGATGAGAGCAGTCACTGTCAATATACCATTCGTCGTGAAACTGCTCGTCACTGATAACCTACAAAAATTAAGCAGATTTAGGAACAAAAAGTCTCTTGGACCCTGGTGAGTCTTTTACAGAATAGGGAATCGCAACAGAAAGATCAACCAAATATCTTACTTCAATTGGGGTGTGTTATTGTTAGTTGTTTTTTTATTTGAGTTTTTCTTTAGATCCCTAAGGTTAGCTGACTTTTTCTTAACTTGAGCTTCATTATTAGATACAAGCTTTCCCTTTCCTTTGATATCCTTCACCAGGTTTGGTTTTGGTTGCGAGTGAGGAGAATAGGATTTAGGATCGAAACTTGACTTTCGGTTCTTGGCATAGTAAGAGTTGGGACCGAAACTTCCTTTTCGGTTTATCTGACTACATGTGTGGCAATGCATGCATGAAGGAGATTTGTCCCTTGATTTGTCATTTGCTTTGGGATTGGACGCCTTTTTAGAGAGAACATAATTAGGGTTTTGGGACTGCCAAAACTGTTTTCTCTCATTGACGTTCTTCATGTATCTTTTGTTCCTCTGGCGTTTCTATCTAGCAAGTTGCTCTTGAGATTTATGAATATTCGCTCTTGGTTTTGGTTTCTCCTCATGTTCTTCGGTTGTTGTTGAAGATATGATGGATGCTTTCATTGGTTCGTTTGGTATGTCTTTTGTGCCGCTTGAACTTGGCTTATCAAAACTTGAAGGTTTGTTGATGGGTTCAAGCACGTATCTACCCTTGACTCTCCATGAGGTTCGCTCCGCCAGACCAACCGTTTCGTCTGCATTGTCTATGGGTGCATACCAAAAGTAGTTGTCACAACCTTCGGCGTTACATTTATCAACCAAGGACGTCAATAATGTCGTTTGATGACCTTAGACTTATCCTTGGACCTTGGACTTATCCTTGGAAATGAGAGCGAACTCAACGAAATTTTCAGATACAAGCAATTTTGCTGTTTCGGATTCGCTCTCGAGAAATTCTGAACATTCAATCTCGTCCTCTACTGAAATTTCGCTCATTTCA
This sequence comes from Lactuca serriola, assembly GCF_051521515.1. Lineage (NCBI taxonomy): Eukaryota > Viridiplantae > Streptophyta > Magnoliopsida > Asterales > Asteraceae > Lactuca > Lactuca serriola. Next base: position 222,105,623 of record NC_136415.1, on the reverse strand, counting down.
CTTTCCTCATAAAATTCAGAAGTGGTTTCCAAATTCATTTTTTTAAACTTAATTTGGCATTAGATGAGTTAAACTTCTGTATGGTCTTGGTTTTGATTTTTAATTTATCATTTTCGTCCAACAAATTCTTTAACATACATTTATATTCTTTGGACTCAATAAAAGCCTCAATTTTGTCCAGTCCATATTTGTAGGTCACTGAAATGTCATCTGAGCACATTATAGATTCACATTCAGCATTGACTTCGTCTTCCTTAAATTCAAGGAAAGGCAAAATCATTTTATGAATCTTTTTACCTATCTCACAATATAGATGCCACTAGGTGATATTAGTATATAAGCTTTTAGTAATCAAACAGAAAACATTTCTTTGTTTTAAAAACTTCAAATTGTCTCGTTACACATAAATAAGTTCATCTCTAGCCGTAACTAACTCTGACTCCTTCTGTTGTATCCACATCCTTCTCTCCTCACTCTTGGAAGACTCCCTACTGAGTTGGTCAGTTAGGTAAGAATTTGCTAAGAGAGTTTGCATAAGACTGCCACTAAAGTTAGAGAACTTGAATTTTAATTCATTTAGTTCTTTTTCGTGGTTTTTTATAGGTATTTTAAGTGATTCTAAGATAGATTGTACCTTCTTGATCAATTGATCGCAATCGCTGATCTCTTCACTCATAGGCTTGGCAGTGAAACATTTGTCTTCCTTAAGCTTTGCTTACTCATGCTTACCTTTGGTTGTATATCCTCTCGTTTGTGACATTCCAGCTGTCACCATTAAGCATCTCCCAGACAACTCAGTAACTCCTTCTCTCGCCACATAAGCTCTTCCATGCGAGGCTCTGCGTACGTCTTCATCTTTAGAGTCTGTAGACCAGACGTCTACTCCACCAAACTCATCATCAATAACATGTTCCTGCACAATTAAAGCATTCATAGAAACGTTAGTTGCTTTCTTCTTCTTTATCTCCTCCAACTTTTGCATGTGGTATGCTTCGTCATCTTTATCATCCTTTTTCTCAAACATTTTTCTCACCATGCAATCCTTACCAAAGTGGTTCTTGTCATGATAGTAGTTGCATTCATATCCTGAATCTCCCACAAGCTTGCTCTCCTTCTTCTCATTGTCCTTCTGAGTAGTGTTCTTGCTCTCCTCTTTCGTCTTTTCAGAGCTATAGCTTCCCTGCAAGTTTCGGTTCTTGTTGACAGGGAACTTCTTACGAGCAAACATCTTTGGGTTGGTAACCATCATTTCGTATTCTTCATTAGTCAGATCGCACTCTGACATATCAGATTCTTCCTCTTCATCTGCCGCACTCTTTCTGTTAGAAAAAAGGGCCAGAGAACCCACACCCGAAACTACCTTCGCTTCCTTAGTCACCATGATTTCATGAGATTTTAGTATACCCATTAGTTTCGCCAATGAGTAGGACTTAAATTTCTCATGTGCCTTCACAGTCGAGACTACTGCCATCCATTTGGGTCTTAAGCCATTCATGAATGTGACCTTTTGTTCGATCACCTTCCTTTCAATACCATGCTTCATCATCTTGCTAAGCAGATGATTGAAATGATCGAATGTCTGAATGAGTTTCTCTTCAGGTTTTTGTTCAAAAGCACAAAACTCAAAGAGCAATAGGGTTTGGATCGAGTGCTCTAAATCCTCATCAGTTGAATATAATTCTTTCAACCTATCCCATATTTCTTTAGCTGTAGTGCATGAACTTACTAAACGGAAAGTATCGGCTTGCAAAGTGAATCTGGTCATTCTCATGGCTTTAACATTGTATAATACCTTGTCTTTTTCATCTTGAGGGATCTTTTTTACGTCTATCAAGAGTTGATTGTACTCCTTTTGAGTCTTGACGGTTCTATTCGTTCCAGTGTGAACAAACAGATCCATTGTTATCGCCTCGCAGATTAGATACCATTATCTTCAAATCCAACGACGTAGTCCTCGAAGTGGTGTGTCCACACTTCATAATCTTGAGTATAGAGAATGGGAATCCTAGTAGTGGATCCAATGTTGTTGGAGATGTTGATGGGATTGGATTCAGAGTTGATATTTGCATATTTAGCCTCATAATAAGTATAGATTTTTATCATTTATTAGCTAATTAATTGCATATCATGGACAAAAGGTACTTAATAATGCTTGAATTGTGTTTTCAGTTCAAAAGTGAAGCTCGGAAGCAAAAGGAAGCAGGAGAAGCGGCAGGGAGCTCGGGAATTGAAAAAAGAAGAAAACCACCAAAAACAACACCTACTCGACGAGTAGGGTCGACTACTCGGTGAGTCCAATAGAAGAATCGAGAAGATAAAGACTTCGTGACTTATCATGTATGGGAATAAAGGGATGGACTCGGCGAGTCGGCAATGGACTCGACAAGTCGTTTCGCATCTATAAAGATAACTTCTCAGATCGACATTCATTAATTCTGAAACCTTTCTGGAGACAATAGCTTCGATTAAAGAGTCAGAAGAACTCTAGAGAACAAAGATACAACCTAGAATTCAATTCTGAAGGAGATTTGAGGCAAAAGTCTCATCATTCTACTTAATCTTTTGTTTTCCATTATGGCTAGACAATTAGAATTCGTTTTATTGCTGTTAATTACCTCAATCATGAGCTAAAACTCTTAAGCTTCTGTTTAGGGATACAATATTGATACTATGGTTTGATTTATGGTAGGATTAATTCAATGTTGGTGATTCTGTTGATTTTAGCTTGTTAAAGAACCTTGTGTGTGAATAATAACTATTTTTCTGTTAATAGGAAGATAATTAAATAGTATGAACATGTTTTAATTGTCAACCTCATATGCTTATGTAACCACTTCATCTTATGACTAGGATTAATGAACATGAAACTAGAATTAATAAGAAAAATAGGTAAATTCATGTATGAGCTTGTGTGATGACCATCAACAAGAAGTTAACTAGAGGATCAAATTAGTTAGCTATTACAAGTCTAAACTAACCCGAATAAATAATCTAGTGAATTAAATTAAATTAGACAACTGATCATTGTTTGAGTTAGTTTGTTCTCTAAGGATTAGTGCAGCGAACGTGAATCTAATCACTTGAATCGGTAACCAATAGAATAATTAATCCATTACACTATAACCATAATATCAACCATAGGATCAATTGAGTTGAACTAAACAGAAGTCCTTCCCATTATTGAATTTAGTTAAATCTTTGCTGTTCTAGTTTTTAGTTTAAGTGACAGTTAGTAAGTTTCTAGTCTTGTAAAACTAGAGAAAACCCCTACTTATTAATTAATTTAGATAAAATTAGTCTTTAGTTTTAATTTACCGTTCCTTGTGTTCGATACCCTACTTATTTAGCTATACCACAATTGATAGGTCGACTGCCTTTGTGTGTTCATTTTATAATTAAAAAGTAGGTTTAAAACTAAGTGAGTTTACACACATCAAGTTTTTGGCGCCATTGCCGGGGAACGGTTCTAAATTAGCATTAATTTCAATTTTTATCAATCCTTTGTGTAAGATTTTTCTTACACAAAGTTAATTCTTAGGTAATTTATTAATTAGCATAAGTTGTAATAAAAATCTGTTTTAATAAGTAATTAGAAAGTTTTTTTGTTTTTGCCGACAACTCGCCAACTCCATCGCTGTTCACAGTTTTAATTTTTATTTTATTTTTGGTCTTTTTACGCGTTTTTCTTGTTTTGTTTACAGTTGTTTCATGACCCAAGGATCTGATACACCTCTGGTCCCTCCTCTCGAAGACCCATAATCCACGCTAAGGAGGAGCAAAGGAAAAGTTGTTGGAGAATCCGTTTCTTCAAAGAATTCACCACTAAAGAACCTCAACTCCATTTTCAGCAAGAAGAAGAGCAGCAAATCAGGAGCATCCAGCGCCTCTTTGACAATCGAAGACCCGATTAAAGAAGACACCGAGTACGAGACAGAGGAAGAAGAAGAACCTGCATACGAGCACGAATCTGATTTTGAGGACGATTTAGCAATCAGTATGGCTAATATCGATGAAGTCCCCATGGGGGAATGGAAGAAGAGGATGCGCGATGACACCGGCCCGGGACTTGTGCAGCTCGCAATTCCCGCTACCGCTACTTTCGAGCTAAAGGGTCATATCCTCGCTCAACTCAAGGAGATTCCTTTCTATGGAAAAGACCACGAAGATGCCTACAAGCACTTAGATGAAGTAAATGATGTGGCTGACTACTTCAATGTACCAAATGTGCCACGCGAGACCCAGCTACTTTGTATGCATCCAGTCACATTCAAGTGTGCTGCAAAGGATTGACTCAAGTCAATTCCTCCCGAGTTGGTCACCACATGGGCTAAGATGAAAGAAGAGTTCATAGACCACTTTTGCCCGCCTTCCAAAATAGCCATGTTGAAGAAAGACATTGCCAACTTCGAGCAACTACCCGGAGAGTCTCTTTATGAGGCGTGGGAAAGGTATAAAGGTCTTCTCATAAATTTCCCACACCATGACCTTAATAGCCAACAAGAGGTCTCCATCCTCTATGATGGAGTCAATGTCACCACAAGACAATTGCTCGACTTGCAAGGCCCACTCACAAAGAAGGAATCCCCAGTAATCAAGGAATTAATTAAAGAATTCTCTAAGCATTCTAGAGAATACCACAACCCAATAAATGAAGTAAGTCGGGGGGTAGTGAACTCAGCCAATGATGGCATGGCGGCGATGATGGCTAAGCTCGATAGTTTAGATAGAAGGATGGCAGAGATGGATCAAACAATCCATGCTATTCGAGTTGGATGCGAGAACTGTAGAGGGCCTCATCTCACGAAGGATTGTGACTTGGATGAAAATGGAAACAGGAAGGCGCAAGTGTTCTACTCAAGCGGCAATCGATACGACGAGAATTGGCGGAAACCGAAGAAGGAATGGCTCCCGTATGAAGAATACAAAAAGGCGAAGGAGGAGAAATACAAGCAGAAGGAGAGGGGTTTTTATCAAAAGGAAGAACCGGTTGTGGAAAAGAAGGCCGATTTAGAAGAAATGTTCACTAGATTTATAGCCGCCTCTGAGAAAAGACACAATGATCATGATGCTACAATACAAGAGACCAGAAATATGCTAAGGAATCAGCAAGAATCTATTCTCAACATTAAGAAACAGCTGCGACAACTTGCACATCAAGTGAACGAGAGAAGACCGGGTCAACTTCCAAGTAAAACCGAGAATAATTTGAGAATGGAGAATGTGAATGCTATGACCTCCTATTATGGAGAAGTTTTCACCCCTGCACAGAAGATCTCCAAGGTGCATACAGAAAAGACAGAAGAGTCGGGTCCAGCTAAATCCGACCAGACTCGCCGAGTCCCTCTAATGGACTCGACGAGTCCATGCCCTGATGACAAATCTGTTGTTTCCTTGAAGCCATACAACCCTCCTCTGCCATTCCCAATCAGAGCCATACCTGTTGAAAAGGTTAGAGCCTATAGAGCTTTCATGGAACATGTCAAGACCCTTCAAGTCTACACTCCATTTGTGGAAATGATGCTTCAAACACCCAAGTATTTTAATTTGCTAAGGGGTCTCTTTGCTGCTAGAAAATATTTAGCTGAAGTCGCAGAGATAGTATTGAGTGAGCTACCAGAAAAGAAGGGCGATCCGGGAAGCATCATAATTCCTTGTCAATTTGGAAATGTACTTGCTACTAAAGCGTTGACCGATTCGGGTGCAAGTATTAACTTAATGCCTTTTTCTTTCTTCAAGAAGCTGAATTTACCGAAGCCAAGGCCTATGAATATGAAGATCCATTTAGCGGATAAAAAAATTATTCGTCCAAGAGGTGTTTGTGAAGATCTCCTCATTAAGGTCGATAAATTTATATTCCCCGTGGACTTTGTGGTAGTTGATATGGAAGAAGACCCCGAAATTCCAATTATTTTGTGGAGATCATTTTTGAATACCGCATGCGCATTGTTAGATGTATGCAAGTCCACACTAACATTGAGGGTAGTAGATGAGTCAGTAGTTTTTAAAGCTCTACAAGAGATTAAGCAAGAAGAAGGAAGAAAAGAAGAAGTCTCATTCATTAATTTGGATGATGAAATAATACAAAAAGAACTTGCACTCTTGCAAGAGGAAGATCCAAGTAATTTTTTGCTATCTTCTGGAGGAATTGATGATGTTGACAAAGAGTTGGAGGAATTAGAGATGTTGCTAAAAGGAATCGATTCAGAAAATACAGTGGGATGTGAGGAATACGCTCCGACTCGCCGAATTTTCATGGACTCAACGATTCCATTTGAAAATCTCCGCAACTTGGACGATTTTGATCTGCTTGCTACCAGCTCCCTGCATGTTCTGGACATCAAGATTTTCCCTAATTCTACAGAAGATCAAGCAGCAGAAGGAGGAAAGGATGGTGATTTTCAACACGTTCACGTAGCATGCCTCGATACAATAATGCAAGATGATGAAGACAATCCACTTAAAGAGGAGGGAAGCTTTAAAGAAGAGGAAAATGCAAGGGTTAGGAGAGATGATGCTGATCAACCATTCATTACCAAAACTCGAGCTCGAGTCTTCACCAATTATGAAGTAATGAAGTTTAAAAAAGAAGGGGTGCAAGAGAGTGGGGTAAAGAAGATAAAGATGAGGAAAAGGGAAATTCATACAGCTAAAGATGGTGCTACAAGGAAACAAGAGAGAAGAATTAAGACGGACTTACAAGAAGAAGATACACGCTTACAAGATAAATTATAAACCACAAAAGCTTAGGCGTGCATTCCCGATGTAGGAAAATCAAGAAATGTAGATGGGAAGGAGTCCAGCTAACGACTCCTTAAAAAGAAGCGCTTGGCGGGAGGCAACCCGTTATTAGAATTTTCTTTCTTTTATCTTTCTTGTTTTAGTTTTTTTTTTTTCGTTTTTAGGATTTTATTCTCGTCTTCTAAATCATTAGACATGACTGCTTGATAGTGCGTATGGACTATGTGTGGGGTGGAATGATTTTTTTTATGAAAAAATGATATAATTTTTGAATTGTTTGCAATTGACTTGCCGAGTCTGACCCTGACTCGACGAGCCACTTCAGTTCCCAGATAAGTTTACATTCGCGACCAGACTCGCCGAGTCTGACCCTGACTCGACGAGTCGATTTTATTTACAGAAAAAATTTAATAATTTTTACATCCGGTAAAACTAGGGTTTTTAACCCTAATGAGATCATATTCCCCCCTTACTCGACGTGCACCTCCCTTGTTTTCTCTCTCAATCATTCATCAAGTTCTACACTCTTTTCTTCAAAATTCTTGAATTCTATCAACAAATTTACTTAATTTCTTCCATAATTCTGTTAAAGTCATGATTTTTAGATGTTCTAAGATGTCAATTTCATAGAATACCCGATTTTGAAGTTTAGCGAATTTTTAGGGTTTTGATTTTGTATTAATTATGTTGTTTTGGATGATTATTCTTGCTTTAATACATCTTAGGAACGTCCAGGGACAAAACCCTTGAAAAAAATTTCAAGTTTTATGTTCGAATTTCGATCGACCCGTCGACTGACTCGCGCAGTTCATACGACTCGCCGAGTCGTTCATGGACTCGACGAGTCCAGTTGGGGACCCAGATGGAATCTCTTTTGATGATTTTCTGTGTTTTCTGTTGGGTTGTGTGTTTTTTGTTTTGCAGGGACAATGTTTTCAAGAGGACAGAGCTCAAGTGGACACCAAGGAGATTTTACTTGGTTGAATTTCCCTCCGATTGAATCTGCTTCAACAATGACAAGATGGTAGAAGAAGCTGGCTGAGGTCAGGAAGAAGGAGGTTTATGTACCTAATAGGGTTGACTGGGATTGGTTGAAGAATGTCCGGTATGAAGAAGAGTTGGCGCCTTACCTTTTGAAGGAATTTACTTACGATGGGGAGACGATTATTTGTGATGGATGGAGCCAGGTTTTCAGAATTCAAGAGTCGGTGTATCGAGAACTCTGCTGGGAATTTTTCTCCACGGTGTCTTTCCGAGGAGGAGATGGTTGCTACCACCCCGCGAGTTTTTGTTTTTGCCTTGGGGGCGAATTCCATCAATTTTCGGTCATTGATCTTGCATGCCGGTTTGGGATTTACGACCGACCATTGGTCACTACCGCTATCTTTCGCACCTTCTTGGAACAATCTCATAAGGTGTTCGCCGACGGTGTTACAAGTACAGGTTGGTGGAACACAATCGCCAAAAAATTATATATTCCGAAGTCGGCTCAAGAAGGGAGCATTAGGTCAACACACACCGTCTCATTCATCGCCTTATCTCCACTACAATTAATCAACGAAAGGACAATGACAAGGTTTCTAACCTTGATGTATTTTATCTTTGGAGTATCATCACGCCCGACACCTTTTGCAACATTCCATGGTGTTTGGCCTCTTATTTTTCGGAGGGCGCAGTCAAGGATCGCAAAACCTCCAAAATAAATGATGGCATGTTCGTGACCCGGCTAGCCAACTCATATGGGTTGATGACCCGCGGTGCGTGGAATTTGATGACAATGATTCCTGCCCCTCCCTTTAATCCCATTATTTTTCGGAGGGAAAGAATTATTGAGGATTATGGCGGTGGTCATTATGCCATCCCTCATGATGATCTGGTGGTTGGTCCCGAGGCGCCGGGAAGGAGGGTTAGATCGAGACGAGAGCGGGAAGTGGAGGAGGAACCGTCGGTGATTCCGGTGGACAATGATGAAGTACCAATGGATTGGTACAATGTTGAGATGAGGCGGTTACAAAACCAAATGGTGAGGAGTATTAATTTTACCAATGAATCCCACGTGCGGCTTTTTTACCATTTCCATATTCCACACATTGATGGGGGTAACTTCCCCTATATACCATCTTGGGATGAGATCATTAATGCAAGGCAGAGTGGAGCTGGTGGAAGCGGGGCTGCTCATGGCCATGATGAGGAAGAAGATGATTAGTTTTTCTTTTTGTTTAACGGAACAATTTTCAATTTATTTTTGTTTTGTTTGGTGTGTTTGAAATTTTAGTTAAGACTTTTATTTTTATGCTTGATGTTTGAAATTTTAGGATTACGAATGCTTTCATAAAGGGTTTACAGTTTGAGAGAGAAAGAAAAAATAAAGAGTGGAAAAGAGTCAAGAAAGGGCGGAGTTTAGAGTTAAGGTGTTGAGTCCGGTCCTAAGGAACATGAGTGAATAATTCTAGAATTTCTGGGAAGTTCTTGAGACTTATCAAAAGCTGGAACAAGTGCAAAACGTGAATTTTTCCACCTAGCGGTCGACTCGCCGAGTGCAATTAACGGACTCGACGAGTCACTTTATATTTTCACACTTTCGAGGCTTTCCGTGACTATGCTCGACGAGTCGTTTAGATGACTCGACGAGTCACTCATTTTTATGCTAAGAAGACTGTTGATTCGATGATGTTGAACATACCACTTGACCACTTATTCTTCCCGATCAATTCCTGAAGATTTTACACTATTTTTCCTACATATTTGGAGCTGCCCACATGTGATTTGATGTCCAAGTCGTGGATGAGCTGTTTCCATGTCTTAAGTCAATTGAAGATGGAGTTGAAGAATAGAGATATCGACCTAGCGACTGCTACCCCAGGGGAGTTTGTTCTAATTATCTCTACATTTCATGTTTGTTATTTTTCATGCATAACATGCAATGAGGACATTGCATAAATTAAGTGTGGGGTAGGGGGTTGTTGTCGTATTAGTAAATGTAGACTCCTAATGTCCTAATTTAGGTTAATTTTTAAAATTGCTGCATACCAAAAATGTGACTTAGGGATTAATTTAGGAAATTTTGGTAAAAAGTAATTAGGATTCCATGTTAGAGTTATGTTGATGATTGCATAAAGACCCAAATGTTTAGTTGAGCCTATATACGTTATAGTGCATTTGTGGCTTCCTTATTCCAGTGAAATCATGGGACAAAAACACGACCTCGCTTAGTTTGAAGGATGCAATATGTTTAGCATCGTGTACCAGAAATGTATCCAGGAAAATTATTATCGTTAACTAATAAAGGTTGAAGTTTAGCGCCTCTGCTTAAGCATGTAGGGTTTTGAGTGAAAAAAGTGAGTTACATGTTAAGAGAGAGAGAGAGAGAGAGAGAGAGAGAGAGAGAGAATTACAAGAAAAGTTTGATGAATTTTTGGAGCATCAAAGTTAAAGTATGAACTCAAAAGATCAAAATTCTGAAGAAATTCAAAAAGTTAAAGATACCAAAAATCAAACAACAAGGTGGTGAATTCAAAGAAATTAAATATCAAATGTCAAAGAAGTGAAGAATTCCAAAGAGCTCCAAAGTGGTATCATAAATTGTAATTCTAGATTATGTATGCTTGGGTTGCTCAACCAAAAATACCTTGAGGATAGGAGGCTTTCTGCGGATGGATTTAGATGGATGCATAAAATGAGCATTGTTCGGGATAAGCGGCCGAATGTTTATGAGGATTGTGAGTATTTGGAGTATGGGGGTCCTTAGGAAAATTTTTAGACACAAATGCATGTGTTGCGGTCTTGGAATAATGGTTGGGTTAGATTGGAGTTGTCATATGTTGCATTAATGTCTAAGTCCATAACTATAATTGGTAAGACTTGACCCGACCCAGCATGGTCCATTTGGGTTGCATGGAATCATGCACTTGGATAGACTAAAATGAGAGAAATAACACTTAAGGTTTATTAATATATTATAAGTTCTAATATATTAATAAGATTATTGAATTAGTATTGATCAATAATTGATATAGAATTAATTATGTGATCAAAAGAAGACTAATTAAATATATGGGTTGATTGTGTAAATCATCCATACTTATATGGTGGGCTAATGCTCCATGGATTATCAAGTTGGGCTCAAACCCATTGGATGCTCCATGGATGCTCCATGGTGTATTTGAACCCATGGATCCAAGGAAATGGAAAGCCATGACAATTAGGGTTTACCCTAATTGTAACAACTATATAAGCATCGTATTGATGTGAGAAATCGGCCACTAGATATGCATGGAGGGCAAGCCGATTCTTGAAGTGTTCTAATTTCTCTCTAAGTTATTCCAAGTGCTTATGGTGTTGTGTGAACCATTTGAGGTGTCACACTTGGGGAACTAGGCACTCAAGCTTCATGAAGACAAGCACCAACAAAAGGTATGTTATTCTAACTTGTGTTATTCAAAGTTTTGTATGCTAGAATAGAACAATACCTTGGAAAGTTCATAATTGCATGCATAATAGAGAAAACATGGATCCAAGGTATTTAGGGTTGCATGTACACTTAGGAGTGTTAGATTGCTCAAAACCCAACAGTGGTATCAGAGCCTAGGCTTGTTTTCTTGTTGTACTTGCTTAAACTACTTAAAAATTGACTTTTTGGTGCTGTCTGTCCAGTAGACTCGCCGAGTCCATGAAGGGACTCGACGAGTCCAAGGAAAAATGCATCCAACTCGCCGAGTTTGTTCATGCACTCTACGAGTTGGACCCCAAACAACATATTTTCGAGTTTTGGTGCAGGAATTGGTCTAGAATCATTACCTTTGACTGTTTTAGGCTTATAATACTTGTTTTGAATGTGGTAATGATTATGTTAAACCAATTTCAATGCTATAATAAAAGTTTCAAGTTTATATGTGTTCATGTTATTCTTGAAAATTGTTGATTATCAATGATCATGCTTATGAGTTTTGCTAGATCATAGGAATTGTGTGCAAATTGTTTGGTGATATAATGCATGATCTTGTTGAAAATTGTATGGAGTTCATAACTTGTCCTCAAGTTATGAATTTTCAAGAATTTTATGTTTCCTTGATTTATGAGTTAGTTTAGATTGATAATGAAAAAATTATGTTTTAGTTGTTTTCAATCCATATTAGTCTAAAAGAAGTTCATATCAAGTTATGTGAAAAGTCATATTTATGAATCTTAAAAACTCATAAAAGTTTTGTAGGTTACATAAAATGTAAGAGTTTTTTCCATTAAATAGTTTAATGACTCCATAACTTGTCCTCAAGTTATGGATGTTGAATAGACACTTCTTTAAGGTGTTTTTAAAGAATAAGGGGTTACATTAAAATGAAGAGTCTTCATTTTAATGAACCATTAAACTCATAAGTTATGATTTAAAGAGTCTTGCAATAGTTTCAAAACATGCCCTCAAGTTTTGGAATTTGAAAAAGTTACTCCTCGTGTATACTTTAATTCCAAATTGAACATTGAAATTTTAAAAGGTTTAAAATTCAACCCTTATACTATTATTATAATTTTAATTATATAGATATGTATAAAAGGAATTCAATCTTACCGTTAGTAGGCCTCATTCACGAAGCTGGTCTATAAGGGGGTATAAGGTTACTGCCTATAAAATGGCAGTTTAATGGGTGTCCACTCTCACCCACCGCTTCCTTGACTGGTGGAGGGTCGTTAGCCGAACGGGTAGGAATGGACTATAATTCTCCCTTCATTAAAAGTATAATGAAAAATACTAAGTAACTAAACACTTATAAATTCCCAATCTTAGTTACTTAGGAAAATATGAAAAGGTGCTAGCCCATAAAATTACACTTTGTACCTTACCAAGTCGTTAGTGGAGCGTGTGTGGTTAACCGGAACACTAACATGGACTAGTAAGAGTGACAAAGGGTAACTTGACTTTATTATAGATTGGTGGAGCGTCTGTGGTTAACCGGCACATCGATTAGGTAATATTGTTAAGGGTACCAAGTCAGTTTGTATGGTTATTCACACCTTGTTTGTGATCCTCGACATCCCAGTCACAAATTTGAGAGGGCACAATCGAGATTCAAACATGCCATTGAAAAGTTCAATGTATCTCAAAAGATCTAGTAGTTTCAAAACCAATAAAACCTAATAATAAAATATTTCGTTTTCATAGTGGAAATTGGTAAATCGTCATTTACCTACCTTCAACTATTTTATAATTTGGATTACAGCATCCCTCTTCCAGTTATAAATAGGTTGTTGGGTCCTAGCCTTAATATTTCATATTGGGTGTTATATTAAGGACTTTAAATCACCTAACTTGAATTTCTCCCATTATAGATGTCTAGTTTAGACAGCTATGGTCTTCCCAAATCTTTAGGAACAAGCTTCCTAATGAAGATGATATCCCAAATGGCAATGAAGGTGAAAGATGAATCTCTTTGTTGGGCATTTGTGGGACTAGAAATCATACTTCACTTCATCCACCTCCTCCAATAAATCTCCCTATCCCACAAGTTTTAAGACTTGATAAGTTCTAAGTCACTCAATCCCTATTGGCAAGCAAAGTCTATATGTGCTTAGATCTTGGGGATTAAGCCACATATTGACAAGTCAGGAGAGTCGGGTGTCGAAGTCTCGAGGTAGCTGGCTGCTGACTTGGTTCTTCAGTCACTCCCTGATGACAGGTCGTGACAAGACCCTTAATGATCTTACCTATTTGCTTGATGATGCTAAATCAGTAATGATTTGGAGCATTAGTAAAGCAAATTGGATTGGAAGATCTACTTTCCAAACCTATTTGGACATTGAAAATGGTGACATTGGAGGTCCAGGAAAAACTTTCTCTTCCCAATGGAAAGGGATCGGCCATAGTCAACTCAGTTGACCAAATGGTAAAGAGAAGTGTTAAGTCTGTGATATTCCCATGTACCGTTTCCAAAGAGTCCATAAGATTCTGTTTCCAAAGGAAAGACATTGGTTGCGAAGCTGCTAAATTTACCTGAAACATCTTAAGGATGGTAAAGTCAATAAGTTTGACTCTACTTCAGGTAAAGTCCATTGTCTAACTCTATTAAGTTTCTATTCTGAGATTCTTATTGCATAATGTGACGAGGTCACATGTTGACGTTTTAATAATCAAAGAAAAAGTGAAGAAACTTAAAAGAAGTATATGCTGATTCTGATCGCGAAGATGGGTTTCGATCGCATCGTTCGGTGATCAGAATTTTGAGTTGTTACTTAAGAGTTATGATATATTGCTTAGTAATAGATAACAACAAGTTTTCCATATGGATTGTAAGGATAAATTTTTCCGCAACGTTTTAAAATAAAATAAAAATGGTTTTGATTTTATTTATTTTAAGTATCCTTACAATGGCATTTGTGAAAAAATTGTTGATTCTATGTTTCCATTGATAAGCAATATGGGTAAATGGATTTGATTCTTTCATTAGTGGAAGTGTCATAATTTACCAAATAAGGAAAGATTCTCATCACCCAAGTTTTAGTTGGATAGCAACTTGGAATCATGCAACCTATATTGTATGATCATGAGAATTTTTTATATATTTGGGAAATTAAGTCTAATTCCTTGTTCACATGTATATGTGAATCAAGTGAAGGACAAAGGGATCGGATACACTTGGGTGTGCGCTGATCAGGTCCACCACAAAGTTGATAGGATTATTCATTATGATTTACTAAAGTTTAGTAAATATGGTTATACTTACAAGTTTAAGTATAGTTCTGGATCATTGGAGAAGTTTCAATGATAGACATAATGAGTAAGAAGAATCAAATAAGGCAGAAAGATAAAAGTTTCTCTAATTTGAAGAGATTGGAGAGTAGTTGAGTATCTTGTTTTATGATTATCTTAGTGATTATGAAACCATGTCACAATTGATACTCTAAGGACACCTTAGTTCATTTTGTTTGGCTAAGGAGAGGAATCGTGAATTGTTGAAATGGTTAGATCAAAATATAAATTATACTTCGTTCCAAAATTAAATCTTGGAGTCATACTCCAAGATTAAGCCTTGAGTGACATAATCTTAAGAAAGGTTTAAAACACTTGTTAAATGTAGAGTAAAATGTGTTCTTACTCTTGTACATTTGAAATTGGTAAGTTATGATGTTTTGGATAAAACAAAGACCAACTAAGACCAATTGTGAGAAGTGTTTAACTTGATAAGAATCTACACTAACTCTTGAATATTCGTTTTTGTCAAGGAATGGTTCTTGACAAAGATAATCTTATATGTCAAGAAGTCAGTGGGAGTCTTAAAAGGATCTTAAGATATATTCAAGAACTAATCAAGAGTTTTGTTAATCACTAGACCACGACTTGAGGTTCGTAACCTATCGTGTTGACATATTTTGTGCCCATTCCAGTTAAATTTGGTTTTGCATTGGAGTTCTAAGAGTTCACAACTGGTTGCATAACAACATGGAAGAATGCAGGCCCTTGAGCTGCCAGGTGGCAAGAAATTAGATTGAGTTCAGTCCATATGAGTTTGGATTTGTCATTATCCTTGTCTTGTGACTATGGTTTTGACAATTCACATGGATAAGAACACATACACCATTAAATCTAAGTGTCATAAGGTTTCTCTCCGATTCATGAAAATGATAGTGAGGAAACTCTTTCACTAAGTAGATTTAAGTGGATAGCAAGTGTGAAGTTTGCATTCTCATGTCGTTAGTGGGGCATGTGTGGTTAACCGGCACACTAACTGATGAGAATGGCAAAGGTTTAGACTCACATGTGAGCTATCTAAGGAAAGCTTTAGACTCCAGGTGTATGATTTGATAAAGTCTTATCAAGGCAATCTAGTATCAGAAATCTGACTGATTTCTAGGTACAAGTCAAAGCTAGTGGGAGCATAAAGTGTTATGCTAGTTAGATAATAATCATTATGCTAGTGGGAGCATGATGATTATGTTGCAAGTTAGCAATGTTAATTATAGAAAACAAAAGTTTCAACTCGCTTCGAAAAAGTTGTTTTACTATAATTAAGGGAGAGAAATTTATACTTCATTCCAATTCTAAAAGCTTAGATTGAGATTTTAATCAACTTTAGTCAAGTATATATATGAATGTTATGTTGGAATGGTTCATCATAAGGAATTTCTATATATGTTGCTTTCTCAAAATTCGATTATGATTACGGCATCCCTCTTCATAGTTCGAATTATGAGAACATGGCAAATAAAAAATTTTATAGCATGAATCGTATCGCATATGCTTCAGATATAAGATCGATTGCATGTGTTATAATATTCATCCATTCTAAATTTTCCTAATGCTTAGGGCGTTAAGAAGGGAAAAGGGATTAGAACTGGATATGACTAAGATGATTAAGCAATTGTCGAGAACAATTTGGGGTTTTCCAAAGTTTGGTTACTCATGGACAATTGGAAGTATAGAGTAAGGATCGTATTGACATATTTTTGAAAGAGGCAACTCTTGTTCAAAAGTGATGATCAAGATGGGAATATGGAATTGTTTCCATAGGTGGAAGTTATTCTTTGAATCTGTGTAAGATTAAAGAACTTAATGCAAAGAAGGATGTTCAAAGGAATGTACTTTGAATTTGAGACTTCATCTCCATGGAATTGCTTTCCGTTGGAATACTTTGTAATGTTTGTTGCCAAGTCTTTGTGACTTGTGTGAATATCATTACAAGAGGATCATTGCATAGATTACGGTAAATGACAAGAACTTGGTATTCTTACATTTACAATAAGGATTGGGATTGTGAAATCAGAATCATTGAAGTCATGTTCAATTGATATACATTTCACAAAGAGATGACCACATGTAAACATAGTGTGCATACTTGGAGTATGGCATAACTATTGTTTAGAGAAGCATAGTATGCATGCTTGGAGCATGGCATCACTACTGTTTCAATTCAAGTATTAAGTTGATTAATCGAAACATGAATAATGAGTGATCAATATGGTGCTTAGATAAAAGGTGTTTTATTTACGCTCAAAGTGTTGAGGCCATATAGGACTAGTATTATTTTGTGTTTCACTTTGCATGTTTTGACTTCCAGAATAACTAGGTCATTCTCCTGAATGACCAAGTTATTCAAACCATCCACATTCGATCATATGTTGGAAGTAGATATGAATCAAGACTGTCGTGAATTTGGATTGTATGATTTGTCTAAAGTGCTTTAGCCAATGTAATAGTTGCTACAACGTTCATGAGTACTCATAAGGGCTGAGTATTGGATTCAACCCACGCTCATTTGGATTCACTTCATGGATTTTATCACGAGTGAATCATGAGACGATAATATCTTATATTCTTCAAACCTAGAGATATGAGTTGTTGACTATGAGTTAGTTATACATTGATTGCACGTAAACGCATTGGTAACTCGATGTTATAAAACGTTCCTTTGTGTATGATTCAATAAATAGTTAGTACAAGCATATGAGTCGAAGTTTATCCATTCCTTTTACCTTCGGTATAAAAGCGATATCTGTGGGCCCCTCGATGATTTAGCGATGACAAAAGTAAGTGCTCGGCCGGGCCTAGACTGATTTGATTTGTTCAATTAGTCAGTCATCATAAGTCAGAAATCGGGAAACAACAAATGGACAGAGAGAATGATTATAATCCATGTCTCAGTCCATATGATATCTATAATGTTGGAATATATGATCACTTATCTAATGGACAAGTCATTGACAGAGGTCAGAGTTCATCGACAAGGTCAAAGATCGACAGAAGCTTTTGAGAGCTACGATTGCTAGTCGGGTTCTGAAGTCATATTTGCAATAATAGTTTTAGACTTATCCAAGTGGGAGACTGTTGGATTAATGTCTAAGTCCATAACTATAATTGGTAAGACTTGACCCGACCCGACATGGTCCATTTGGGTTGCATGGCATCATGCACTTGGATAGACTAAAATGAGAGAAATAACACTTAAGGTTTATTAATATATTATAAGTTCTAATATATTAATAAGATTATTTAATTAGTATTGATCAAGAATTGATTTAGAATTAATTATGTGATCAAAAGAAGACTAATTAAATATATGGGTTGATTGTGTAAATCATCCATACTTATATGGTGGGCTAATGCTCCATGGATTATCAAGTTGGGCTTAAACCCATTGGATGCTCCATGGATGCTCCATGGTGTATTTGAACCCACGCTCATTTGGATAATCAAGTTGGGCTCGACGAGTCGTTTCGCATCTATAAAGATAACTTCTCAGATCGACATTCATTAATTCTGAAACCTTTCTGTAGACAATAGTTGCGATTAAAGAGTCAGAACAACCCTAGAGAACGATGATACAACCTAGAATTCAATTCCGAAGGAGATTTGAGGAAAAATTCTCATCATTCTACTTAATCTTTTGTTTTCCATTATGGCTAGACAATTAGAATTCGTTTTATTGTTGTTAATTACCTCAATCATAAGCTAAAACTCTTAAACTTCTGTTTGGGGATACAATATTGATACTATGGTTTTATTTATGGTAGGATTAATACAATGTTAGTGATTCTGTTGATTTTAGCTTGTTAAAGAACCTCGTGTGTGAATAATAACTATTTTTCTGTTAATAGGAAGATAATTAAATAGTATGAACATCTTTTAATTGTCAACCTCATATGCTTATGTGACCACTTCATCATATGACTAGGATTAATGAACATGAAACTAGAATTAATAAGAAAAATAGGTAAATTCATGTATGAGCTTGTGTGATGACCATCAATAAGAAGTTAACTAGAGGATCAAATTAGTTAGCTATTACAAGTCTAAATTAACCCGAATAAATAATCTAGTGAATTAAATTAAATTAGACAACTGATCATTGTTTGAGTTAGTTTGTTATCTAAGGATTAGTGCAGCGAACGTGAATCTAATCATTTGAATCGGTAACCAATGGAAGAATTAATCCATTGCACTATTACCATAATATCAACCATATGATCAATTGAGTTGAACTAAACAAAAGTCCTTCCCATTATTGAATTTAGTTAAATCTTTGCTATTCTAGTTTTTAGTTTACGTGACAGTTAGTAAGTTTCTAGTCTTGTAAAACTAGAGAAAACCCCTACTTATTAATTAATTTTGATAAAATTAGTCTCTAGTTTTAATTTACCGTTCCCTATGTTTGATACCCTACTTATTTAGCTATACCACAATTTATAGGTCCACTGCCTTCGTGTGTTCATTTTATAATTAAAAAGTAGGTTTAAAACTAAGTGAGTTTACAGACATCAAGAGTCATCGTGAGACATGATGATCTTTTTCTAATCTCTGCTAGAATTAGACTTGTAAAGATGAACTTAGGGTTTTGTCAAACACAAGAGACACCATCGATCAGAAGATGACGGCTTCTATATATTTGATAAAAGTGGAAACCCTAAAAGATTCTTCAAACAGAAGATATGCATATTAATTACACAGTCTCCTGCTCTTATACCAATTGATGAGATTGTTGCGCTATTAGATCGATAGATTCAAAATAGATAAACAAGAATGAAGCAATCAAAGAACACAAGAATGGATCAAAAGATGTTGAATGACTAATATCTCACACCTCAGAAGAGCTCGATGAAAACTTCGATTGTAGAGGTGTTCTTAGGGTTACAATGCAAAAGCTATTAATGAGAACATTAACCTTAAAGCTATACATGCATGCATAATATATAAGCAAACCCTAATGCTTAAACCACGGTTGGACAGACCCAAACCGGGTAATCAAAATATTAACATTAAGCCTATATGACGCAACACTCTAGACCCAACACATTTCTTTAGGTTTGACACATGAAAGATGGGGTATACATTACTGAGTTCTAGTGGTAACTACATCTTGTAAGCCATTGGGCCGATCCTAGCGTGGATCTCAAAGGGTCCGATGTATCTTGGATTCAATTTTCCCCGCTTTCCAAAGTGTATCATCTCTTTCTAGGGAGAGACCTTTAGTAATACAAGATTGCCGACCTGAAATTCCATAGGTTTCCATAATCTGTCAGCGTAACGTTTTTGTCGATCTCGAGATGCCTGGAGTCGTTCCCTGATCCGAATGATTTTCTCAGTTATTTCCCGTATAATCTTGGGTCTAGTGAGAGTGTTGTTTGGTATCTTCCCCTTTGTTAATTGTGTGTAATCTACCTCCACCCAACAGAGGGGTAATCGGCATTTACGTCCGTAAAGGGCCTCAAAGGGGGTGACCTTTATGCTTGTGTGATAGCTATTGTTGTAAGACAATTCGATGAGGGGAAAATGCATATCCCATGCCTTGCCTAAGACTAAGGTTTGGATGGTCCACTCACTTTGCCCATCTATTTGGGGATGATAGGCAGTGCTCATGTCGAGTTGGGTCCCTAACGACCTCTGTAGCGACTGCCAAAACCGGGAGGTAAATCTACTATCTCTGTCTGAGATGATAAATATTGGCACACCATGTAATCTCACAACCTCCTTTATGTATATTCTGGTCAGCCTTTCTACTTTATACGTTTCCTTTATTGGTAGGAAATGGGCGGATTTGGTCAATCGACCGAAAATCACCCAAATGGCATCCAGTCTATCTGCCATCTTGGGTAATTTGATAATGAAGTCCATCGTTATCCTCTCTCATTTCCAATCAAGGATTTCGAGTTATTTCAATAGACCCGAGGGCTTCTGATACTCTATCTTTACTTTAGCGCAAGTCAGGCACTTGCTCACATAGGTAGCAATTTCAGCTTTCATATTCGGCCACCAATATTGTTGTTTGAGGTCTAAATACATTTTGTCAGAACCCAGATGGACGAAGTACCTTTTCTTGTGTGCTTCATGTATGACCACGTCTCTGAACCCTCCAAATTTCGGGGTCCATATCCGGTCCATGAGATAGTATGCTTTGTCCTCTTTGATTGTGAGATTTTTGTCCATCCCACATAAGGCTTCATTTGCGACGTTGTTCGGCTTCAAAGCTTCTAGTTGAGCCTCCTTGATTTGCGAAGACAAGTGGGAATGGAAGGTTATTGTTAGTGTTCTTACCCGACGGCCCGAGTATTCTTTTCTTCTTGGAGCATTGGCCTTGCCTAGATGATACCTGATCTCACATTCATAGTCGTTCAACAACTCTACCCATCGTCGCTGCCTCATGTTTAGTTCTTTTTGGTTCAGAATGTGTCGGAGACTTCTGTGGTCTATGAAGATGGTGCAACTCGTACCATAGATGTAGTGCCTCTAAATCTTCAGAGCAAAGACCAAAGCTCCCAGCTCGAGATTAGGAGTGGTATAGTTTACTTCATGGGTGTTTAGTTGTCGGAATGCGTAAGCTATCACTTTCCCGCGCTGCATAAGTACACAACCTAACTCTTGATTAGAAGCGTCGCAATACATTATGAAATCTTTCGTTCCGTCTGGCAGAGACAACAACGGGGCACTACAGAGGTCTTTTTTCAGGGTTTGAAAAGTAGCTTCTTGTTTTGTACCCCAAGTGAAGGGTACACCCTTCTGGGTTAGAGCGGTGAGTGGCTTGGCAATCTCGGAGAAATTCTGAATGAACCTCCTGTAATAACCAGCGAGGCCTAAGAATTGTCTGATCTTCGTTGGGGTTCTCGGGGTTGCCCATCCCTCAATCGCTTTGATCTTGGAAGGGTCCACATGTATCCCTTCTTCACTGACTACGTGTCCCAGAAATTCTACGTTGCGGATCTAGAATTTGCACTTGGAAAATTTTGCGTATAACTTTTCTGCTTCAGGAGTAAACCAATATGTCGTCCATAAAGACTATAACAAAGTTTTCAAGGAACGGTCGGCAGACTCGGTTCATCAGGTCTATAAATGTCGCCGGTGCATTTGTCACACCAAAGGGCATTACCACGAACTCATTGTGCCTGTAACGAGTTTGGAAGGCAGTTTTGGGGATATCTTCCTCTCAGACTTGCAGTTGATCATATCGGGATCTCATATTTATTTTCGAGAAGTAACTGGCTCCTTGTAACTGGTCAAATAGATCGTCGATCCTAGGAAGAGGGTATCAATTTTTTACGGTGAGCTTTTTAATGTAACGCCCGTAGATCCGAGCTAGTCAATTTATAGGCAATAGGGCTCGAAAACGACTTTTCGACAAAATATTATTAAGAATAAATAATCTCAACCAAGTTTTAGTATATGTTACAAGGTTTCCATACATATAAAGAGCGTCGAAATCCGAGTTATAACGAAGAAGTTATGACCCGTCGAAGTTTCGCGACGGAACCGACACGATACCGGGAGGTGTAAATAGTGAATTTACGAAAGAGCGAGATTTAGCTTTAGTAATCTAAATGAAATTCGTAGTATATGTTAAACCGATAGTGTGCATAAAAAGAACATCCAAATATGACTTCGTATGAGGAAGTTATGGTTTTTCTAAGATTTAGCAAAACAGTGCATAGCCCGAAATCTGAATGTTAGATCGGTTGATTTTTAGCCAAAATAATCTAAACGATAAGTGAAGATATCGTTAATAGGAGCTAAACGATAAAAAGACAGTCAAAACGGAGCTCATATGCGAAAGATATGGACGAAGCTTAGTCCCAACTGTTCGAGCGTTGCGAATTCGATACAGTTTTGTAAATATGAGATAGAGTGAGAATTAGCCGACGGGATCTAAATGAAAGTTTTAGTACTCGTAAATACCAACGATTGGATATAAAGAAAATCGATAGTAGAGCTCGTATGCGAAAGTTATGGACGAAGCTTAGTCTCTACTTTTCGAGATCGGCGAATTCGATACAGTTTTGTAAATCCGAGATAGAATGAGAATTAGCCAACGAGGTCTAAATGAAAGTTGAAGATCTCATTAATAGGAAATCAACGGTAAAAAGATAGACAATAACGAAGATCGTATGCAAAAGTTATGAACGAAGTTTGGAGACTACTTTTCTATACAATTCCTATAAATAAGAGATGAACTCTTCATAATTTTCTCACACCTTCAAACCTTTCTTTCTCTCTCTAACTTTTCTCTAACCTCACTAAACCCCTCCCAAGTCTAGGGAACCTCCCTATCACAAGAAGAAATCCCCGGAGCACCCGACGGCTCCGAGAAGAAAAGCTTTTGGCTCGGAAACGCTGCTGCAGCGAAGCCTGGTTTTTAATAAAAACCCGCTGTAAGTGAGTTACGCCTATACTATATTTAATATAGCTTTTATTTAATTATAGTAACATTATTAGGACCCTAAAATAATTATTTAGGCTATTATTATGAGTTATATTGAGTGTTATTTAATGCTTATATAATAGTAATAATGGCTAGACTATTAATTAGTCGCGATTAACGTTAAAACTAAACTCTAGTGGTATTAATACTAGGTTTTGGTCAAGGAAAAAAATTGTTTTGAGATAACGAAGTGATGTTCAAGTACCGAGTCACCACCTAATCAAGTGAGTGCATGGTCCCTTTCATTTTACACATAGATATGAAGTATTTTATGTAAATTACGTGCTATGTGTGCATATTAACTTAGTACTTGCTGTCTATGCTGGATGAACGATTTTATACACGTTTTAAATGATTTAAACAGTATATGTTTTATATATCTAAGAAAATGTTGGGGTAAGACATGGGTAGATGTAATAGATGAAATATGAGTTGGATGATGAGTTGAGAGGTGAAATAGACCGTGAGGTGAAGGTGAGAGGTGGACGATGTGAGAAGCCTTTTTCCCAAATGATGGCCCTGTCATTCAACACAGTATGGATGATAACCACGGACTATTCTAGACAATCCAGTGGAACACTAGCAGGCTCGCAACCTGTAGGTGTTGTGAACGATTTGTTCACCGGTGTACTCTAAAAACCCATTGATATGTATTGCGAGTGGACTCTCGAAAACGATACTGTCAATAAAACCCTAGAAGATGCGCCTAAAGGACTCTACCGGCAGAAGCGCCTAATAGAGAACCTCATAACCCCGGCAGATGCGCCTAAAAGGACTATTCCGGCAGATGCACCCCATAGAGAATGTCACAATTTTGGCAGCTGCGCCTAAGTGACAGAACTAGAAGTTGTGCCTGACAGATGTGTCATTTACAACAATGGAATTCATACCTATTCCTTAGGATACTTCTTAGGAATGAATGGACAAGAAATAGCTGATTCTTAGGGTAGATCCTTAAGAATAAAGAAGATAATGGGGATGGATAATTAGGTTAACTGTTTGATGATTAAACATAATAATTATATTATTGTGGGTTGAAAACCCTATGTAGTCACCAGGTTTCCCAACCTGACCCACTCAATTTATTTATATCACAGGTGTCGATATGAAGTGACATTACACTAAGAGAATAAAGAGATGTAGATCACTAGTGTAAATAAATGTAAGTTCCGTTTATGCTTATGTTCCTGTATTGATAATGACATCGCAAGCGTTTTAAAATGAATAAAATACGTTTCTTCAAAAATGTTTTGATAACGTATTTATCGTATTTTCCTGGGAACAAATTCCACAACATTTGTATGAAAAGAAGTACTCTGATTTTTATAAAGCATAAACAAAAAATCGGTCTTTTCTGGCCGTGAAAATGGGGTTGTCACAGTTGGTATCAGAGCATTAGTTTAAGCGAACTAGGAATATGGATTTAATTCTAGACTTAAACTTAGAATGCTAAGCGATAATTGTGAGGTGTGAGCACTAGATTATTTTAGGAATTATGCCTAAAATGCTTTTATGTGCTAAATGCTTTATGCCTTATATGCTATTATTCGTTCGGATCTATGGTCTGTTGCCGACCGGATCTGGAAACCTTATGTGTTTAGGATTCTAAGCGTTTAACTACGATACTAGAACTAGCATATAAACGTTTCGGGGTGATAAGGATGATTTAAACGTCAATCCTAAATAAAGATCTAGATTCACCTTATTCGCTGTATAGATCAAGATGGCAAGGACCTATAGCGGAAACGTGAATGCAAATGGGAACTGAGATCAGCCCCCAGTGATTGAGCAAATATCGGTTGTGGTGGCCGCTGCTGAGCCAATAACAATGGCCGAAGTGCAAGCGATGATCCAGGCAATGTTGGATCGCCAAATGGAGGAAACCAGACGTTTGCTCCAACAAAATCGAGAGGAAGCGACCATACAGGTCAAACAGCCCGAGTTGAACGAAGGGCAGACTGAGGAGGGAAACTACAGTGGGACTGTTGGTCAAGCCAACCCACCGATAGTTAGGCAAAACCACCAGGATGGAGGAAATGATGTACGTGGATGAAAATACAAGGATTTCATGGCGTCCCAACCACCGAGTCTATCTTGAAGCCCGACGCCGGTGGAAGTCATGAACTGGATCATTGAGATGGAGACGATGTTTGAGAGTTGCGAGTGTAGCAACAGGCAGAATACCGCTCTCGCGGTTCCTCTGTTGAAATCTGGAGTACTAAGCTGGTGGAATCTACTGGCTGATTCAACGCATAAAGGTGAACCAAGCAAGATGTCATTGGAGGATTTTCTGGTGCAGTTGAAGATGCAATACTGCTCTGAGCAGGATCTTCTGGAGATCAACAACGAATTCCAGAATCTGAAGAAGGGAAGAATGAGCGTTACTGAATATGCTACAAGCTTTACTGAGAAAATGAAGCTTGTTCCTCACCTCTTCCCAACAGAACTCTCCAAGGTTAACAAGTTTGCCCTCGGATTACCAGCGGACTTTGGTCCAATGGTCAAGCAAAATACCACTCTGAAAGCCGCCATCTGGGCTGCTAAAAATGTGGAGACCCGGATACGACAGAAGGGTCTGGAGAGAGCAGAGGTGGGAGAGAAAAGGAAATTTGAAGGATCTTCAAAGTCCAACGAGAAGAGAAAATTCTCGAAGAAGTTCGAAAGAGGAGGAGGAAGTGAAGAAAGATGGTGTGAAAAGTGCAAAAAGAAAGACACTGGAAAATGCGGTGAGGAGGTGACTTGTTTCAAGTGTGGGAAGCATGGGCACTATGCCAACGAGTGTACATTCAGCAAAAGGGTGTGTTATGGATGTAACAAGGAAGGGCACTTCAAGCAAGACTGCCCAATGAGAGAGGGGGCTACAAAGCCATATGTGCCGCTAAAGCCAAAGGCGAGAGCATTTCAAATGATCCTTGATGAAGCAGATGACAATGCGAGGATTTAAGAGTGAACACTTGACACCCAAGGATCGAGTTATGGAGTAATCGTGTAGATAGTACCTCGCGATGTAGCCTGTTAGGGGCATAGTTTAGGGTGAACTTGAACACCTATGTAAACATTTCAAGGAATAATATAAAACCTTCGTTTTGATATTTGATGTGTTAAACTGTTATGTGATTTTCTTGTATGGTGACTTGGAAAACTGCGAGATAATACTTGGGACGAGTATGAGTAGGTGTGAATGGTAGTAAAGGCCTATACAACCGGAAGCACAGGACTCACGCTTGGATCAGGGAAAGTCACAAGGTTACCAAGAAACTAGTAATTGATTTTGTTTTATTCAAGTATGTCGTTACCATTGTTTTGGTAATGACTAAGAAGATTGTTGTTATCCCAACCCTAGTGGTCATATCACATTGAGTCCGACTACAATGAGTAGGTTACGCGGTTCAGCGAACCAAGTTTGATGTAGCGTCCGACTTAAACCAAACGATTTAAATCAAAACGATCAATAGAAGTATCACGATCATTATTAAAGAAGTTGGTAGCTAGAAATGCTACATGTTAAAAGGTGATTATATCACATTAGACGATGAAGGAAGGCATATTCCATTCTGGAATTTGACTCTAAGAGACCTGAGTCTAAGCATTGCTACATACGATGATAGGGCATTTGAATATGACACATCGGTCAATTGTATTAATCAAATTAACTTATCCTAAGTTTGTTAAGAAGAAGAAGGAGTCTCTGATAAAGAATGAGGTTGTGACACGAAGGTCATGATTGAAAGTCTAACGAGCAGGTGCAAGACCGAGCACTGCCTGCAGTCAAGGAGTCCAAGAGTTAGATACTCATTCGAAGCAACATAGAAGTTACAGTTATTACCTAGGATGAAGAGATAATGTATGCAGTCATTATACAATCCAATTTTGTTGATGATTCCGGGACGTAATCATCCTAAGGGGGAGATAATTGTAACTCCTGTAGATCCGGGCTAGTCAATTTAGAGGCAATAGGGGTCAAAAACGACTTTTCGACAAAATATTATTAAGAGAAAATAATCTCAACCAAGTTTTAGTATATGTTACAAGGTTTCCATACATATAAAGAGCGTCGAAATCCGAGTTATAACGAAGAAGTTATGACCCGTCGAAGTTTCGCGACGGAACCGACACGATACTGGGAGGCGTAAATAGTGAATTTATGATAGAGCGAGATTTAGCCTTAGCGATCTAAACAAAAGTCATAGTATATGTTAAACCGATAGTGTGCATAAAAATAACATCCAAATCTGACTTCGTATGAGGAAGTTATGGTTTTTCTAAGATTTAGCATAGCAGTGGACAACCCGAAATCTGAATTTTAGATCGATCAATTTTTAGCCAAAATAATCTAAAAGATAAGTGAAGATATCGTTAATAGGAGCTAAACAATAAAAAGACAGTCGAAAACGGAGCTCATATGCGAAAGATATGGACGAAGCTTAGTCCCTACTCTTCGAGCGTTGCGAATTCGATACTGTTTTGTAAATCTGAGATAGAGTGAGAATTAGCCAACGAGATCTAAATGAAAGTTGTAGTACTCGTAAATACCAACGAGTGGATATAAAGAAAGTTGATAATAGAGCTCATATGCGAAAGTTATGGAAGAAGCTTAGTCTCTACATTTCGAGCGCGGGAAATTCGATACAGTTTTGTAAATCCGAGATAGAATGAGAATTAGCTAACATGGTCTAAATGAAAGATGAAGATCTCATTAATAGGAACTCAACGGTATAAAGACAGACAAAAAAGGAGCTCGTATGCAAAAGTTACGGACGAAGCTTGGAGACTACTTTACTATACAATTCCTATAAATAAGAGATGAACTCTTCATAATTTTCTCACACCTTCAAACCTTTATTTCTCTCTCTAACTTCTCTCTAACCTCCCTAAACCCCTCCCAAGTCTAGGGAACCTCCCTATCACGAGAAGAAATCCCCGGAGCGCCCGACGGCTCCGAGAAGAAAAGCTTTTGGCTCGGAAACGCTGCTCCAACGAAGCCCGATTTTTAATAAAAACCCGCTGTAAGTGAGTTATGCCTATACTATATTTAATATAGCTTTTATTTAATTATAGTAACATTATTAGGACCTTAAAATAATTATTTGGGCTATTATTATGAGTTATATTGAGTGTTATTTAACGCTTATATAATAGTAATAATGGCTAGACTGTTAATTAGTTGCAATTAACGTTAAAACTAAACTATAGTGGTATTAATACTAGGTTTTGGTCAAGGAAAAAAATTGTTTTGAGATAACGAAGTGTTGTTCAAGTACCGAGTCACCACCTAATCAAGTGAGTGCATGGTCCCTTTCATCTTACACATAGATATGAAGTATTTTATATAAATTACGTGCTATGTGTGCATATTAAATGAGTACTTGTTGTCTATGCTGGATGAACGATTTTATACACGTTTTAAATGATTTAAACTGTATATGTTTTATATATCTAAGAAAATGTTGGGGTAAGACATGGGTAGATGTAATAGATGAAATATGAGTTGGATGATGAGTTGAGAGGTGAAATAGACCATGAGGTGAAGGTGAGAGGTGGACGATGTGAGAAGCCTTTTTCCCAAATGATGGCCCTGTCATTCAGCAGAGTATGGATGATAACCACGGACTATTCTAGACAGTCCAGTGGAACACTAGCAGGCTCGCAACCTGTAGGTGTTGTGAACGATGTGTTCACCGGTGTACTCTAAAAACCCATTGATATGTATTGCGAGTGGACTCTCGAAAATGATACTTTCAATAAAACCCTGGAAGATGCGCCTAAAGGACTCTACCGGCAGAAGCACCTAACAGAGAACCTCATAACCCCGGTAGATGCCCTTAAAAGGACTATTCCGGTAGATGTGCCCCATAGAGAATGTCACAATTTTTGCAGCTGCGCCTAAGTGACAGAACTAGCAGTTGTGCCTGACAGATGTGTCATTTACAACAATGGAATTCATACCTATTCCTTAGGATACTTTTTAGGAATGAATGGACAAGAAATAGTTGATTCTTAGGGTAGATCCTTAAGAATAAAGAAGATAATGGGGATGGGTAATTGGGTTAACTGTTTGATGATTAAACATAATAATTATATTATTGTGGGTTGAAAACCCTATGTACTCACCAGGTTTCCCAACCTGACCCACTAAGTTTATTTATATCAGAGGTGTCGATATGAAGTGACATTACACTGATAGATTAAAGAGATGTAGATCACTAGTGTAAATAAATGTAAGTTCCGTTTATGCTTATGTTCCTGTATTGACAATGACATCCCAGGCGTTTTAAAATGCATAAAATACGTTTCTTCGAAAATGTTTTGATAACGTATGTATCGTATTTTCCTGGGAACAAATTCCGCAACATTTTTATGAAAAGAAGTACTCTGATTTTTATAAAGCATAAACAAAAAATCGGTCTTTTCTGGCCGTGAAAATGGGGATGTCACAATTGAGTTCACAATAATCGATACACATGCAAAAAGAGCCATCTTTCTTTTTGACAAACTGAACTAGAGCTCCCCATGGAGAGAAGCTCGGCCTTATGAACCCTTTTTTTAATAATTCGCTCAACTGGCTGAAGAGCTCTTGCATTTCTGCATGGGCTAATCTATACGGTGACTTGGCATTTGGCGTGGCTCTAGGATCCAGGTCAATCCAAAATTTGGCCTATCGTTTAGGGGGTATCCCAAGGAGGTCTTCAGGAAATACGTCTGGGAAGTCGCACACCTCTGAGATATCCTTGATTTTCTTTTCTTCTTTCTTTTCATCCACCACATGGGCTAGAAAGGATTTGTTCTTTTTGTGCAAGCACTTTTGTGCCTTGATGCATGAGATGAGATGGAGATTTGCACCGGGTTTATACCCATAGATAATTAGGGTTTCGTCGTTAGGTAGGTGAAGGCGAACGGCCTTCTCACAGAACATAATATCGGCATGGTGGAGGCTTAGCCAATCCATACCGATGATCACATCAAAGCTTATAATAGTAAGCAACATTAAGTTGATTGGGAATGAGTGTTTATTTAATGTTAATGTGCGCCCTAGAAATACGTTGTGGGTTGTTTCGGTCTTCCCATTAGCCATTTCCACCGTGAAGGTTTCGTTTAACTTTTTGGGACTTTAATTTAGTAAGTGTTTAAATTTATGACTCACGAAATTTTGTTCCGCCCCACTGTCAAATAAGATGCATGCATAGATGTTATTGAGGATGAACGTATCGGTGACTACTGTTGGATCCTGCACATCCTCCTCTTGTACCATTGCCAGCAATTTGCATGATCCCCCTGCACCCTAATTTTTGGCTTTGGGGTAGTTTCGTTTGTAATGAACAGTCTCGACGCATCCGTAACATGCTTGACTGGCCCCAACGTTGTTGGATTGGTTGTTTTGTTGAGGCTGTGATCTGCAATACTAGGCGATGTGCCCTTTTCGATTACAGCTGGTGTATTTCAGGTCTTGGCAGGTGCCATTATGGTGGAAATTACACTTATTGAATTTTGGGAGAGAACCTGCATATGGCCTTGAAGGTGTTGGTGCAACTGTTGTTATAGTAGCAGAAGTTGTAGCAGCGTGAACTGCTACAGTTTGTTGTTTCTTCCCAGACCCTTGAGCTTGTTGTCCTTTTCTCTTCTTTCCCCAGTTCTTCTTGTTGTCATCCCTCTTCTTTGTTTCAGTGGTGAAAGCCTTTGTGTGACATCCCGATATTTCGATTCTATATAATGACTTAAAAAGCCAAGTATTGTAACTTCTTTTGAAAATAATGAAATTAACTTTGAAAATAAAAATATACAAAAGTCTCTATTTGGTTACCTACTATGTTATATATCGTTAAACCGTGATCGTACATAAAAAGAACGTCCAAATCTGATTTCGTATAAGGAAGTTATGATTTTTCCAAGTTCGGCATAGCGATAGACAGCTAAAAAAAACTCGAAACAGAGATCAAGCGACTTTTGGCCGGAATGACCTAAATGAGAATCGAAGGTCTCGACAATGGTTTTTGAACGGTAAAAAGTCTGGCAAAAACAGACATCGGATAAAGATGTTATGGATTTCTAAAGAACTTTTCTTACCCCGACCTTTTAATAAATAAATAATAAAAATAATTTCAAAATTTGCCGACGGAGTCTAAACGAAAGTTGTAGAGCGTAGTCTCACCTACGCGTGGATATAAAGAACGTCAAAAACAGAGTTCATATGAAGAAGATATGAATTTTTGAAGTTTATTAAACAATAAAAATATAAATTTAAATCAAATTTCGGTATTATCCGAATGAGGAGTGATCAGGCCAATCCGAGTTATGCCCAGTGTACTCGAGGACTAGGCCTCGGATCGTCCACGTCGCCCCCTATGCGAGGCTATACCCCGTCCCATCCGAGCTCCGAGGCAGTCGAGGATGCGGTCACGCATGACGCATGCGTACGCCTAGCGTAACCGCATACGCCCAGCGTACCGAGGCAGTTCCCAGCCCCTATAAAAGCGATGCGAGGGTTCCGGGGAAAATGCTCATTTCCTATCATCTTTCTTGTGTTTTTGCCTCGTTTTCCATTCACGTGATATCCCGAAGCCTCGTTTTCCATACTCAAGCCCCGAAGGTCGTTTGTGCTCCCGAGATTCCCAAGAATCCCGAGAAAATCCACTTTCTTGAGTGAAAGTTCTGCTCGGTTTTCATCTCACCTTCTTCGATCTTTCAAGTGAGTTCATACCCATATATCTACGCTTTTAAATGTTTGACAAATGCTTTTTATACAATATTAGGGGGGGGATGCAAGTAAAACACACGGTTACTATCATGAATAAACTTAACGATTCACTATATAAACCTTTTATCTAAGTAATCATATGTGATTCATAAACTACTACATGAGTATTCTCGTATGAAATATATATTTTCAATAACACCTTGTCTTGTGGAAATCAAACGTGTTTATATATATATATATATATATATATATATATATATATATATATATACAAATCAAATGCTCCATTTTTACATTAGGTATATGTGATCAGTCAAGTCACTTTACGTGTTATACTTTACATAATGAGTGAGCATTACACTAGGGTTTACTATATGAACGAAACACACACTTTGAAAAACTATAATAGGTATGGTTTACGAGAAAATCAGGAACATTTACACACTGGAAACACTATATCAAAGAGATATTTTCTTACACAAGAATAAATGGACATTTTTCATACGTAAATCTGTTTTATACTAAGTCTTGTGAGACATTTCACGTACTTTTGAGTACGCATTTTAAGTCCTGTATTATATACCATAATCCCTTGTAGGGGAGTGTGATACTTATGTATAGATCTATACGGGATTGACAATCCCGCACCTAAGTTGTTAGCTACAACTAGGATGGCAGGCCTGGGGTGACAAACATCATAACATTGCAACGCTTGAAGAACGTTGTTATAGACATCTTGGTCAAATAGCATGGTTATAAAACTCACATGGAGTATTAAAAACACATTGATTTGCGGGTTTTTTCAAATGCCTTAGCGATTTACACATAAAACTACTTTTTTAGGCATGAAAAGCACTATTGCAATCACAGTCTTGGAACAATCAAACTACAATATACTATAGTAGAAAATATGGGATTTTCTTGGAACATTTACCATGAACAAACCATTTTCATTCTTTTGCATATAAACGTTGTCACAAAATACTTATGAACTCGCCAGCTTAAATGCTGATTTACTCTTTCAAAACTAATTGTATTTCTCAGGGATTCAGTAATACAGGTAAAACTACAGCTTTTGAAGAAGGGACGCTATGGCGTTAGTTTAATTTCATTTTAAACATCATATTGTAATTTTCTTTTGAAACAAGTACCTTTAAACAATGTAAACGTTTAAATTGTATATTTGATAGTTGTATTGCTTTCTTTACTATGTATTCAATTGTTGCGATACTACATGAAGTCATCCGCCCTCGAACGATTCCGCCGTTCTGGTTTGGGGGTGTGACAGATTGGTATCAGAGCATTGTTTATAATGAACTAAGTATATTGAACCACATAAGATATACAAACTATAAATGCATATGGGACTAAAACTCTCTGACAAAACTTTTTACACCTAAAGCCTCGTTTCATTTAATCTAGATTATTTTGGGGTCGTAAAAGTACAAATACATGCATACAACGATATATCTTCATGGTTAGAACTATACAAGAAGTATTGAGACGAGTTGGACACTATGATTAGTTCTCGATATATGTAATCGAATTTGGGACAAATATAGCCTGATCAAGTATATTTATCAAAGATTAGACTAACGTATGTCGAGGAAGGGCCGTAGTGAGCAACAAGTCAAAACTTACCAAAAATAAACACTAGTATCAAACATATAAATTTAAATACTATAGGAGTATTTGGTGCATGCAATACTTTAATCGACATGTTTAGTTTTACATGTTTCGTAACTTTATTCAAATCCTATAACCCTATTCACGTATAGACTCAATGGTTGGATTTCACCAACCCGACGACCCCTACTACCCCAACCAAGGTAACAGGGGATGGATCGAAGAAGATCCTGAAGAGGATGAAGAACCCATTGAGTTGGAGGGAGGGGATGACTCTGGGATAGACTCGGAACCAGAGGTAATCAACCCACCAGTCGCTCAACCTCCCGCTATTTGGAGGAACTTCCAGGGACCGACTCCCGTTTTGGGAAGTCACCTCCACCATTGGAGTCAACAGCAAGGAGTGCGTTCTCCCTACGGCATGTGTCGAGACTTCTATGATGTCCGTGGCGGAGGTTCAGCCGATCGAGCACTCCCAGTCATGGTGGGCAAGCTATCCAACCAGTCCTATCAATCCGGGGTTCAAGCTAGCCGGATTCGTGAAGTTAACGTGGAAGTACAGGTTCACACTTCCGACATCCATAGGCTGGACAGAGCACAGGATAATGCCCAACTCCAAACCGACGCATTCCAAGCACAAATGATTGCAGCTCTCTCCGAGATGAGGGAACAACAAGCCGCCTTCGATAGGCGTCTTATGGAAGAAAAGCAATCGGATGCGGAGTCAAGCACCAAGCGCAACCTACGTCGCAAGTAGTGCTTGCCGAATCCCAAAATTTTGATATATAATAGGACCATCGGCTAAAAGTCTTACCCTCTTTAACTTCCTGTAATCGGAGACTTTTAGAAAGGTCACAATTTTCTAACTTCGGATGTAACAACCATATGTTTAATATATATGGGACATATCTCTTTTGTGTGTTAATTCTATGCATTTCATTCGAGTTCATGAGTTTGTTTATTGTTATTCAAACTCCATTGGTGTGTCAAACTCAAAACCTTGTGTTGGTCAAACCAAATTCTCGAACTATTAAAGATAGTTAACTCATTATCATTCAACTCTCAACCACCAAAACTTATAATCTTTTATTTTTATTTCTTGGCAGCGCGATGCCTCCTCGTCCAAACCTAAGACCCAGGCCGAGAACAATACCTCCACCACCACCGCCTCTAACAACGGAAAATGCCGCATTGATAGTTGTTGTAACAGCTGCAGTAACAGCGGCAATGGCCCAAATGAGTAACAATGGTTCTGGTGGGGGAGTGAATAGTTCTACGAATGGCCAACGTCCAGGTCATTCGGGGGATTGTACATACAAGGATTTCATGAATAGCAAACCTATTACTTTTAATGGGACCGGAGGGATAATGGCTCTATCACAGTGGATAGAGAAAACCGAAGCAGTTTTCGAGATTTGTTCTTGTCCGGAAGGGAACAAAGTGAAGTTCGTTGCCTGTACTTTCTTTGAGAGAGCTCTAACATGGTGGAATGGCCATGTCAAGTCACTAACCCTAGTAGTGGCTAACTCTATGGGCTGGGAGAACCTAAAAGAAATCTTACTGCAGGAGTACTGTCCACGGGGCGAATTGCAAAAGCTTGAACAGGAACTTTGGGGCCTTACCATGGTAGGCTCAGATATCACGACCTATACCAACAGGTTCAGTGATTTGGAAATCCTTTACCCAGGGATAGTTGCTCGAGAGAGAAAGAAGATCTAAAGGTGCATCTGGGGACTGTCACCCCAGATTCGAGGAAGTGTTCTAGCTTCCAAACCAATCACTTTCGATAGTGCCAAAAAGTTGGCACAAGCTCTCGTAGACCATGGGGTATGCTAAGACTTCGCAACTACTGCACTGGAGCAACCCAGAGGAAACAAAAACAACAACGACAATACCATCAACAACAACAACAAGAGGTTCTGGAACAAAAGGAAGAGTCAACCTTCACAGGAACCTTCCAAGAAACAACAGATTGTGGCAGTCCATGCCGCTACTGCCCCTACTGTTGCACCAATTACCACTACACCAGCAAAGCCATATGCTGGAATCCTGCCAAAATGCAGCAAATGCAATTTCCATCACAACGGAAATTGTCGGGAGATGCATTGCAACAACTGCAACAAGAAGGGGCACATTGCCCGTTTCTGTAGTGCACTAGCACAACCGATCACCCAAGTCCAAGGAGCCGGTGTAGGCCAGGCATGTTATGGATACGGTGAGGCTGGACACTATAAGAGGGACTGCCCTAAGGCAAACAATGCTGGCGGCATAGGAAGAGTGCTGGCAATAGGGCAGAACAAAGCAATAGTTGATCCCATGGTGGTTACGGGTACGTTTCTCCTCAATAACGCTTATGCATGCATGCTCTTTGATTGTGGTGCGGAGAGGAGTTTTGTGAGTTATAAATTCAAGCATATACTAAAACAGAACCGTAAAACACTCAAGAAGATATTCACAGTAGAAATCGCAAACGGTAGAACAGAAAGAACGAAAGATATGTACATAGTCTACACACTAACTCTAAACGAACACTCTTTTCAAATCGATCTAATGTCGATCACTATAAAGAGCTTTGATATCATCATCGGTATGGATTGGTTAAGCCTACACCATGCTGATATACTTTGTCACGAAAGTGTCGTTCGCCTAAATTTGCCAAACGGCGAAACTCTTGTCATTTATGGTGACAAACTCGGTACCAATTTACAAATCATCTCTTGCGTCAAAGCCCAGAAATACCTATGTAAGGAGTACCATGCCTTCTTACCCCATGTGGTAGATAAGGAAAAAGAAACGAAAGGCATCAAAGACATTCCAGAAGTCTGCGATTTTCCCGATGTTTTCCCTGAAGATCTTCGCGGAGTTCCACCAGAACGTCAAGTCGAGTTCAGAATCGACTTAATTCCCGGAGCTACACTAGTAGCTAACTCGCCGTACCGTCTAGCACCGGCAGAGATGCATGAGTTATCCAGCCAACTAAACGAACTACTCAACAAAGGATTCAACAGTCTGAGCTTCTCACCTTGGGGAGCACCAGTCTTATTCGTAAAGAAGAAGGATGGATCTTTCCGTATGTGCATCGACTACCGAGAACTTAACAATCTCACTATCAAGAACCGATACCCACTACCACGCATTGACGACTTATTCGACCAACTCCAAGGAGCGAGTTATTTCTCAAAGATCGACTTAAGATCCGGGTACCACCAACTACGAGTCTTGGAAGGAGATGTTCCCAAAACAACTTTTCGAACTCGTTATGGTCACTACGAGTTTGTAGTGATACCCTTTGGATTAACCAACGCACCAGCGGTGTTCATGGACTTAATGAACCGGGTGTGTCGTTTGTTTCTCGAAAAGTTTGTGATCGTATTCATAGATGACGTACTCATTTATTCGAAGACTAAAGAGGATCACGGTCAACACCTCCGACAAGTCTTGGAAATGCTAAGAAAAGAGAAGTTATACACAAAATTCTCCAAGTGTGAATTTTGGATTAGGAAGGTAGATTTCCTAGGTCACGTGGTTAGCAAAGACAAAATACATGTGGACCCTTCCAAAATCAAAGCAATTGAGAACTAGTCAGCTCCAAGAACCCCAACGGAAATTCGACATTTCTCGGGCCTTGCTAGCTACTACCGAAGGTTTATACAAAACTTCTCGAAGATTGCGAAACCACTTACCACCCTGACCCAAAAGGGTGTTTCTTTCAATTGGGAAGAAAGACAAGACGATGCATTCCAAACACTAAAGCAAGCACTGTGCAGCGCACCTATATTGTCCTTGCCAGAAGGAACAGAAGAATTTGTGGTCTACTGTGATGCATCTAATCAAGGTCTTGGATGCGTACTAATGTAACGAGGTAAGGTCATCGCTTATGCCTCAAGACAACTCAAGACGCACAAAGTCAACTACACTACACACGATCTTGAACTAGGAGCAGTTGTTTTCGCGTTAAAAATCTGGAGACACTATCTTTATGGCACGAAATGCATGATCTTCACTGATCACAAGAGCCTTCAACACATCCTTAACCAAAAAAGAACTCAACATGAGGCAGAGACGATGGGTTGAACTACTGAATGACTACGAATGCGAGATTCGCTATCACCCAGGAAAAGCGAATGTAGTAGCTGATGCCCTTAGTCGGAAAGAATACTTAGGTCGCTGAGTGAAATCCTTAACCATGACGATCCATTCACATCTGTCCACACAAATCAAGGAAGCTCAGAGAGAGTCCTTGAAAATAGAGAACGTGGCAGGTGAAGCGCGAAGAGGAATGGACAAAAATCTTGAAGTCAAGGGTGACGGAGTTCATTACTTCATGGATCGGATCTGGACATCAAATTTTGGTGGATTCAGAGACGTGGTTATAAACGAGGCTCATAAGACTCGATACTCCATGCATCCAGGTTCGGACAAGATGTATTTGGACCTCAAGAAACTGTATTGGCGGCCGAACATGAAAGCAAAGATCACTACCTATGTGAGCAAGTGTCTGACTTGCGCTAAGGTTAAGGTAGAGTACCAGAAGCCATCGGGATTGCTGCAACAACCTGAAATACCCGAGTGGAAGTGGGAACGGATAACGATGGACTTCATAACCAAATTACCCAAGACCGCAGGTGCACTAGACACCATCTGGGTAATCGTTGATAGGTTAACAAAATCCGCACACTTCCTACCAATAAGAGAAACCGACAAGATGGAGAAGCTAGCTCAAACCTACGTCCAAGAGAATGTGCGACTACATGGGGTACCAATATCCATTATCTCCGACAGAGATAGTAGGTTCACCTCGCAGTTCTGGCAATCGTTACAAAAATCTCTAGGAACGAGGCTCGACATGAGTACTGCTTACCATCCACAAACCAACGGTAAAAGTGAGAGGACCATACAAACCTTGGAAGATATGCTAAGAGCTTATGTAATCGATTTCGGTAAAGCGTGGGATACCCATTTACCACTAGTCGAATTTTCGTACAACAATAGCTATCACTCCAGCATTAAAGTTGCTCTATTTGAAGCCCGTTACGGACGGAAGTGCAGATCACCATTGTGCTAGACTGAAGTAGGTGACGCACAACTAGCCAAGGGACAAGTACCCAACAGCACTCTCACTGGCCCGGAAATCATAAGAGAGACAACCGAGAAGATTGTACAAATTCAGGAATGACTAAAAGCTTCAAGAGACAGACAAAAGAGTTATGCAGACAAAAGGAGGAAACCCTTGGAATTTCAGATAGGGGACCGGGTGCTATTAAAGGTCTCACTCTGGAAGGGGTTAATATGTTTCGGAAAACGTGGGAAACTAAACCCGAGTTATATTGGACCATTCGAGATCCTTTCAAGGATCGACCCAGTAGCCTACAAACTTCGTCTACCGCAGGAACTCAATAACGTACACCCTACCTTTCATGTGTCAAACTTAAAGAAATGTTTGTCCGATGAGACCCTCGTCGTTCCTCTAGACGAGATTGAAATCAATGAGAGTCTCCACTTTATATAAGAGCTAATTGAAATCATGGATAGGGAAATTAAAAGAACAAAACAAAGTCGCATACCCATCGTGAAGGTCTGCTTGAATGCAAAGCGAGGACCTTAATACACCTGGGAACGCGAAGATCAGATGAAACACAAGTACCCACATCTTTTTCCCTGATCCACAGGTGCTTTTTTTACATTAAATTTATGGACGAAATTCCCTCTAACGGGGGGATGATGTGACATCCCGATATTTCGATTCTATGTAATGACTTAAAAAGCCAAATATTTTAACCACTTTTGAAAATGATGAAATTAACTTTGAAAATACAAATGTAAAAAAGTCTCTACTTGGTTACCTATTATGTTAGATATCACTAAACCGTGATCGTACATAAAAAGAACATCCAAATCTTACTTCGTATAACGAAGTTATGATTTTTCCAAGTTCGGCATAGCGATAGACAGCTAAAAAAAACTTGAAACAGAGATCGAGCGACTTTCGGCCGAAATGACCTAAATGAGAATCGAAGATCTCGACAATGGTTTTTCAACTGTAAAAAGTCTGGCAAAAACAGACACCGGATAAAGAAGTTATTGATTCTAACGAACTTTTGTTACCCTGACCTTTTAATAAATAAATAATAAAAATAATTTCAAAATTTGTCGACGGAGTCTAAACGAAAGTTGTAGAGCGTAGTCTCACCTACGCGTGGATATAAAGAACGTCGAAAACAGAGTTCATATGAAGAAGATATGAATTTTTGAAGTTTATTAAATAATAAAAATATAAATTTAAATCAAATTTCGGTATTATCCGAATGAGGAGTGATCGGGCCAATCCGAGTTATGCCTAGTGTACTCGAGGACTAGGCCTCGGATCGTCCACGTCGCCCCCTATGCGAGGCTATACCCCGTCCCATCCGAGCTCCGAGGCAGTCGAGGATATGGTAACGCATAACGCATGCGTACGCCCAAAGTAACCGCGTACGCCCAGCGTACCGAGGCGGTTCCCAGCCCCTATAAAAGCGATGTGAGGGTTTTGGGGAAAATGCTCATTTCCTCTCATCTTTCTTGTATTTTTGCCTCGTTTTCCGTTCACGTGATATCCCGAAGCCCTGGTTTCCATACTCAAGCCCCGAAGGTCGTTTGTGCTCCCGAGATTCCCGAGAATCCCGAGAAAATCCGCTTTCTCGAGTCAAAGTTCTGCTCGGTTTTCATCTCACCTTCTTCGATCTTTCAAGTGAGTTCATACCCCTATAAACTACGCTTTTAAATGTTTGATAAATGCCTTTTATAAAATATTAGGGGGGGGGGGGAAGCAAGTAAAACACGCGGTTACTATCGTGAATAAACTTAACGATTCGCTATATAAACTTTTTATCTAAGTAATCATATGTGATTCATAAACTACTACATGAGTATTCTCGTATGAAATATATATTTTCAACAACAACTTGTCTTGTGGAAATAAAACATGTTTATATACATATATATATATATATATATATATATATATATATATATATACACACACACACACACACAAATCAAATGCTCCATTTTTACATTAGGTATATGTGATCGGTCAAGTCACTTTACGTGTTATACTTTACATAATGAGTGAGCATTACACTAGGGTTTACTATACGAACAAAACACACACTTTGAAAAACTATAATACGTATAGTTTACGAGAAAATCAGGAACATTTACACACTAGAAACACTATATCAAAGAGATATTTTCTTACACAAGAATAAATGGACATTTTTCATATGTAAATA
Source organism: Lactuca serriola (assembly GCF_051521515.1). Classification (NCBI taxonomy): domain Eukaryota; kingdom Viridiplantae; phylum Streptophyta; class Magnoliopsida; order Asterales; family Asteraceae; genus Lactuca; species Lactuca serriola. Next base: position 222,065,127 of record NC_136415.1, on the reverse strand, counting down.
TGTTTTATACTAAGTCTTGTGAGACATTTCACGTACTTTCAAGTATGCATTTTAAGTCCTGTAATGTATACCATAATCCCTTGTAGGGGATGCGTGATACTTGTGTATAGATCTATACAGGCCTGGGGTGACAAACATCATAACTTTCCAACGCTTGAAGAACGTTGTTATAGGCATCCTGGTCAAATAGCATGGTTATAAAAATCACATGGAGTATTAAAAACACATTGATTTAAGGGGTTTTTCAAATGCCTTAGCGATTTACACATAAAACTAGTATTTTAGGCATGAAAAGCACTATTGCAATCACAGTCTTGGAACAATCAAACTACAATCTACTATAGTAGAAAATATGGGATTTTCTTGGAACATTTAACATGAACAAACCATTTTCATTCATTTACATATAAACATTGTCACTAAATACTTATGAACTCGCCAGCTTAAATGTTGGTCTACTCTTTCAAAACTACTTGTATTTCTCAGGGATTCAGTAATACAGGTAAAACTAAAGCTTTTGAAGAAGGGACGCTATGGCGTTAGTTTAACTTCATTTTAAACATCATATTGTAATTTTCTTTTGAAATAAGTACCTTTAAACAATGTAAACTTTTAAATTATATATGTGATGGTTGTATTGCTTTCTTTACTATGTATTCAATTGTTATGATACTACATGAAGTCATCCGCCCTCGAACGATTCCGTCGTTCTGGTTTGGGGGTGTGACACTTTGTCTCCTTTCCATCTCCATGGTCGTAAAACTTTTGTGCTAGTCGTGTGGCACTATCGAAGGTCGAGGGGTGACAATCATGTTCCCCTGAATTGGGAGAGTTAGTCCCCAGATGAACCGTTCGACTTTCTTTCTCTCGGAAGTTATCATTCTCGGGCACAATAGCGCAAGTTGCTGAACCTTGAAATATAAGCCTCGATGTCAGAATCTTTTATAGTGAGATTCCATAGTTCTTGCTCGAGCTTCCGCACTTCACCTCGGGGGAAATATTCATCGAGCATCAGGTTTTTGAGTTCCTCCCATTCCATGGAGTTTGCTATCGGTAGAGTTAGAGCCTTAACATGGTCGTTCCACCATAATAGTGCTCTGTCAGAAAAGATACAAGCTGCAAACTTCGCTTTACTCTCTTTAGGACAACTGCTGATTTCAAAGACCGATTCGATCTTCTCGAACCACCGAGTGAGAGCTATCACACCTCCACTTCCATTAAATGGTTTCAGCTTTGCATTGGTGAAGTCTTACTACGTGCAGGTTTTCTGGTGTCTAGGGTTATCCCCATGGTTGGAACTTCCCGCAATGTTTTTGTTGCCTCCCCTGTTGGTGTCGTTGTTGATGTGTGCTAGTGTTGCGGTAACTGCAACTGAGACTGCTGCCTGAAAAGTAGCAGAGTCCATTTCTAGTGGGGGCGGTGACGGCGGTGGTGTTGTTGTAGTGTTTTGTGGATGTACTTTTTGTGCATGTCTTGCTATGAAGTAGGAATGATGATGAGTTCATGGAAACCCCTTGTTTCTAATGATTTATGTGGTTCGCTTGTACTTATAATTGAAAATGTATTACATCAAATGAACATGAAAAGAGAGAACATACCATATAACAATGTCACAATTAAAACACATAATTGTTTCATTAATGATAGGTTTTTAGTACATAGTGCATGAAAATTGACCTTTTAAAAAAGTCTACATTATAATAAGCATAAAATCTGACAGCGTATCAACCCTGTGAGTAGTGTGATCACTTAAATGTAGGTCCGATCCTACATTCATGAAGGGAAGAAAAGAAAAGGGGTAGCACCAACGCATAACCATAGTCTAATCCATAGGAGGCGGCGGTAGGTCCTACACGCGTCGAGTAGTCCCTGGTGGTGTCTGAGAAGAGGTGGAAGTACCCTGAAACTTGGCTAATCGGCGCTCAGCGACTTGCACCCTCGTCTCCAGTGTAGCCTGTCGCTCCTAGAACTCCCTCACAAGGTTTTGAGTGCGTCTCTCTGCACGCTCCACTGCGGCTCTCGTCTCAATCATCTGGTTGGCAGTCACCTGTGCCTCGTCGCCAATATCCCTGGTTCTTCGGACCATCATCGGAAGAGCTCGATCCGCCCCACTCCATGTCCAATGGTGGGCATAATCATTGGTGGCGGCTCCACCTCTCAATCTCAAGTGCCCAAAGGGGCATAGGGACATTGTAGCCCATCCAATGTGCTGGCGCCCTCACCATGTAGGGTGGGTTGATCACTTCGGACTCTGCGTCTGAGTCATCTTCCTATCCCTCCTCATCCTTACCGATTTCTTTATCAATATCCTCCTCTTCAAACTCCTCTTCTAACTCCTCAGGGTCCTCCTCTAGCTCTTCCTAGAGCCATCCCACGTTCCCCTGATTCGGAGGAATAGGGTCTCCAGGGTGATGGAAGGCAGCCATTGAGTATGCACTAGAATATATAAGTACGAGAAAATAGATAGATTGTTAAAATATTCCTATGGCATTTTATTACCTTTAGTTTTGTTGACCCTTTATGGTTTATAGTTGATGATTTTTAGATTTGTTGTCCACTCTGACCACTCCTAGACACATGTTGGTCATATCTTGAATAAATATAGTTGATCAGGCTATATTTACCCTAGATATGATTACATAACTATCTAAATTTAGTCACGATGTTCAACTCTTAGTATTATTTTCTAATGTGCAAGCATGTATGTATACTTTGGTAAAATATTTATATTTTTAAAGTATACTTTTAGATAGAGGATTTTAGTCCTATTGTATTTATATTTGTATATCCTGTATGGTTTGATATAATAGTTCGCTATAAACAATGCTCTGATACCAGTCAGTCACACCCCCGAACCAGGATGGCAGAAACGTCTGGGGGCAGATGACTTCACCTTGTAATATCATAATAGTTGAATATAATTGAAAACATAGTAACCAACATCATACATTACAGATATCAACATACAGTGTTTACTGAATTGTAGTTGTTCACTATTTTACACAAAAGTGACAATAAACATGATGTTCCAAAAATGTGGTAAGTATCCAAAACTCCACAGCCCGAGTACCTGCTCACTGAGACCCTGAGAATACGAGTCGTTTTGAAAAGAGTCAACATAGAATGTTGGAGAGTTCATAAGCATATTTGTGAGAAAACTTTATAATATCTTTGTTCGTAGTAATTTGTAAAACTCTAGAAAATCCAATATTTTCTATAAAAGTAATTTGTGTCTCTCGTTCGAAATCGTGTATAGTTGCATGCATGTTCTTTATTTTTCCTTGTTTGTATTTTTAAAGAGAGTGTCCCCAAAATATCCTATATTTTTTGTTATACAAAAAGTTGTAGTCTTAAAACCCTGTAACATCCTGATTTCCCAGGTATATTATTTTATTTAATTATTTTGGAGTTTGTGGAGGAACTCGTCGAGTTGGAGCCACGACTCGCCGAGTCGGGTCGCGGATGTTCATCCGGGTTCACGTTCGGACTCGGCGAGTCCATTAGTGGACTCGGCGAGTCCATGATGTTTAATGAAACCCTAATCCCCCGGGTTTGGAGCATATTTAAGGGCACTTATAGCCTCCCATTGCGGCTACCAGTCCCTTGAGAGAACCCTAAGTGAGCCAAATCGTTGTGAGGGAGAAGAAGTCACTTTTTGATCCTTGTACCTTTGGTTTAGCAAGAAGAAGGTGACAAGAGCAAAGAGGAGGTGCGATTCAAGTAGTTCCAGAGTTCAAAGAATTCATTTTGAGGTAATAGTTCGAACCTCCTTTAGTTTTGGTGTTGATCATTAGAGTTAGGGTTTTCTAACCCCTTTGGAGAGTGATTATGTGGAGCAAATGGTCCCTCTTCGAGTTTGTGCCTTGGATCTGGACTCAAAGAGGTCCAGAGACCTTAGCCCTTGGAGCTTTATGGATCAGTTTGGGGTTATTGGACTTAGGTTGCCATTTTTGGGACTAAATCTCCTTTTGATGCCTTGTTGTGGTTATACAAGCATCAAGTTTCGAACTTTACATGACATTCATGCTTGGGGAGGCCAGATCTATGGTTTGGGGAAACAGATCTGACCTCAGGAGGTCAGTAGAGTTTGTGCATGGCATGAACTCGCCGAGTTGTTCTTGAGACTCGGCGACTAGGGTTAGGGTTTCACGTAAATTGCTCAGTGAGTAGACTTGCCGAGTTGGGGGATAACTCAGTGAGTCAGGAGGGGGTTAGAGGACTGGAGTTCAAGGTGGTACTCGCCGAGTTGTTGTTGATACTCGGCGAGTTGAGTCGGGGTGGCCCCGCGATTCATGCCTGGTATGACTCGTCGAGCATAGGGAGGGACTCGGCGTGTCAAGCGGGACAAAGAGTTAGAGGACATGTGTGAACTCGCCGAGTCACCAGGGTGCACTCGGCTAGTAGGGTCAAAGTGTGACCGTTAACTTTTGTTGACTTTTAGGGTTTGGTCATCAATGGAGTCCTTGAGACAAGAGGGGGGGTAAAATTGTCTTTTACCCTTCTGCGGGTGCCAATGGGAGGTTGAGTCTAGTCTCGAGAGTTATATTTATAAGAGTATTTATTTATGTGAATAGGCGAAGGCTAGGAAATATTTTCCATCGAGTCAAAGATTTACCGAGACACCTGAGGTGAGTCTTCTCACGATACTTTACCTAGTGTGGTAACAGAGTTATGTGACAGAGTACTATAGAGTTATATGCCAGTGTATTTGCATGTTATTTATGTGTTGTGATTTATTGTGATATGTGATATGCATGATTCAAAGTTACAGAGTTAGGACTTTCGGGTCCATAGAGTTAGGGCCAGAGGGCCCACAGAGAGTTGGGGATGGAGGGCCCCACTGAGACACATTGACAAGAGGTTCGACAGAGTTACAGCCTCGACTGGCTATTATGTGTTAGAGTGGTATTTTGGGGAACTCACTAAGCATTTATGCTTACAGTTGTTTTGTGATGTGTTTCAGGTACCAATGATGAGCGCGGGAAGGCGCCGGCATGATCCGTACACACATGAGGAGTTTATGTTTTGGATTCTGGGGAGATGTTTTTGTGAAAAATACATTTGATACAATATGTTTGGTGTTATTTTGTGAGTAAATTAATGTTTTGAAAATGAAAAATTGTTTTGAAAATTTACGTTGTTACAAACCCTAAGACTAGAGTGAGTGTACAAGATAGATATAGCGTGGTTTGTATTTTTATGAAAGCACGTAGAGTATGTATTCTTCGTAAATTCAAAATAATATTGTTATTCCCTATGTGAGTCGTTATAACCATACTTGATGTGACAGAATGCATGTCATGACATTCTTCAAGCGTCGGTTTCAGTAAGATACTTGTCACCCTAGACTGGCCCGTCTAGCTGTAGCGAACAACTCAGGTGTGGGGGTGTCAACCCCGTATAGATCTATACACAATTACCCCGTTCTCCCTCCAAGAGACTCTGGTTATAACTACAGGACTTAGGGTGTACGCTAGGTAGGTACAGTGAAGGAGTGTCTCACAAGTTTCTTAACAAAATTTACGCGAATTTAACGAACAATGCATATGACGTTCTTAGTGTAAATTTATGACTGCAGTTTTATGACACGCGTTTCCTAGGTTTATGACATACAGTTTAACACTTGTATTATTAGCTTTATGATGGACAGGTTACGACACGCGGACATTCCTGTCATAAAATTCTGTTTTTGAACACCTGTTTCATTAAATTATTTATAACGATATTTATAAATAATTACTAATTGCTAGTCAATTTACAATATGTATTGTAAAAGTAACAAAATACTCTAGGTTTTAAAAACCTTTGAAATAGTACAACCTTTTACGATTATTTTAATAATAAAAACTATGTTTTACTAAAATATTCACATTTTAGGGAGGTTTTTAACTCAAAATATTCTATTTTTGGTTATATCTAGAAAATGTCACAATCTCCATATGATCACATAGTGTCCTTGAAATTTGTAATATTTCAATGTTCACACAAATCATATATATATATATATATATATATATATATGTGTGTGTGTGTGTGTGTGTGTGTGTATGTGTGTGTGTGTGTGTCTAAAAATCTAAACACTTGGTGCGTAACTTTCATGTTTTCACCATTTTGAGTGTGACTTCCATATTTTCACCACTTTTCAAGCTTTTATAACCAAAAATACTTTAACATTTTCTTTGACCTTATTTTTTATTTTTAACACACATTAAAAGAAACCATTTTCACTTAGCATCTTGTTTCATTTTCAGCATGACACCAAAATATGTGAAACTACAGAAAGATAACTTTGTTCCAACAACTTGAGACTTTGTAAAATTCTCGAGTTAATGTATGAGGTCACAACATTTCAACACACATAAACATATAAAACATACAAGTGCATGAGATATCTAAAGATTTAAACAAGAATTGACTTGTATTCCCCCCCCCCCCCCTTTAAAAAAGGTTGAAAACTTGAAAATAGTGGGGTATGAAGCTAACCTTGGGTGTATTTGAAGTGATGAAATGAAAGCTTTGAGCCTAAAACACTTGGAGTGTTTGATGAAACTCTTGAAGATCATGATACCATAAAGTTGTCAACACATAATATTATGTGTAAATAAAAAGAAATTAACAAGATAAGGTGTAAAATCACTAGCCAAGTTTGAATTTCCTTACGGGGTTTTAGGGGAATGCCTTGAAGAAATTATTATCCTAAGAACTTGAATCTTTAATTCTCAGAGAGCAAATTTGGGATTTCTCAGTAAGTGAAAGTGGGAATTGTGATATGGGAAAAGGGTTTTCGTCTAATATAAAATAAGGAAAGATGACTTGATGTTCTGTTAGATTAATGGAGGATAATACCTTGTTATTTGATAGTTAATACGTATTTTACTGTGTTTGCTTTGGAAAGGAGTGAAATGTCACACCTTAAACTCAAAAATTCTTGCTTTTTCTCTACTCTAATACGTGAACACATCAAAATATCCCAGCATGTTCGTAAACACATGTGTTTACGACCCTAGGATGGGTTTCGTTTTCGGTTTACGGCCAAGGTGTGGTCCACCATGAGGGTTTACGGCCAAGGTGTATTCCACCATTGGGGTGTACGATTCTAAAACCATTTCTATTAGTGTTTTCGGCCAACACATGAGTCATCAAGGTAGTTTTCGCCCATTGTGGGGTTTCATATTACAATCCTTTGGAAATTTATTTAATATATGTTTCATTATTGGCTTGTCACTGTTAATTACAATCATGGCTCTTCAAGGCTTATGCATATACCTCTATTTATATATGTGACAACCGTTAATTTCCGGTCAAGTCAAAGTCAACTGAAGTCAACAAGTTAAACTGGTCGACTCAATTTACCCGTGGGTATTAGATTTTACGTTATGTAATTTCTAAACAACTCGCTATTCTAATGAGAGATCATAAATCGAAAAGTACGTACATCTAGATCTCCTTAACCTAAAACTATGGTAAGTGACGAGCCAAACCGATAAAACAATGTTGTATACTCATCGGGAGTGTGTAAGATCCTTAAACAACGCTTAACAGGGTTTACGGACCTTGCATTGCGAAGCCAGACACTCACATTTGTCACACACGAAACCTCTCTCAATTGTTTTCACTCTATCTCTCTTTGTCGAGAAGCTCTCCCAAATCTCTCTAAGTATGTGAAATCTCTCCCAAATCTCTCTTTGTATGAGAAATCTCTCAAAGAATGTGAAATATCTCCCAAATCTCTCTAAGTATGTGAAATCTCACCCAAATCTCTCTTTGTATGTGAAATCTCTCCAAGAATGTGAAATCTCTCCCAAATCTCTCTAAGTATGTGAAATCTCTCCCAAATCTCTCTCAAAAGTTCCTTAAACTTTTTATAGTCTTTCTGGCCATCCCGACCCTTAACCGGGTCAAAAACCGCTTAAAACGGGGTAAGAACAGACAAAAAGGGCTTAAGGACCCGAAACCCCTCTTAAGGACCCGAACCTTCTTAAGGACCCAAAACCCCTCTTAGGAAGCGAACTTGTCAGAAGCGAAGGCACCAGAAGCGAACCCTCCCTTCAGACCGAGCCTCGCATAAGGGACCGAACCCTCCCCTTCGGACCAAACCTTCGGTCTATTTCGGTCCATTTCGGTCTTACCCTCTTTCGCCTAATTTCGCTTCGGACCCAGCAACAGTTGGACCGAACCTCCGGCCCAATCCGAGGAGTCTCGCTGTAATGCCTTTTTCTTCCCGGTTCTCGACTACAACTTCATTTTAGCTTCGTTTTTAATTGTTTGAACGTGGGATTTTCATCCAAAACTTTATTTTAACATATAAGGACCCATAATTATTAATTAATCACGTTTTTGGAGTATAATCCTTATCTAAGAAGAGTGGGTGGGATATTATTGGTGAAGTGTTAACTTTGCTTTAATCTATGGCACAAGCAACCTCCCATACCCACTCCATGTCACTATTCCCCATCAGTCCAACCACACAATTGGTCAAAGGCTAGAAAACTCTCCTCTCTCCTCACACTTCTCTCATTTTTTCATTCTTCCACCAAAGATCAAACATATTTCCTCTCTCACTTCCTCTCTTTAAAAATTCGAGATTCAAGGGCTGATCTTAGATTTTCTTTCCACTTTTGGTAAGTATCTTCCTCCTACACTTAGATATTCTACTATCCTTCATCCAAATCATAGATTACTTACACAAATATCGTCATATTGTGTTAGATTCTTAAATCTTCAAGGCAATTCTTCAAGTGTTCTTCAGTTGAACACTTCACTTCTTCAACATTCACTCACTGAAATCATATAAGGTGAGTTCATACCCCTATATTTTCATGTTTTATCAAGTTTTTAGGGGGGGGGGGGGGGGGGATACAAGTTAAAACACCAAGAACATAACTAAATTTTTCTAACAGCTTTCATCAAAAAAGTTGGACTCCATTCACGGGCTGGTTTGGGCAACTTAAACATTCTTGTTTTCAAAAATGTTTTAGGTGTAAGTAGTTCCAGTTCTTAGCTTTGAAATGACTACTTTCACATCTCCATATGATTTTTCTACATTTTATGGTGATTTTTACAAAACTGTCTATCATTTTAAACACCCATCCGGACCAGTCTGTGATTATGGACATTTTCACCCAAGTTGAAGGTCATTAAAAATCAGGATAAAAATTATGAGTAAACTAGACACATTTTGGCAACTCCCAGAATTTACAGATTTAGTTTTCGACTTCGTATGATTTTTCTATGACTTTTCTAAAACAGCACAGAAAGGTTAAAAATTAGTTAACAGCATATAATTTTCATAACACTTTGTATTATGTTGAGCAAAGTGTATAACAATAAGTTCTAAATATTGAATGTGTTTCCTTGTTAGTTTATCATCATAAACTGAAACTTAGTCATTCATGATAAGATTATTCATTCATTTAGAACACGTATATTAAGCTATAATAAGCATAGTTTATGGATTCATAACACTAACGCATTTTCATAAAAGACTTCTTATACATTACAAACATTTTGGATAAACTATAATAGGTATGGTTTATGTTTCCATTAACACAACAAACACATTTCGAAAGGTTTTATTCCCACAGAAAAAAGTTTTACACTCACGCACACTACACGTAAACTTGTTAACTCAGGTTGTGAGACTTTCTCTCCCCGTACGTCCGAGTATGGGATCCAAATTCCTGTAAGTTATAACCAAAATCTCTTGTAGGGAGAGCGTGATAATTGTGTATAGATCTATATTGGGGTTGACATCCCACACCTTGCTGCTAGCTACAGCCGGACCGGCAGGTCTGCGGGTGACAAGAGTCATAGGATCAGGGCGTCTGAAAAGACGTTGTGCAGGTTACCTCTAGTCATAGTATGGTTATAGCGACTCACATAGGGAGCTAAAAATACATAAAGTTTACGGGACTTTTTATAATTCAAAAGGGGTTTTATGTCGATTTAAAATCACTTTTTATATCAATAAGTACGGATATTACTGTACACCTTTGGTCTTGGTATTTAAAACTACATATCATTCGTTATGGGACTTTCCTTCAACTCAAAAAGGGTTTTATGCCGATTTAAAACCACTTTTATATCTTTAAGTATGGCAAATACTTGTTATCTCTCGGTCTTGGGATTTAGGACTACATATAAATAATAAAGAAAGTATTTGATTTTCTGGATACATACTCTATCGCTTTTGCAAGGAAAACGGTTTACTTCTCTAACAAAATCTTTTATGAACTCACCAACCTTTGTGTTGACACCTTTTCAAACAACTTGTATTCTCAGGAAATCAGTGAAACAGGAAAACCAATAGCATTTTGAGGATGGGACGTTGAATCGTCAAACAGTTCATTTTGTCATCATAATGTAATTGATTTGAATCATGTAAACATATACTTTGTTGTAACTTTTTCAATTATATTTATGATGGTTGTATTTACTTTGAGCACTATTATACTCGTTGTTGTGATACTATACATGAAGTCCTCCACCCCCGGACGTTTCCGCCATCCTTGGTTTGGGGGTGTGACAATATAGCTTATAAACTTAATGCTCATATGACTTTCAAATGTATTATTGCAATATGGTTATATCTTACATTGTGGATATACTTGTATTCAAGACTCCTTAGACTAGGTTTGGCCCAAAATTGTCTAGTTGTTACAATATGTTAATGTGTTATGTTATTAATAAATTAATAAGAGATCAATAGTTAAATAATTGATTTGTTAATTTATATGCTTAATTAATTAATAAGAAATCAATTAGAATAAGTTAATTATTAATCAAATTTAATCTATAATTAATTTAGGATTAATTGGAATTAATTCACGGTGCAAGGGTGAATTGTAATTGTTTAATAGTGGAATAACAGAAGCAATTCTAAAACCGTTCATGGCATGGACGGTTTTGGAGGGGTTGTTAGAGATTTGGAAGCCTCTTGGTTACATAAAAGGAAATGATGTGAATTATGATTAAATCTGTTATTTAATCAATATAAATCTTGCTTTTCCTGCAAGTTACCTAAACTATAAATATGACCCATTGACTCATTATTTTCGTTCATACCTGTACCTACAAGTATAGGAATGAAATTTCTTCTTCTCTCCTCTTTCTCCTAGGGTTTCTAGGGTTTCTAGGGTTTGGGGTACAAACTATTAGAGGCATTAAACTGTTGGTTCTTGCTTTCCATGGTTTTTAAGAAGGATATTGGTGTAATTATTTTCTACAATAATCAATAGGTATGTAAACCCTAACTCTATGTTAATTTTGATTATTATAGAGTTTCGTTAGAGTTGTTGATGTTCATAGTTTATTGCTATCAATAGATAAAACATAGATCAAAATAGGTTTCATGTGAACTTAAAAGTTATTTTTGTGCCCCATGCATAGTTTTATAACCTATAAAACACCCATTAGTGGTATCAGAGCCATAGTTTTCTAGTTGATTATGCATATAGTGAATACATCAAAATTTGGGTTTATATAAACGCTAAAGGCTTGAAATTTTGACTTAGATAGGGTTTCTTGAAACCCTAGCCTCCACCCCTTAAATTTCGAAAATTGTTAGGGTTCCTTAGGGTTTTCTAGTTTCCTTAATTTTTGTTTTAAAAGCCTTAAAAAAGAATAATTAATAGAAAGATAACCCAAACCATAATTTCAAAATTAGATGGGGTTATGGATTAGGATTAAATTTGAATTATTTAATTAATTGTTTAATAGAAAATAATTATTTAATAAATGATTTAAATTAATTTAATTCAAAGTTAATTAAAAGATAAAGATTAAATGATAGCTGGTTTAAATTTAGTTAATTAATTAAAAGTTTAATTTAGATAATTAAAATTTTAAAACTTGTATTTAGAAAGAAGAAAAAAGTTTTAAAATACACCTTTAAGGAGGGGTATAAGGACAAGTCGGTCAAATCAATAGTAGACCTCATTCATGAAGCCATACTCTAAGGACGTCAGTGGGTGTCCACTCTTACCTGCCGCTCCTTTATCTGGTGGAGGGTCGTTAGCCGAACGGGTTTCATAGGACATAACCTCATTAAAAGTATAATGATATAAAAGTTCTAGATACTTCTTCAAAAATCCCACTCTAGTTACTTTAGGAAAAATTGAAAAGTACGCTAATCCATGAAAACACACATCATGCTTTATATATCGTTGGTGGAATGTGTGTGGTTAACCGACACATTAATAGGGACTATAAAGAGATATGATGGAGTATCTTGAAAAGTATCATTGTTTATGGAGTGTATGTGGTTAACCGACACCTCAATTTGAGATGCTAAAAGACCTCGAGGTTGCCAATCAGCTTTGCATGGTTATTCAGATCTCGATTGTGATCCTCGGCATCCCAATCACAAAAGTGAGCATAATTTGAGATTAAACATGCCATTGATATGATTCTATGAATATAAAAAGATCTAGGAGTTTCATAAGATTGAAATTGGTAAAAGCCTTACCTACCTAAAATAGATTTGAATTTGACTACAACATCCTGCCTCAAAGTTCGAATAGAAAATATGGATTCCAGCCTTAATTTAAATTTATGGGTTAATAATTAAGGATTAAAATCAACTAACTTGAATTCTTTCTTCTCCCAACCATAAGATGTCGAATCAAGACAATAATGGTCTTCATCGTTCTCTTGGAAATGGTTTCCCTCTTCCTTTTGAAGATGATCTTCCACCTTCTGATTAAGGTGAAAATGTTTTCCCATTTGTGGGTAATGGTTGAATTAGACATCACGCTTCTTCAACTCTTCCACCTCCTCATCCAGTGACTCTCCCAATGTCATGTTTTCCTCAAGTTCAAAGATATGAAATTACTCTAGCCCTATTGGCATGTAGACATCAAGATGGAAATTGTTTGTGTGCACATGTTCTGAAAATGAAATCATACATTGACAAGTTGGATAGAATGGGTGTTGTTTTCTTAAGCTAGAAAGCCATTGATTTGGTTCTTCTTTCTCTTCCAAAGTCATATGATCAGTTCCTTGAGAACTTTTATACTTTTATATGAAGGATATTGATGTGTGTCACACCCCGAAAACCAAAGACGGAAATGTTCCCGGGGTTGACTCCATGTTGAGTATCAAATCCAATGTACATAGTAATCACAGTAAACAACCATTACATTACATATATATGAAAGTTTACATTTGGTTCAAAAGTAAATTGTACAAAGTTATACATATATCATATGAACAAAAGAGACGCGTCTTCAGAGCACTCCGTCTTCACCAAAAGATATCGCCGGGTACCTGTCTAACTTGGACCTGAGAATACAAGCGGTTTGAAAATCAGCATAAAGCTGGTGAGTTCATAAGCGGTTTTGTTTTGTGAAAATGTATCGATTTCCTTTAGTTTTCTGAAAAGATTTGATATCCAAGAAAATCCCATATTTTCTTATGTAAAGTAGTTAAGTTATCTTTCATTACAGTTCTGTTATAGATATAAGTTAACCCCAGGAAAATCCCATATTTTCCTAATTGTAAGATTGATTTGATAACACATAGTATAGTTTAATACACAAAACTATAATTTGGATGAACTGTAAATAGAAAGCATTTTGAAAACCTTGGGACTACATCCCGAACCAGTTATAAGATAATTCGATAAAAACCATGGGATTACTATCCCGAAAGTAGATATAAGATAGTTCGATAGACCATGGGATCACTATCCCGAAACTAGATATATGATAGATTGATAAAATCATGGGATTATCATCCCGTATAAGATTTAGTTTCAAAACCATGGGATTGCCATCCCGAACGAAATATAGACACAAGATCATGGGATTATCATCCCGAACGAGGTATAGACATAAAACCATGGGATTACCATCCCGAACGAGATATAGATTACAAGACCATGGGATTACCCTCCCGAACAAGATATAGATTCTAAACAGATCCTAACTGTGAATAAGTTTATATTAATATGTATTGTGAGTCGGGTAACCATGCTGATATGACAACGAGACCTCCTTGACGTTAGTCAGACGTCGAATGATATCCAGAATTTGTCACCCCAGGCGTGCCCGCCCAACTGTAGCTAGCAGTTAAGGTGTGGGATTGTCAGTCCCGAATAGATCTATTCACAAACTCTTCGCTCTCCCTCCAGGAGACTCTGGTTACACTTCCGGAGAGGATTTACTTGATCATCCATAAAGGGTAGTGACTATCTCACAAACTAGTATTAAACTATTCACAGGATTCTCATACGATAACAAATATACAAAGGCTTTAAGACATGATACAGTGAAAATAGTTACGTACAATGAGACTATCTGGCAAAACATTCGAATGATACGGAGATAAACTGAATCAGACATAGTTTATCTAATAACTTAATACAGATATTAGTACATGATATAATGAGAAACATAGAACCCCAAATTATTCCCATAATAATTTGATTAGTTTGGTTATTTTCTTAACTAAAATCCATTTAGTTGTAATTGATAAATCTTTCCTTATGCTCAACATAATACATAAGGAGTAAAAGAGTTTATAAGATTTCCAGATATTATTTGAAACACATAAATGTTATGATTTGAAAACAGTTTTGGGTTGCTTGTATTCCCCCCCTGAAAACAGTTAAAAACAGTGAAAAAGGCATAGGGGTATGAACTCACCGGATGAGATATGAGACGGTTTGGATGCTAAGAGTCGATCCGGGGCTTGTAAATACGCGAGGTTCCTAATTATAATGTAAAGATACACATTTGTATCTAAATAGGACGTAGATTGATTGTTGGATATGGACAATTGCTTCTAGTCGCGAAAACACTCCGATACAAGTGTTTGGAGGGACCCGGGTGGCGTTTTAAGGATGGAATTTGACACTAGGGACTTGGGACTTGAGTTTACTCCCCATGAGTAAACTTTTAAATGAGTTTACAACCACAAAACACACACATACATGAGTTTACGACCGTAAACTCATGTGGGTGTGGTTTTGGGTGTTTAAATGGCTTAAATGGCTTATATGGACATGGGAAATGATTCTAGGCTTTGATCTTAATGCATGGAATGGATTAAAATCACTAAAATGATTAATTTATGGGAGTTTACGGCCTAGCATAGGCTCCTGGCCGTAAACTCCTAATTACTCAAGGAAATGGTGCTAAATGGTGCTAGAACAAATCACATGTGATTGGTAAAATTAATCCAAGGCCTAACATGAGTTTGCATGGGATTTTTGGGGGATTTGTGGAGTTTACGGCCCATGAAACCCCCTTCATGGCCGTAAACTCTTGTGTGTGGTGTTCCAAAGTGTTTCAAGGTCTAGAACATGCATGAAAGGACTTCTAAAATTCATCTAAGGGCCTTAGGGGTGTGTAGTTTGCATTCTAACACCAAAAGTTTTGGAGTTTACGGCCCAAGAATAGGTCTTGGCCGTAAACTCTTAGAAACCCCATAAAATATGTGTTTTAGGCCCTCAAAGTATTTTTGGTTGGTCCCTTGATTTATTCCAAGGCTTTTGGTGGTGTTGGATGGCTTTCTAACACCTTAGAATGAGATTTATGCCAAGTTTTGTGGAGTTTACGGCCCAAGAACTCTCCTTGGCCGTAAACTCATCTAAGTCCCTCAAAATTAATGTTTCAAGTGTCCAAATGCAAGAATCAAAGTCATATAATTCATATCTAAGCTGTAGGGGTGATTTGGAAGGGTTTAAAGACATGAAAAACACCATTTTCATGAGTTTACGGCCCAAGCTTATGCCTTGGCCGTAAACTCCTTCAAAGTCCACAAAATTATAGTTTTAAGTGTTCTAAGTCCATATCTTGAAGTCCCTTAGCCATATCTAAAGTCCAAATGAGTCAAGGAAGGAGTTTAAGGGCTAAAAACTCTCTAAAATGGTGTTTACGGCCTAGGCAACCTCCTGGGCCGTAAACTCACATATGATGTCCAATTTTATGATTAAGTGTCTAATTTGGAAGCTAAACATGCTATAGATTAAGGCTAGGAAGGTACCTTAAGGATTTGAAGCCTTAAATTTGAGTTTTGGACACTAAATTCTTGGATTTAGGAGAGAGGTTAGAGAGAGAGTAGAGAGAGAAGGAAAAAGCTTCAAATGAGTGCTTAAACATGTTTATATAGTCCCTAAAACTTGGACACTGTGGAATTCTACCCGATACCGGCCTTAAACGATGCTTTGGGTCGCACCCGATTGAGTTTTCGTCACCCGACGAGGATATTTCTAAAACTTATAAAATAAATGTTTTGGGCTAATTTCATGAGTTCTTAAATGATTTGGACCCTTATTGAATGAAAATAAACATATAATTTTAGTTAACTAAGCCCAAAAACGATAACGGGACATTTCGATTTCCGACGAGTTATTCGGGTAGAACGGGTTTTCGACGATGAACAACTTCGGGTTGTTACATTATCCCCCCGTTAGAGGGAATTTCGTCCCGAAATTCAAGGAATAAGATACTGATCATGGATTGGAATGATATACGAATGGATTTGTTGCTTCGGATCATCACTTTCTCAAGTGGAATCAGGTCTCTACTGGGCGTTCTAACGAATTCTCATTATCGGGACATGCCTTGGTTTCGCTTCTTGACTCTCTCTCAATTCACGATATCAATTAGTTTTCTCGTGGAAGTTCCAACCCTGAATGACTTCGGTTTCCTCAAAGGAATCACTAGGGTTTCGTTGGGCAGACGTTTCTAAGAATTCGAGACGTGATGGTCTAGATAGATTACCAAGCTCTAAGGGCATCCGAAACTTGAAGGTTACAGAATCGATCTCTACGAAGATCTCGAAAGGTTTGATGTGAGACTAAACTAGATGCTCGAAAGAAACTCCCGGGAATCCTTCGGGATAGACATTTAGAGGGAATAGTTGCTAACTTCCCGTTTCTCAATAATCACAGAAACGAGGGATGCGTGATAATTTACATTGGGAAAACTTTTGAGTTCTAAGGCATAGAATGATACGAAAGTTTGATGCCGAAGATCACGAGAATCGGGTCGAGAAAAAGATCTAACGAGCGGCCCTTTCGAAAGTAAGGATAGTAATATGAATGAGACTCGGTCATTTCATGTTAAACATGGCAGCGAAGTATTTTCATGGGAAGTTTCCCCCTTTATAAATCGAATGGAATAGAATAGTTCTCCGGACCGAGGATTCGATCTATAGATACGAAGTTAGTGTTCTCTATCTCACTAGTTAGTTGTCTCGACGGTATATATTTTGATTACATGCGAAAGATTGAGTTTAGAATACGTTCGAATAGATAGATAACAGGTTTCCCTTTTTGTACCCAAAATTGAAAAGAGTTGCAAGTATAAGAATTATCAAATAGAGATATACCTGCGGCAGCAGAGGGATTTGTGGTTGTAGCCGTCTTGGGACAATTCCTTTTGAAGTGCCCGGCTTCACCACAATTGTAGCAGGCCTGACTAATTCCCGCTCCGGACGACTGGTTTGTTGGCTTGGCTGGTTTCCTACAGGTTCGCGCAAGATGGCCCTTATTGCCACAGTTGTCGCAGATCCTTTCGCGACATGGTCCAGGAATGCGGTGGTGGTAGTTGCATTTACCACACCAAGGGAGGGTACCAGTATATCCACTGGCGGGAGTTTGGGCTGTGGAACCTACAGCTGAAACAGCAACAGGGGCAGTAGCAGCATGGACTGCTACCGTTTGCTGTTTCTTAGAAGACCCTTGCGTACTCTGGGCCTTCCGCTTGTTCCAGGATTTCCTTTTACTTCCGCCTCCACTAGTGACTAGCTCGGGGGTAGTAGCTTCTTCATCAGAGTTGTCTTCGTGATCTATCAGGATTTTCGCAAGGCATTTGGCACTGTCATAAGTGTCTGGCTTCGCAGCCAAGACATTCCCCTTTGTTGGCTGGGTCAACCCCCAGATGAATCTCTCTATCTTTTTACTTTCCGGGGTAACCATTCCCGGACAAAGTAACGCCAGATCATCGAATCTTGAGGTATAAGCAGCTATGTCAGAACCCTTCATCTTAAGGTTCCAAAGTTCGTGTTCTAGCTTCTGGAGTTCGCCCCGAGGGCAATACTCAGCGAGAAGAAGCTCCTTCATAGCTTCCCAACCCATAGCATTGGCTACAGGTAAAGTTAAGGATTTGACTCGGCCATTCCACCAGGTCAGGGCTTTGTCTAGGAAAGTACAGGCGGCAAACTTGACTCTATGGGACTCCGAACAGCCACATATTTCAAAGATTGATTCGATTCTCTCGAACCATCGGGTTAAGGCAATGACACCCCCTGTGCCATCGAAGAATGTCGGTTTTGCGTTCATGAAGTCTTTATAGGAACCCCCTTTTTGGTGTCCCTAGCTATCTTCTGGGTTTTGGTGTTGGGGATCACCTCCTGAATTTCTAGAGTTCATTTGCGACATGGCTGCTACCATTGCAGCAGTCAGAACTGTCTGAAGCGATGCAAGATCAAGTTGAAGAGGAGGATTGTTGTTGTTCGATGAGCTGGGTCTCTTTCTTGGAGGCATCTTGATCTAAAAGATCAGGAAAGAGAGGATCATAAGTCCTCTGAATGGATCAAGAGATATGGGACAGGAGATATCTCATCATGGCAGATATAGCATCATACAAAGCGATAAAGCAGAAAGGAGTTATAAAGATAGAACATTTTATCGCTAGAGGAATGATCAAAGAATAAAGCGTATACGAGGATTTTCTACAAAGGATCGGCTCGAGAAATACTCCTATAGTATTTCATGGTTCACTGCAGCGACGATTCGTTGTTTGGAATATTGGGTAAGTTTTAGGTATGCCGCATGCTACAGTCACTCCCAAGCACATGTTGGCCGTGTCTCGAATGAATATAGTTGGCCAGGCTATATTGACCCTAGACACGACTACATAACTGCCCAGGTTTAACCGCAGTGTACAACACCCATTTACTTATGTTTTGTTCTACTTGTAGTTACGGATTTCGATGGCTCGGCATACTTAAATACTTTTGAAAATACTTATATCTTGTAGGATACTTTTAGTTCAGAGCACTTAGGCCCCTTAATGTTTATAGTCTTATACCATGTAAGGTTTGGTATACTCTGTTCACTATAAACAAGGGCTCTGATACCAATCTGTCACACCCCGAAAACCAAAGACGGAAACGTTCCCGGGGTTGACTCCATGTTGAGTATCAAATCCAATGTACATAGTAATCACAGTAAACAACCATTACATTACATATATATGAAAGTTTACATTTGGTTCAAAAGTAAATTGTACAAAGTTATACATATATCATATGAACAAAAGAGACGCGTCTTCAGAGCACTCCGTCTTCACCAAAAGATATCGCCGGGTACCTGTCTAACTTGGACCTGAGAATACAAGCGGTTTGAAAATCAGCATAAAGCTGGTGAGTTCATAAGCGGTTTTGTTTTGTGAAAATGTATCGATTTCCTTTAGTTTTCTGAAAAGATTTGATATCCAAGAAAATCCCATATTTTCTTATGTAAAGTAGTTAAGTTATCTTTCATTACAGTTCTGTTATAGATATAAGTTAACCCTAGGAAAATCCCATATTTTCCTAATTGTAAGATTGATTTGATAACACATAGTATAGTTTAATACACAAAACTATAATTTGGATGAACTGTAAATAGAAAGCATTTTGAAAACCTTGGGACTACATCCCGAACCAGTTATAAGATAATTCGATAAAAACCATGGGATTGCTATCCCGAAAGTAGATATAAGATAGTTCGATAGACCATGGGATCACTATCCCGAAATTAGATATATGATAGATTGATAAAATCATGGGATTATCATCCCGTATAAGATTTAGTTTCAAAACCATGGGATTGCCATCCCGAACGAAATATAGACACAAGATCATGGGATTATCATCCCGAACGAGGTATAGACATAAAACCATGGGATTACCATCCCGAACGAGATATAGATTACAAGACCATGGGATTACCCTCCCGAACAAGATATAGATTCTAAACAGATCCTAGCTGTGAATAAGTTTATATTAATACGTATTGTGAGTCAGGTAACCATGCTGATATGACAACGAGACCTCCTTGACATTAGTCAGACGTCGAATGATATCCAGAATTTGTCACCCCAGGCGTGCCCGCCCAACTGTAGCTAGCAGTTAAGGTGTGGGATTGTCAGTCCCGAATAGATCTATTCACAAACTCTTCGCTCTCCCTCCAGGAGACTCTGGTTACACTTCCGGAGAGGATTTACTTGATCATCCATAAAGGGTAGTGACTATCTCACAAACTAGTATTAAACTATTCACAGGATTCTCATACGATAACAAATATACAAAGGCTTTAAGACATGATACAGTGAAAATAGTTACGTACAATGAGACTATCTGGCAAAACATTCGAATGATACGGAGATAAACTGAATCAGACATAGTTTATCTAATAACTTAATACAGATATTAGTACATGATATAACGAGAAACATAGAACCCCAAATTATTCCCATAATAATTTGATTAGTTTGGTTATTTTCTTAACTAAAATCCATTTAGTTGTAATTGATAAATCTTTCCTTATGCTCAACATAATACATAAGGAGTAAAAGAGTTTATAAGATTGCCAGATATTATTTGAAACACATAAATGTTATGATTTGAAAACAGTTTTGGGTTGCTTGTATTCCCCCCCTGAAAACAGTTAAAAACAGTGAAAAAGGCATAGGGGTATGAACTCACCGGATGAGATATGAGACGGTTTGGATGCTAAGAGTCGATCCGGGGCTTGTAAATACGCGAGGTTCCTAATTATAATGTAAAGATACACATTTTTATCTAATTAGGACTTAGATTGATTGTTGGATAGGGACAATTGCTTCAAGTCGCGAAAACACTCCGATACAAGTGTTTGGAGGGACCCGGGTGGCGTTTTAAGGATGGAATTTGACACTAGGGACTTGGGACTTGAGTTTACTCCCCATGAGTAAACTTTTAAATGAGTTTACAACCACAAAAAACACACATACATGAGTTTACGGCCGTAAACTCATGTGGGTGTGGTTTTGGGTGTTTAAATGGCTTAAATGGCTTATATGGACATGGGAAATGATTCTAGGCTTTGATCTAAATGCATGGAATGGATTAAAATCACTAAAATGATTAATTTATGGGAGTTTACAGCCTAGGATAGGCTCCTGGCCGTAAACTCCTAATTACTCAAGGAAATGGTGCTAAATGGTGCTAGAACAAATCACATGTGATTGGTAAAATTAATCCAAGGCCTAACATGAGTTTGCATGGGATTTTTGGGGGATTTGTGGAGTTTACGGCCCATGAAACCCCCTTCATGGCCGTAAACTCTTGTTTGTGGTGTTCCAAAGTGTTTCAAGGTCTAGAACATGCATGAAAGGACTTCTAAAATTCATCTAAGGGCCTTAGGGGTGTGTAGTTTGCATTCTAACACCAAAAGTTTTGGAGTTTACGGCCCAAGAACAGGTCTTGGCCGTAAACTCTTAGAAACCCCATAAAATATGTGTTTTAGGCCCTCAAAGTATTTTTGGTTGGTCCCTTGATTTATTCCAAGGCTTTTGGTGGTGTTGGATGGCTTTCTAACACCTTAGAATGAGATTTATGCCAAGTTTTGTGGAGTTTACGGCCCAAGAACTCTCCTTGGCCGTAAACTCATCTAAGTCCCTCAAAATTAATGTTTCAAGTGTCCAAATGCAAGAATCAAAGTCCTATAATTCATATCTAAGTTGTAGGGGTGATTTGGAAGGGTTTAAAGACAAGAAAAACACCATTTTCATGAGTTTACGGCCCAAGCTTATGCCTTGGCCGTAAACTCCTTCAAAGTCCACAAAATTATAGTTTTAAGTGTTCTAAGTCCATATCTTGAAGTCCCTTAGCCATATCTAAAGTCCAAATGAGTCAAGGAAGGAGTTTAAGGGCTAAAAACTCTCTAAAATGGTGTTTACGGCCTAGGCAACCTCCTGGGCCGTAAACTCACATATGATGTCCAATTTTATGATTAAGTGTCTAATTTGGAAGCTAAACATGCTATAGATTAAGGCTAGGAAGGTACCTTAAGGATTTGAAGCCTTAAATTTGAGTTTTGGACACTAAATTCTTGGATTTAGGAGAGAGGTTAGAGAGAGAGTAGAGAGAGAAGGAAAAAGCTTCAAATGAGTGCTTAAACATGTTTATATAGTCCCTAAAACTTGGACACTGTGGAATTCTACCCGATACCGGCCTTAAACGATGCTTTGGGTCGCACCCGATTGAATTTTCGTCACCCGACGAGGATATTTCTAAAACTTATAAAATAAATGTTTTGGGCTAATTTCATGAGTTCTTAAATGATTTGGACCCTTACTGAATGAAAATAAACATATAATTTTAGTTAACTAAGCCCAAAAACGATAATGGGACATTTCGATTTCCAACGAGTTATTCGGGTAGAACGGGTTTTCGACGATGAACAACTTCGGGTTGTTACAATGTGTCCCTAATGAATCTGACCCAGATGTTGATAGTTGCTGAAGCATAAATGCTTAAAAGCACATCTTAAGCATAGGTGCTTAAAGGTTCTAATTCCAAGGTATCCATGTACATTCAAAATGGTGATAGTGGTGGTCCAGAAAAGACTTCTATTCCCAATAGAAAGGTGTAGTCCAAGATCAAACAATTTGATCGTACGGTAAAGAGAAAAGCTAGTTTTGGGATCGTTCCATGTGTTAACCCTAAAGAGTCCATTCATTTCCACTACCAATTGAATGGGAATTGGTTGCGAAGGTGCCAAAGTACCTGAAAGATATCAGAGATTGTAAAGTCAATTCGAATATCCATTATCTAACTCCATTGTTTTATAAGTTCATATGCATAGACTCTTAATACATGATGTGATAGTCACGTTTTGATTATACTACAGGATCTAAGAGAAAGAAGGAAACTTAAGCAAAGTGAGCTAAATCTGATCATGAGAGATGGAATTTTGTCACATGGTTGGATTTCAGAATTTGGAGCTACTTTTAAGGAGTTAGGATAATTTAATAGATTGCTATTACTCTTAAGAGATATTTATAAACATAGTTTTTATTTTATGTGTTGTAAGGATAAGTTTCAATTTTTCGTTTATTTTCAATAAAAGTGAAATTTTGGTTTATCTACTTGTCTTATTTTATATTTCCTTGCAATGGAATTTATGAAAGTGTTGGCTATGTTTCTAACATTAGAAATAATATTAGTTGTGGATTTGATTATTATGATATCGTTTGTGGTGTTGTCATAATTAACCAAGTGAAAAAAATTCTCATCACAAAGTTTCAAATTGGAAAAAAACTTGGAGTCATGCAATTCAAATGGTGTGATGCATGAAAATACTGGTCATTGGAAAATTATGACTAATTCATCGATCACATGTTTATATCAGGCAAGTGAAAGACTAATGGATCTAGTACATGTTGATATGGACTATTCACATCCACCACAAAGGACGATAATTATATTCGTCATGATATGCTGATGCTTAAGTAAATATGGTTGTGTTTATGATATTAAGCATAATTCTAATACTTTGAAAAGATTCAAAGAATAGCAAAACAAATAGAAGAATATATTAGGCATAAAGATTAAAGATTCTCCAATCAGAAAAGGAAGGAGAATGCTCTAGTATCATGTTTTATGATCATCTTAGTGATTGTGAAATCATATCACAATTGATTCCTCCAAGAACATCTTTGTGCAATTATATGATTAAGAAGTGGAATCGACATTATTGGAAATGGTTCGATCATAGATGATTCATACTTTGTTCCAATAAAGTTATATAGTCATACTCTAGTAACTACAAATCATATCTTGAAACTCATAATTGACTCCTCCAAGAACATCTTAGTGCAATTGTATGACTAAGAAGAGTAATCAAACATCATTAGAAATGGTTTGATCATAGATGAGTCACTCTTTGTTTCGATCAAGCTATATATTCATACTCTAGTAACTACAAGTCATATCATGAAACTCATTTTCTACTAATAAGGTTGATAACACCTCATAACATGCAGAGTAATAATGTTATCTTACTCTAGCACATTTAAGAATTGTATTTTTGATGTTTTTCGTTGATCAAGAAACAAATGATAAAATGAGAACAATTATGTGAAGTGTTTTCTTGTTGGGAATCCACATGAACTTTTGAATATTATTTTTAGCTCACCAAAGGAATATTCTTTGAGAGAAAAACTAAAATGTCAAGAATTCAGCGGGATTCGTATTAATCTTGAGATTTTCAAGAGTCAACCGACAATAAACCTTTTAGTTATCACTAACATGCGACCTTAGGTTGATGACCTGTCATGTTTAGTTGAAACATTCTTATTTCTGTGCACTTCTAGTTGATTTAGAAATGCTTATGAATTCTATTTTTTCATTTAACTACAAAAGCAAAGCACGTTTTTCAGTGAAAGTGCATTGATCAATATGGATGACTTGCTAACATGGAAGCATTAGAAGTCCCTTGAGCTACCAAAGGGAAAAAATTTAGAATAACGAAGTCCAGTCCATGAATTGGTTTTGTCGTAAACCTTGTCTTATGATTGTAGGTTGGAAATGATAGATTCACATGGATGGTAACATATGCACCATAAAATCTAGATGGAAAAAGTTTCTCTCTAATTCATGAGAATGATTATGAGGAAATACTTTCACTAATAGATTTTAAAAGATCTGATTAATACAGATATTGGTTGTGCTAATTGCATTCTCAAATTCGTAATATGATTACGACATCCCTCTTCATATTTCGAATAAAGAGGAATGGAAAGGAATTGGTTGAACTTTCGAGAGATATATCTATTAGTCTTGAAGGGTTTAAACACACACACCTATGATATCCAATTAAGGTGTATAAGCTTAAGAAGTCAATCTGTAGACTTATCCAAGCATCATGTAACATAAATTTGTACTTCTGTAAGAATGTCAAGAGTACTGATTTATAGAAGTCAAGTTGATTTACATGTACATGTCAAAGCTAGTGGGAGCATAATTGTTATGCTAGTATTACATGTTGAAAATACTGTTCATAAGGAAATAAGTTTCCAATTTTCAAATTGCAAAGTTTAGGAATTTTTTCGCTATAGTAAACTTAAAGGAGAGGGCACTCATACTTTGTTTTAAATCTAAAGATTTAGATTGTATAGTTTTTTAGAACTTAGTCATAGACGTATATGAATATCGTGTTGAAATTCTTCAACTTAGGAAATTCCATAGAAATGTTATAGCAAGAGATTCAACAGAAATCAGATCCTTATATAAGATATAATGAGTCGAGTTCCATATGCTTCAGATATAGGATCGGTTACATATGTTGTAATATTCACTTATTCTAATTTTCAAATGCTCAGAGCATTGTGAGTAAAAGGCCTAGAATTTTATGTGACTAAAGTTTTTAAACAATTGTCAAGAACATTCTAAAGCTATACCAAAATATTGGTTACTTGTGGACAGTTAGAAGTATGATATTAATTTTGACGGACCATAGTGACATGGTTCTAGATTGAGATGATTCTTGATCAGAACTGATGGTCATATGGGAATATGGAAATATTTCGTAGTGGGAGATGGTTGAAAACTCTACATGTAAGTTGGAAACTTTAATGCAAGAGAAGTATTAAAGGAGTGTACCTTGAATTAGAACCTTCATTACCATGTAATTGTTTCTAGTAACAAAGTTCCAATGGAATATTCTATAATATCAAAGAATCATTCTTTGAGACTTTGGAATCTTGATATCACAGTATATTAATGCATGTTAGGTTGGAATCTCATCACATCTTGGATAATGATAAGAATTTGGAATTGTGAAATGAGCATCATTGGAATAATGTCCAGTTGATTTATTCACAAAGAAATGACCATAAAGAGGCATAGTATGCATGTTTATAACATGGCATGACTGATGTTTAATTCAAGTGGTTAGATGATTATTTGAAACATTGCACAATGAATAGAGTCATAACTATTATGATGATTAAATAATAGAGATTATTTATGTTCAGTACTTTTGAGACCATAGTTAATTAGTTAATTATTGTATTTCACTTTCCATGTTTTACTTCCTGAATGATTTGATTATTCGAATTCCATAGTTGCTCATATTTTTGGAAGTAGTGAATGAAGACTGTCATGAATTGAATTGTGGATTGTCTATAAGGATTAGAGATTGTAATAAGATTGCTACAATGCTCACGTGTACTTAGAAAAAAAAAAGGGATTTTGAGTATTGGATAGATCCACAATCAAAGAATTACTTCTTGGACTCTATCACGAGTAATTGTGAGATGATAATATCTTTTATTCTTAAAATGGAGATATATGAGTTCTAATTTAAAAATCGGTTGTGCATTGGTATTGAGAAAAGGCATCAGTAACGTGATTTCATAAAATGTAGTTCCATGCATGAGTTAGTGAGTGAAAGATACAAGCATGTAAGTCGAAGTTTATTCATTCCTTTTGCCCTAACGGGAAAAGCAATATCTTTGGGCTCCTCGATGATTTTTTTATCAAAATCTGAAGTGCTTGTCCGAGCCTAGACTGAATCGATATGCTCAATTAGTAGTCTGAATTCAGTCATCATAAATCGGGAAATTGAGAAACGGAATCTTGGACTATGAGATTGATTCTAATATTTGTCTCATGCCCATACGATATCTTGTAGAATGAAGGAACATTTGATCACTTATCTTAGGGCCAACGTCTGATTAGGTGAGAGTTCGACAGTGGCTTTGTAAAGCACTATTTGTTGTTTAGTTATATACTTGCAATTGTAGTTATAGACTTGTCCAAGTGGGATACTATTGGATTAAGGTGTCTAAGCTCATAAATAAATTGGTATAAACTTGAAAATAGAAGCAAAGTCCTTGTTGGGCTGCCCTCATAACTAGAAATAGCTACAAATAATATTAGGGGAGAAAAAGAGAGAGAGAGAGAGAGAGAGAGAGAGAGAGAGAAAGAGGGGTAGGGAGAAATATTTTGGTAATATATTATGTGATTAATATATTAATTGGAAATAGATAATTAATATCCAATTTTTTTATGTGAGTAATAAATTAACATGGGATCAATAGTTAAATAATTGATTTTTAATTTATATGTTTAATAAATTATTAAAAAGTCAATTAGAATTAATTAATTATTAATCATAATTAATCTAGTATTAATTTGGGATTAATTAGAATTAATTATAGGAGCAAGGGGTGAATTGTAATTGTTCAATAGTTGAACAAAAGAAGCAATTCTAGAACTTTCCATGGCATGAACGATTTTGTAGGGGTTCTTAGGGTTTCTAGAAGCCTCTTCATTTCATAAAAGGAAATTATTTGAATTATGAGTAAATCTATTATTTAATCAATTCAAATCTTTCTTTTCCTATAAGTTACCTAAAATATAAATATAACTCTTTGGCTCATTATTTTCGTTCATACATTTACCTACAAGTATAGGAAAAAAGTTCTTCCCCTCTCCTCTTTCTCCTCGTCATTATAGGGTTTCTAGGGTTTTGGGTACAAACCATTAGAGGCACTAAACTTTTGGTGCTTGCTTTCCAAGGTTTTCAAGAAGGATATTGGTATGATTACTTGCTATAATAATCAATAGGTATGTTGTAATGCCCGCAGATTCAGGCTAGTCAATTTAGAGATAATAAGTGTTAAAAATGAATTTTTGATAGAAGATTATTTAGGATAAATAATATTAACCAAATTTATAGTATATGTCACAAGGATTCCGTACATATAAAGAACACTGAAATCCGACTTATAACGAAGAAGTTATGACCCGTTGAAGTTTCATGATTAAACCGACACAGCTCAGCATATCGTAAAAAGTAAATTTCTGCTAAAATACTTTTTATCCTTAGATATCTAAATGAAAGTCATAGTAGACATTTAAACGAGAACGTATATATATATATATATATATATATATATATATATATATATATATATATATATATATATATAGAATGTCCAAATCTAACTTTGTTAGAGGAAGTTATGATTTTTCTAAGATTTAGCATAGTAGTACACAACACGGAAATCGAATTTTCGATCAATCGACTATTAGCTGACACAGCCTAAAAGAAAATAAAAGATCTCGTTAATATGAGCTCAACGATATAAAGACAGTCAAAAATGGACATCAGATGACAAAGTTGTGATTTTTAACGGACTTTAACTACCTAAGCCTGTTAAAATATAACTTTAAAAATAAATTCAAAATTATTCGACGAAGTCTAAACAAAAGTTGTAGATCATGTCAGTACCTACACGTGGATATAAAGGACGTCAAAACGGAGCTCGTATGCAAAAGTTACAGATTTTAGAAGGTTACTAATTGTTTGATAAAACATCAAATTGTCACGTGGCAAGATCTGAGCCACTACTTCTTCTCCACAGCTTGGAACAAGATTGCGACACATGAAAAATTACGCCCAGTGTCCCTCTTAGGTATCCCTAGCATACTGTTGTTTTACCCATTACCCCCCATGTAATTTTGAGTACGCCCAGTGTATTGGGCACTGGGCAGCCTATAAATAGAGCTCGTTTTTCACTCTTTTCTCCACACATTCTCAACCAATTCTCTCCTAAACACCCCTAAACCCTCTAAGCCTTTCCCTAGCACCTCCTAGGTGTTAGTAGCAAAGCCCAAAGCATTGGAAAGCCCCGATAATAAGAGCTTCCGGCTTAGAAGTTCTGCGCGGGGCTTAGAAGTTCTGCCTGCGCAGAGCCTGGTTCCTCGCTAAACGCCCTATGTAAGTGAGTTATGCTTACTATACTTTCAGTATAAATTATGTTTAACTTCATTTGCATTATTATGAACCTATAAACAAGATTTATCAGTGATTCCAAGTTGTTATACTGATTGATCTACTTACGGGAATGATGTCTAGGTTGTAATTTAGTGAGGTGTTTAAAGTGGGATTTTAAACAGCATACTTCGTATACCAAACAGACCCTACCTCCGATACGATCCTACCTGGTTGTTCCTTACTTGATAGACGGTGAAGTAGACTTTGAGTTAATGATGAATCTAGACTAATAATTAGTCATAATAAATATTAGACTAAAACTTGGCGATAATGACACTAGGTTATGTCAAAGGAAAAGACAGTTGTTAGAAGCGAAGCGCTGCACAAATTTCAAGTCGTCACTTTAACAAGTGAGTGTATAGTCCCTTTCATGAACATGATTTTAATACAAGTATTGATTAAAGTATTAAATATATGTTTGTGTATGAAATATTCGTTATTTCCTTAAATGCGTGTTAAGAACATATCTAATATATATGATGATGTAGGACTTATAGAATAAACCTATGATATATATGATGATGTAGGACTTATAGAATAAACCTAAATTAATTAAGATGAATATTGGATAGTATCTCATTATGAGTACAAGCGAGATATACACAGAGGGTAGAACTCTAAAATTTGTCTTTGACCCTTGAGCATGGACTAGACATAGTCGTTCGTCCCTATTCCGAGAGTATGGAGTGGGCATAGTAATTTGTCGATGATCTTAGAGCATGGATTAGACGTAGTCGTTTATACCTGATCCGGGAGTACAGATTAGGTAAAAACATTCATTTTTGATCCAAGAGTATGGATCGTATAGTTGTAAGGATAGACGGGGTGGGGTAAATTGCTTATATGAATATGTATCTTGCGAATTCTATAATATATATATATATATATATATATATATGTGTGTGTGTGTGTGTGTGTGTGTGTGTGTGTTAAAACATTGTGGGATTGAAATCCCTATGTACTCACCGGGTTTACCAACTTGACCTACTCAATTTATTGTATCACAGGTGGCTATATGAAACATACATTTTGCTGAGATATTCAAGGAGTATTAGGCCACTAGTTTAATTACTGTAAGGCTTTTAATATTTCGTTATGCTTATGTTTCTGTATTGAATATGACATCCCAATGTTTTAAAATAAATAAAAATACATTTCTATGGAAATTCTTTGATAATATAATTATCATGTTTTTATAGGAACAAATTCCGCAATATTATTCTTCAAAAAGGATACTATGATTTTTAACTAACCATAAACAAATTGGTCTTTTGGGTCGTAAAAATGGGGATGTCACATATGTAAACCCTAATTCTATGTAAATTTTGATTATTATAGAGTTCCCTTAGGGTTCTTGATGTTTATAGTTTATTGCTATCAATATAGAAAACATTGATCCAAATAGGTTGCATGTGAACTTAAGAGTTAAATATTTTTCCGCCTCATGCATAGTTTTTATAACCTAAAAAAAACCATCATAAGGACTGTGGCTCACTTTGTTTAATAGATGTGTAAACATGTAGGTTGAAGTTGGGTCGGATTATGGGTTCGATACAGGTTTTACCCGGTGTTTGATCCATGTTTCTATCAGAGTTATTTAAAGTTGGTTGCAACTCATTTGTTTATAATTTCAGATATTTTTTCATTGCTTCTCTCTTGTTTTTTCTCTTGTTTGTTTTTGAGTCTCAGCTAGGGTTTCTAGTTATTTGCGTCTACGATTTTGTATATGTTCTTCATATTTTGTCTTTAATTCTTTTCCTGTAAGCATTTGAGTGTTTGAGTGTTATTGTAGTAAGTTTTTCCTCTTTAAGTTCATGTTCAAACCAACAAGTTCTCAATTAATAAAGAACTGTTGATGTTGTATATTTTGGTGTTGATTGTTTGAGTAATTTTGACAAACATGATTATTACATTTAGTTGAGTGTATTATTAATAGTGTTGAATATTGCTTTATGATTAATAGTGCTTAAGCAATCAGCACTGTTTAAGCAGTTTGTAACCAACAGTGCTCATGTAGTGCAACCAGTAGTGCTCAAGTAGTCAACAATGCTTATGCAACAACCAATCAACAGTAGTTAAGTAGCATGAAATAAAAAATGCTTAAGTAGTCAAGCAGTGCTAGTGCAAAATGGAACAATCAACAATTTTGACATCCTACAGAGGACTGATGAGAGTTGACTCATTTTTCTTAGTGAGCAAGATTGACTCGCACTGTTAGTAGGCTAGATTAGTCAGAATTTTAGGTTTAGCTTTTATTGATAGTTTTATGTCAACTTGCTAATATTTATATTCCCTGAATTCGTCTAACCTAATGTATTGTATTGAATCCTTTTATGACAAAAATAATAAAATCTCTCTTTTGTGTTTGTCATGGATGTAATAGGTCATCCTGATCGTGTGAACCATATAAATTAATTGTGTCTTTGTTCTGGGTTGGATTATTACTTGGTGTGAACCCCATAAATAATAAAATCTCTCTAATGTGTTCATCATGAACGTAGTCGGTCAACAATCCTTATCAAATTGTTGAAGTTTTAAAACCCACCAATTGGTATCAGGTTGAATACATGAAGGTTAACATCCACAAATTTGAAGATTGTGATTTTGGGTTCTGGAGAATATAGATCGGTGACTACCTCTATCAGAAGAAGTTACATGAACCCTTGGTTGAGAAGAAATGTGAAGTGAAGAAGCAGGAGGACTGTAATTTATAGGATCAACATGCTCTTGGCGTGCTAATATTTTTAGCAAAGAACGTAGCTAACAGTTTTGTCAACGTGAAGACTACATACCACATGATTAGAGCATTATGCAATATGTATGAAAATCTCTCGACATTGAATAATATGATCCTGGTCTTCCATTTGGTGAATATGAAGATAAAAGGAGGGTGGTTCAATCATCTCGATATTGATTTCGATTGATATAGGATGAAGTCATGACATTGTTACTATTAGCATCTTTGCCTGATAGTTGGTCTGATACAGTGACATCAATTATAGTTCAGGTGCCAAGCTGACATTCGAAGACATTCACGATTTAACCCTTGAACCTTCAAACACTATTGAGGATCAAGACATAATATACTGTTAAACCCCAAAAACATATATATATATATATATATATATATATATATATATATATATAATATTCGAATAAACATTATAAGATACTATTTTTTTTTTGAACATCGCTTTGGTGCATCGGGTAGTGACATCTGATAGGGCAGTATGCGAGAACACCCAAAGAACCCAGGTTCTATCCCTCCCTGAAGAGATAACAACAACATCCTTAGAAACCTAGTTTCCCATTAAGGGGCTTCACTGCTTTGGACGCGGATAGAACTGTCACACCCCAAAACCAAGAATGGTGGAAACGTTCTGGGCGGAGGTCGTCATGTATAGTATCACAAAAATGAAAAGTACTAAACAAGCAACAACATCATCCATTGCATTAATAATATAATTTTAATACAAGTGTGTTCTGTCAAAATATAGACACTAAAGTACAATCAAAATGAAAGATGAGTCTTAATCGGGCTCCATCTTCTCTAAACCTTGCATCGGTACCTGTCTATCGTTGACCTGAGGATACAAGTTATTTTGAAAGAGAGTATCAGCTTTAAAGCTAGTGAGATCATAAGTATTAATGTGTCTTAATTTATAAAACTTGTAATTAAAGACTTGACATTATTTTGAAAGAAAACTCGTATAAGTATGAAAATGTTTGTAAAACAACTGTAAGCGTTTGAAAAATCCTAGAAATCCCTATGATTCCTACTATTATAAAAGGAAGTCTTCTACCAAGACCCTACTTCTCTAAATGTAGCCTTCTACCAAGACCCGACTGTGTTAAAATTATTTTTATTATAAGAAATTGTATCCTTTGGTACTAGGATACTCAAGTATAATTCACCTCCTCGATTATGTGAATGAGTCACAAAATAAAGGTAATAATATAACTAACCTAAGTATTACCCTTTGGTACTAGGGTAACTAACAGTGTTAACTTTAGACATCTGTAGATGTACATTTACCTCTGTTGCTAACAGCTGGGTGTAGGAAAAGTATATCCCTTAAAGTATACCTGTAATGGTATCAACTGTAGGCATCCTTAGATGTTCATTATTCTCTGTAGCTAACAGTGGCTATAGGAATGGTAAGTCCCACAAAGTATCCTTTGGTACTAGGATATTAAATCCAATCTATCTCGTCGATTATGTGATTTTATCACAAGGTAAAGATAAGAATGAGGATTTTATAACGTCATCTATGCGTATAAAATGTAATAATAACTCATCATATATTATTTATGTAAATGTACTCATGTAAGCGTGATTATGTAAATGTACTTAGGTAAATGAAATCATGTAAATGTAATCATGTAAAAGTTCTGCGTATGCTAGCTGTAACGTGTGTTCTCTCTCTATCTAGGAAGTATTGACTCATGAATGAACTGACTCATTTTATGATATCGTGTTCTCATAATAGTTCTGGTATCTTCCTAAACTACCCCTATGGTAGTTCACTAGAAATCTAAATGGTACGTATGGACATGGATGTATACCCTTGCTACCCAAAGGTATTAAATGAACTAGAAGAACCTTTATGACTATCTATGTACACTTGATACATATGTAGGCATGCAATTGATAATATAAACACATAGAATAAGTTTGGTAAAACCTTTGAGCAAAATTATTATCTCAGAAACGATCAACTTGATGCCAATCTATAAAATGTTTGAAAGCGTGGGTTTGATAAAACAGTTTAAGTATAAAATAACATTTGTTTGAAACACAATTATAAATGAGTTTGAAATGAAGCGTACAGGGCAAAGTGTACAACTTAATAAAGAGTTTTAATAATATAAAATGTTTATGAAAATCATTTGAAGGAAACTGTTTGGTAAAATGGCTAAAGAGTAGTAAATCATTTAAATGCTGCTTATTAATCACATGTGATTGATATAATAAGTAGCATGATTCTACTTGTATCCCCCCCCCATAAAACATTTAAAAATAGTTAAAACATTGATTAAGGGGTATGAACTCACCTGTTGTGGGTGATACGGATGAACTGATGAGGTAGGACTGCTAGGTGTCAATTGGAGACTTTAGACATACACAATGGTCCTAATTAGATATGAAGACATATGTATATAAACAATTAGTGATTATAACACTAATTAAACATGTATAAACATCCTAATGCGAGGAAAACACTTTTGGTCAAGTGCTAGGAGGCTAACGGGTTGCAACAAAGGAGTGCAAGACCTCTAATGGGAGTTTATGGCCAAATAACCATATGTTTTGGAGTTTACGGCCCAGGGGAGTAAACTCCTGGTCGTAAACTCTCTCTTAGGTCACAAAATGAAGCTTAACATTAATACAACTTAAGTGGTGAAGAGATTCTAGTCTTAAACAAGTGTTTGGGCCTCTTTTTAACTCCATTTAGGAGTTCACAGCCTTGGGACCACTCTCCCATGAGTTTACGGCCGTAAACTCATGGTAAGGAGTACCATTTGATGTTTTGAAGTTCCTAACAATTCAAGGATATGAGGTATGTTAGGTTCTAGGCATAAGGAAGGAGTTAGGGTGCCATTTGTCCCATTTATAGGGGTTTACGGCCCAAGGACTTGTCTTGGTCGTAAACTCCTTTATACTTGTGATTCCTTATGTTTTATAGGTTACAAACACTTTAGGGTAGATGTCTAGATTAGTCTCTTGGCTTAAGGAAGGTTTTTAAGGCGTTAAGGCACTTAAACATAGAGTTCACGACCCAAGAACTTCCTTGGCCGTGAACTCACTTTCATCCTTGTTTCTAATTGATTTTGGTGTCCTAAACATGTAATGGAGGCTTCAAGTTTGAGTTCCAAGGCTTTCGGGGACATCGGGACACTTTTGGCCCTTAAAATGGAGTTTACTCTCCAAGTGTTCTTGGGCGGTAAACTCCCAAATCTTGGGGTTTTGGTCCGATTTTGATGTTATATAACACAATCTAAGCTATATAATGTAACTATGTCGAAGTACTCACGATTTGGGATTAAAACCCAAAATTCCGTGAGAGAGAATTTGGCTTTTCTCTAATTGGAAATTTAACTAATGAATTATTTGGTTCAGATTTCTATATATAGTCCTGAGATTTTTGGGCAGAAAATATTTTATCCCCGAAATGAACTCTAATATCCTAGAGTGTTGGAATAATAGTGTTGCACAAAACCCTAGTGCATCCACTCTCCTGATATCTCCTTATGTGTAAATCCTGAAAAACTCAAACTTATACCCAAAGTTTGGAATTTTATTGAAACTGTTCTAAGTTCTGTTGGCTTGATATGGTTTGTTCAGAATGGAAATTTCAGGTTGTCACATCATCCCCCTGTTAAAGGGAATTTCGTCCCGAAATTAGAATTTAGATAAGGAAGTAGGTATAAATGATCGAGTCATGAGGTGGAAACTTCCTAATCGATTGGTTCTAGCGCTCCTAAGTGAAATCAGATTCTCGGTTGGCATCCCAACGAACCTTCACTAATAGGCGACGGCGTTGCTTCGTCCGCTTGACCTCTTGGTCGAGGGTTACTACGGTTCTAATACGAAGGCGAGGATCTCGTCAAGTGGACTTACACGAGTCCTAACGGATAGTATGGTATCACGATCGAGACGCAAAGAGTAGAATGTATGTACTGAGTTTGCGGAGTAGGTCTAGTTTGTGCGAGGTACAGGACCGATTCTGGTAAGAATCTCGGAGGTCCTATCTATCTTGGATTTAGCTTTCCACGCTTTATGAAACGTATTAAGCCGTTCTCAGAGTGAGACTTCCTAAAGAACTTGATCTCTCACTTGGAATTCCAAATGTTCCTTCTCTGGCTTAACTTCCCAGTCAAAGGCCACCCCTTGATGGGTCAATGTCGTACGAGTTTCTATGATTTGCGAGCGGTCCTGGATGAACTATGACAATAGGTTCGTAAGACCTAAAATTTGGCGAATGACTGTCGGCGTCCCTGGTGTCGACAAATTCTCAACGGTTTTGAAAAATTGTAAGAGTACTTAAAATTTCCCACATCACTAACAGTGTGTCTTAGAAATTTGACTCTTCAATTTCAAAACTCGTGCCTAGAGAACTTCGCAAAAAGTACCTCTGAAGGTAATGTTTCTATGGGTTTCTTCTTACTACGAGGGTAGATCAGTAAGTCATTTCATGGAGAAATGACGAACTGATCCAAGTAAGAAAGACGTACCCTACCCATTTAGCTCATGAAAACTATGGACGTATTGGTCCTATCCGAAGTGTATCACTACGGACTCGAAGTGTCCGCATCGAGTTCGGAAGATAGTCTTTCGGACATCCTTCCCTAACACTCGAACTGGTGATATTCGGATCTCAGATTAATATCTAAAAGTAATTCTTTCCTTGCGTTTGCTCAACCATTTCATCTATGCGAGGCAGAGATAACGATTTCTACTGGGAAATCTTGATGGAGTCCTCGATAGCCGAGGTACATCCGATGCGATCCTTCGATCTCTGGAAGAATATGACCGTGGTTCTCCAGGGTGAGAAGCCTAGTCTTCTAAATATATTTTTGTGTATTTCGTTAAGTTGTCCGGACTGTTCTTGTATCTCCGTAGGTGTTTAGGCTGTAGGGCGATCTGTTTACGGGAGTCATATTGGGTTCTAAGTTTGTTCACATGACGGTGTGATTACTCGTAGACTTAGGCAGTTATCCATCCTGGAGATCATATTAGAATTCATACATGGTTTCACAATCACAATCTCGTGTATACGAGTCGTATATAATTAAGATCG
Organism: Lactuca serriola; assembly: GCF_051521515.1. Lineage (NCBI taxonomy): Eukaryota > Viridiplantae > Streptophyta > Magnoliopsida > Asterales > Asteraceae > Lactuca > Lactuca serriola. The sequence goes on along the minus strand of NC_136415.1, from coordinate 222,028,500 downwards.
AAAAGGTAGTCGAATAACTGATTCTTCTTTAAGCTCACATCCCATCAGGGAAAAAAAAGAAGTTAAAGTGGAATCATCAATTCTAAACCTGTAGAACCTTGATTATATATCACTCTTATTCATACATTCCTCAGTGACAGGTCAGTCGTATGAATCCTTGGATTGAACTTGACGTACTGCACGAGTGGTACTTCAGGGATTTCTTCGGAAAAAGAAAAGAGCTATGGGGTACTCTCTGCATGAGTACTTCAATGTTCTGATATGACGGCTTTGTTAAAACGACGTTTACTGACAAAGAGATGTACGTATGAAGCTGTTTTTGTGAGGATCAAATTTAATCGAGTCGTATGATAATGTCGGAATCATACAGAAATTTAAAGACATTAGATTTGAACATAAAACGTTTACAGAAAAAAACAACCGTGCAACCACGAACAGAGTTACAGTACTTTAGATTTGCTAAAAGACTATTGCTGCGAATAAGATATACTACAAAAGACAAGTATACGCAGCACGGGCATCCCTATACCGACAGGATCCCGCAAAAGATAAGACTCTAGTTGCACTAGTTTTAAACATGTCTTTGAACATACAAAATACTGACGATTTGGAGGGAACCTATATTATATTGGGGTCCTTAACTGCCTCTTTCCATTCTGAGGTCAAACTCCTCCGGATTCGTCGTTGTCCTTCTCTGCTGGACAGTCCCTCTTGAAGTGTCCCATGACGCCACATAGATGGCATATCTGAGAGGTTTGGACATTGGTGATTGAAGAAATGTGTTGGATCTGGATCCTGTAGTAACTGGCAGTATGTCCATTCCTGTTGCACTTATAACAGTGTAACGGTCGGCAAATACCCAGGTGATGAAAGCTACACTCATAGCATTTCGGTAGGTTTCCGGCATATTGTCTGGCTGGTGTAGGGACCATTGGGACACCAGAAGGAATGGTAGTAGGAGGTGCAGATGTCGTAGCTGTGAAGGTCGTTACCGGTGGTTGTTTCTTATTCGCCCATCGAAGCAATTTGTCCTTCTTTTTGGCCCAAAACTTCCGTTTGTTACTCTTGGTCTCGGCACTCGGGGTATCGTGGTAGTTTGTTGCTCGCTGAGGTACTGGATTGTCACCTGTATTGGCAGTGTTGTTAACAGTTCCACTAACATTCGCGTTGTTAGCATGGAGGTGGCTCAGAATAGCTGACACGGCAGCCGAGACTACAGCTTGAAAAGTAGCCGCATCAATCTAAAGGGTCGATGCTTGGTTGTTGGCTTGATCGTTTTTCTTTGGCGACATGATTCTATTTCATGGAAAGAAAATGAATTTGTGAGCGAGCTTGGTTGAACCTAGACTTAGTTCGACTGTTTATGAAAAGAATAGAAGTATGTTCTCGTGAGTTTGACCTACATCCCTATGATGCAGCCCTAGTATGGAGTAAGAGTAAGGTCATAAAATGGTCTCAAGATGTTTGTCGTTCAAGCTAAGGTATCTATGGTTGTTGAATAAGAGGATCTAACCACTAAAAGAGACATGGAAATGTCTCTGGAGCTAAATTACTATAGTCCAATGACTTGACTAAAGCAGGTTTCAGATAGACTCCAATGAAAGTATGATAAGAGTACTTGAATAAAGAATGACACAGAAGTTAGCCGACTGTCAATATCTTTGATATTCACGATGTAAAGATTCGGGAAAATGACCTTGTAAAGGTCTTTCATCATATCCAGAGAAGATAGTTCTTGACAGCATAAAGACCTAACCAAAAGTACTTACAGTACAAGATAGTTTCATAGAAAATGCCACATCAGGCATACACAGGAAAAACGATTCCTTCTAACAATGACAATAAACTAACGCATCTACTCCTGGCGACGGTCATCCCCCTAGTGAACTCTTAGTTCAGCCAGTTGTCGTTCCATATCGAGAAGGTATCTTTCATACACCCTCTGGCGTACTTGGAGCTCTATGACTTCGGCTCGAGTTTCAGCTAGTGCTTGTAGTAAGGTCTCATGGTCTCTCTTAGACCTCTCACGAGCATGTTCAAGCCGACTGGTGCGAAGCATATGCATTCCTCCATTTGTATCCACTTATGCGATACGTTGCAGGGCTGTCATGCCCTGAATTTCTTTTCGGGCAACTCTACGGATCAGAATTGGTAGAACTCTATCTGCTGAGCTCCCTTCACTTACGTTGTAGAAGCTTCGGTCTCCATTAAATGGCATAGGTTGATCTTGAACTTTGCTCCATGTTTCCAAACATTCCACCCATGGAGGCGTCGGGCCATGAAAAGCCGGACGAGAGTTAGGAATTGGAAAGGGAGCTGCTTGGGGTAGGTTCTCAACCTCTGGTTCGGAATTAGCACCGTCCGAAAGGTCTTCATCATGGTGATCATTCAAAGGGATAGGACGATCATTCTCTGGTTCTTCTCCAAACCAACCAGCAATGACCTCATTCAGGAGGTACTGGTTGCCGTGGGGATGGAGTCCAGCCATGTTATCTATGCGAGAATTAGGGTAAGAAAATAATTATTAGACGAACTATCTAGATAATTATTTAGAAAATCTTCATCAGTTACATCGCTATTTGTGAAGTGCATACCAATTATATGTAATCGAAACATGATAGGCCTTCGAATAAGTGACCTTAAATCCATATTCACACATAATAGGGGTAAAGTAAAATTTTCACAGATTCTAAGTCTATAACATCCTAATTACATATAGCCTTAGTGTATCCACTTAGAAACTATCAACTTAATAATGAAGATCCCGTTTTAGTTCTCAAGTATAAAGTACTTATAGTAACACCAAATACTCCTATAGTATTTTAAGTTTAATGTTATGTTCTACTGTTCTCATTGTGGTAGGGTTGGTAAGATTTTAGCATTGTTGCAACCACACAATTAAACTTAGGCACATGCTAGTCAACCCTCGGATAATATAGGTGATCAGGATATATCTTCCCAGTTTTGACCATATGTCTCTAAGCCCACTTGCGTTGTCCAACAATCGTAATTCTTTTGTATTGTCCTCGTGACACTGATTTTAGTATGAATGCAGGCACGTATACTTTATTAAATATTTTATTATTTAAAGTATAACTCTTGGTTAGAGTATTTTTAATCCCAATGGGTTTATAGTTAGTATATCTTTTATGGGTTGATATACTTAATTCACTATAAACAATGCTCTGATACCAATCTGTCACACTCCAAAACCAAGAACGGTGGAAACGTTCTGGGGCGGAGGACGTCATGTACAGTATCATAACAATGAAAAGTAGTAAACAAGCAACAACATCATCCATTGCATTAATAATATAATTTTAATACAAATGTGTTCTGTCAAAATATAGACACTAAAGTACAATCAAAATGAAATATGAGTCTTGATCGGGCTCCATCTTCTCTAAACCTTGCATCGGTACCTGTCTATCGTTGACCTGAGGATACAAGTTATTTTGAAAATAAAGCTGGTGAGATCATAAGTATTAATGTTTCTTAATTTGTAAAACTTGTAATTAAAGACTTGTCATTGTTTTGAAAGAAAGCTCGTATAAGTATGAAATTGTTTGTAAAACAACTGTAAACGTTTGAAAAATCCTAGAAATCCCTATGATTCCTACTATTATAAAAGGGAGTCTTCTACCAAGACCCTACTGATCTAAATGTATCCTTCTACCAAGACCCGACTGTGTTACTATTATTTTTATTATAAGAAATTGTATCCTTTGATACTAGGATACTCAAGTATAATTCACCTCCTCGATTATGTGAATGAGTCACAAAATAAAGGTAATAATATAACTAACCTAAGTATTACCCTTTGGTACTAGGGTAACTAACAGTGTTAACTTTAGACATCTGTAGATGTACATTCACCTCTGTTGCTAACAGCTGGGTGTAGGAATAGTATATCCCTTAAAGTATACCTGTAATGGTATCAACTGTAGGCATCCGTAGATGTTCATTATTCTCTATAGCTAACAGTGGCTATAGGAATGGTAAGTCCCACAAAGTATCCTTTGGTACTAGGATATTAAATCCAATCTATCTCGTCGATTATGTGATTTTATCACAAGGTAAAGATAAGAATGAGGATTTTATAACGTCATCTATGCGTATAAAATGTAATAATAACTCATCATATATTATTTATGTAAATGTACTCATGTAAGCATGTTTATCTAAATGTACTCAAGTAAATGAAATCATGTAAATGTAATCATGTAAAAGTTATGCGTGTGCTAGCTGTAACGTGTGTTCTCTCTCTATCTAGCAAGTATTGACTCATGAATGAACTGACTCATTTTATGATATCGTGTTCTCATAATAGTTCTAGTATCTTCCTAAACTACCCCTATGGTAGTTCACTAGAAATCTAACTGGTACGTATGGACATGGATGTATACCCTTGCTACCCAAGGGTATTGAATGAACTGGAAGAACCTTTATGACTATCTATGTACACTTGATACATATATAGGCATGAAATCGATAATATAAACGCATAGAATAAGTTTGGTAAAACCTTTAAACAAAATTATTATCTCAGAAACGATCAACTTGATGTCAATCTATAAAACGTTTTAAAGCGAGGGTTTGATAAAACAGTTTAAGTATAAAATAACATTTGTTTGAAACACAATTATAAATGAGTTTGAAATGAAGCGTACAGGGTAAAGTGTACAACTTAATAAAGAGTTTTAATCATATAAAATGTTTATGAAAATCATTTGAAGGAAACTGTTTGGTAAAATGGCTAAAGAGTAGTAAATCATTTAAATGCTGCTTATTAATAACATGTGATTGATATAATAAGTAGCATGATTCTACTTGTATCCCCCCCCCCATAAAACATTTAAAAATAGTTAAAAACATTGATTAAGGGGTATGAACTCACCTGTTGTGGGTGATACGGATGAACTGATGAGGTAGGACTGCTAGGTGTCAATTGGAGACTTTAGACATACACAATGGTCCTAATTAGATATGAAGACATATGTATATAAACAATTAGTGATTATAACACTAATTAAACATGTATAAACATCTTAATGCGAGGAAAACACTTTTGGTCAAGTGCTAGGAGGTTAATGGGTTGCAACAAAGGAGTGCAAGACCGCTAATGGGAGTTTATGGCCAAATGACCATATGTTTTGGAGTTTACGGCCCAGGGGAGTATACTCCTGGCCGTAAACTCTCTCTTAGGTCACAAAATGAAGCTTAACATTAATAAAACTTAAGTGGTGAAGAGCTTCTAGTCTTAAACAAGTGTTTGGGCCTCTTTTTAACTCCATTTAGGAGTTCACGGCCTTGGGACCACTCCCCCGTGAGTTTACGGCCGTAAACTCATGGTAAGGAGTACCATTTGATGTTTTGAGGTTCCTAACACTTCAAGGATATGAGGTATGTTGGGTTCTAGGCATAAGGAAGTAGTTAGGGTGCCATTTGTCCCATTTATAAGGGTTTGCAGCCCAAGAACTTGTCTTGTCCGTAAACTCCTTTATCCTTGTGATTCCTTATGTTTTCTAGGTTACAAACACTTCAGGGTACATTTCTAGATTAGTCTCTTGGCTTAAGGAAGGTTTTTAAGGCATTAAGGCACTTAAACATGGAGTTCACAGCCCAAGAACTTCCTTGGTCGTGAACTCACTTTCATCCTTGTTTCTAATTGATTTTGATGTCCTAAACATGTAATGGAGGCTTCTAGTTTGAATTCCAAGGCTTTGAGGGACATTAGGACACTTTTGGCCTTAAAATGGAGTTTACTCTCCAAGTGTTCTTGGGCGGTAAACTCCCAAATCTTGGGGTTTTGGTCCGATTTTGATGTTATATAACACAATCTAAGCTATATAATGTAACTAGATCGAAGTACTCACAATTTGGGATAAAAACCCGAAGATCCGTGAGAGAGAATTTGGCTTTTCTCTAATTGGAAATTTAACTAATGAATTATTTTGTTCAGATTTCTATATATAGTCTGATATTTTTGGGCAGAAAATATTTTATCCCCGGAATGAACTCTAATATCCTAGAGTATTGGAATAATAGTGTTGCACAAAACCCTAGTGCATCCACTCTCCTGATATCTCCTTAAGTGTAAATCCTGAAAAACTCAAACTTATACCCAAAGTTTGGAATTTTGTTGAAACTGTTCTAAGTTTTGTTGGCTTGATATGGTTTGTTCAGAATGGAAATTTCGGGTTGTCACAAGAACTCAGCACCATTCCCACAGAAATCCTCAGGTTTTATTGATTTTATCTAGATGTTAAAATTAGACTCATTCATCTATGGAAATTGAAAACAGTGGCGGACATGTATGAAGTATTTGGGGTCCTAGGCCACTACTTCGATTAAGCTCCGTAGTGTAGTTTTTTTTTCTATTAGGTGCACCGCTTTCGTATATGAGTGACACCGCTATTCAACTGTTTTGCGTACGCTACTGATTGAAAATATACCACAAACTTACTCATATTCATATAAATCTCTAAGTTATTTTTTATGATATAAACTGTTAATACTTTATGTAACGTCATGATTTTCACCATAATTTTATTTTCCTTTTAAAACATTTATTTAACAGAATACGTTAGCGGAAGACTTAGTTTTTAATTCAAAACATTTTCAAAACCACAATATTACTTGAAAAATTCAAACATAATTCCACACCATTTAAATTGCAAACAAAAGTACTTTAAAGTAAATAATAAAAAAACGTGTCCAAGAGTGGTATCGTTAATATAAATCTACTACCCATCAGAACCCCTCTCACCAGTGCCAATCTTCTAAACTGCCTGCATCAATCATAAGGCACAAAAGAGAAAAGATACAAGTGTCCGCCCCTGCTGAGTGAGTACATAAAGTTGAACATAAAACATACAAACCCTAAATGGGTCAAACATTTATTTTACGATGAAGCATAAAAATGATAGTCAAGTAAAAGATAGCAAACAAGCGCATAATATGCTTAACCAGTTATATATTCCACCGCATACATGCATAAATGTTCAACCGCAATCCTACAACATAACATATATGATCAACTAAATACCATATAAACAACCGAATAGCATGTAACCAATCACATTTCATATATAGATAACCTTTACTTGTTCAACCTTTTATTAATAACCAACCTTTTTTTACATAACCAACCTTTTAATATACAACCAACCTTTGTTCTATATTCAACCTTTTGTTATATCTATCCAACCGATTGATAGAAAAGTGTCCCTTAGTGCTACCTAATCCAAGAGAAACACTTTGTTCACTAATTGTGTGTATGGACAACCGAATGCTCTAAGTGGCTCATGACTTCTACCCAAAAAACCAACCCTATGACTCCACTTTCGCTACTCCGACTCTGCAAAGTACAAGTACCCCGCGATGTCGTTCAGGATCGGTACAAACGGTGTCAATTCTGCCAATACACTTTCCCATTCCCACGTGATGTTTGATCCAGCCACACCATAAAGCCAACACTAATCCAGTTCGCGTACACCGAGGTGCACACGAACCACGTGTCACACGACCATCTAGAAAGTTCGTGCAACTAACAACCGATAAGACTTAAGCTCTTTCAACCTATTAGACTTACAAGGTTCTACCCATGTCACCATTACACCCCGCAATGTCATTTATACATTAAGTAAATCATGTAATGCATACCATATAAATGTATTAAACATGCAATGTATTCATAACCAACACATCAAAATACAACCATACATCCTATTTCAAGCAACTTAAGCTAGCATGCTATATACATCAAGTTCATCAAAGTGTAAGCAACATAGAAATTAGGTCATAACATGGCATTAGCACAAAGCATATATTAGTATCAAAAATATCATATCTTCATCAAGCATAAGTAATGACATGGTCATCCTAAAGTGAATCAAATCACCATCTATGGATTGTATGTTTCAATCATGCCACCTTAGTGAGTTAAAACTATGAACTCACCTTTAACCTTGATGAAATCCTCCTTCTATTCCAAGTCTTGAACTTACTTGAAGCTCTCAAGGCTCCACCTAAACATCACAAATAACATTCAATTAACAAATAAATTATATGGTTCAAAGATACAACTTTATTCTAACTTTTATATTATTTTTTTATAATTTCCCAGCCCGACCCCCGTTCAGTGTTTTAAGCATAAAAGGGAATCTACAACTCTAATTGGTATGACATCAGACTTTATGGAAACTAGACTCGATTTCCTAGAACTTCATGAGATTGGAACATCATCCAATTCTACACAAATTAGCAGCTATAGCTCTCACAAGATGGAGAAAAGTTGTTGTGCAGAATTCCAACATTCACCAAAAATCACCATATGCTTTAAGACTATAGGTAAAGGATTGTAGTCACTCAATTTTACATGAGAAATGATTGAATGATAGTATTAAGAAATAAATTGTGTAATTTATGAAAATATCAAATAGATAACACAAAAATGTTGAGAGTAGAATGCCTAAACATATAGACGAACATTTAGAACAAAGTTCTAGATTTTGACCCGTAACAGCCACATGTTAAAGGCCATTTTAACACCATTTAAGCATGTAAAAATTTTAAATTTATTCCATATTCAGCTATTTCATACTTATAGCTTTAAAATTACTATTTGCATGGGCCCAACCGATTTTTCTACATATTTCTATGAATTTTACAAAACAGCATGTCCGTGCAGCTAATTTCCGACCAGTCAGTTAAAAAGACAATTTTCACCTTGGTTAAGGACAATATCAAATCCTGGGAAAATCATGGACAAATTAGACTCAAAATTAAAACCTTGATAGTTTACAAGTCATCAATCCAACATCTAATGATTTTTATACATTTTTTTCAAAACAGGGGCAGATTGGTAATTCTTCAGAATTTCCCAGAAATGCTTTTTAAGGGCTAATTGACAACTAAATCGATTAAGCCATATAACATCCCGAAGTTCAGGTAAAGCTATTTAACCATTCTCTTTTTCCCAAGTTGTCAAGTTAAGTCCCTTTAGTATAAGAGTTAGGCTAGTGAGTACGTTGGGTGTACAGAGGAATACGTTGCGCATGCTCACGCACTTAATTTGGATGCGGAATCGCCAGGGTATGCTGGGCGTAGCCAGCCCAAGTGTAAACCCTAATTTTGGGGCTTGTGCACTATAAAAGGAATGCTATGGCCTTGACCTCAGCCTCCATTCCAAAGAGTAAAACCCTAATAGAGAGTCCTCCTTCATTTATAGCTAGTATCTTGGTGTTCTAAGCTTCTAAATGTCATTTCAAGGTGGTGGAAGAGAAGAATAGGTCATTTTGGAGGCTAGAAGTTTGTGGGAAAGAGTAGATCCGAGCTTTTTAGAGGTTGGGGCTTCTTCCTGAGGTAAAAAGCTTAAATCTTGTCTTGTCTTTTGTGTTGTGTGCTTCTTGGACCAATTTCTAGGGTTTTTGGTCCCAAGATGGAGAATTTATGAGCAAATGGTCTCCATTGGCCTAGGTCTATCATATTTCAGGACTATAAGAGTTGTATGTTCATAAAAATGCAATCTCGGACGTAAATGTTGAACCATGCATGAGATCTAGACCTTTGGAGGAAAAAGGAAAGGTGTTATAGGATGTAGGGACCTTTATAGCCATGCCAAGGCTTAAAGGTTCCGACTTTATACGATAAGAGGCTTAAGGAGAGCCAGATCTGCAAGTTGAAGGCGTGTCTTAACCGTTTAAGACCAAAATCCATGGAATGGCTGAAACTGAGACTTACGTTGGGCGTAACTCTCAGTACGCGCAGTGTAAGGGGTTGAGACCCCGATTGTGGTTCGTTAGCGTACGCCCCGCGTACAGAGAAGGTACGCGCCGCGTACTGCCTTCTGTTGACTTTTAGGGTTTTGGTCAACCTTTGGACTTTTGGGCCAGGGAGGGTTAAAATGGTCTTTTACCCTTCTGTGGAAATTTTACAGTGTATTTAATCTAGCCTTTGAGATTCGTTATTCAGTGGAGAGTATTGTCGTGTGTTTAGGCAGGGGCTAGACCAGTGCGTTCGAGTGCATGACTATTCGAGATATCGAGGTGAGTCTTCTCACTATACTATACCTAGAAGGGTACCTATGTGTGACCGGAAGGTCTTATATGCTATGAGATATATGTGCTACATGCTGATATGTGATATGTATATGTTATGTATGCTATGTATTATATGGACCGGAAGTTCAAGATAACATGGAACGGAAGGTCTACCAGGATTCGGGACGGAAGTCCCTTGAGACACATGGACCAGAAGGTTCCACAGAGTTATGGTCTGGAAAGGCGTATGTGTTGTATGTGGTATATTAGGGAACTCACTAAGCATTTATGCTTACAGTGTTGTGTTATGTGTTTCAGGTACCAGTGAGGATCGCGGGAAGGCACTGGCTTGATCAGTACACACATGAGGAGTTTTATGTATTATGATCTTGGGATGTGATGTTATGGATTGTTATGTGATACAATGGAATTTTTATAACAATTATGAATGGAAGTGTGTTTTTAAAATGTGAAAATTTGTTTTGAAATTTACGTCGTTACAAGTTGGTATCAGAGCCCTGGTTTGAGGGATTCTAGTGCACCTTCGGGCGTATCTGAACTCAAACTAAGGATTTGAGAGATTTTGAACATAAAATTCACAAAATTTTTCTCAAGAGTAAAAGGTTTTTGAAATAGCAGAGCAGATCAGTGTGTACGATCAGCCAGCGCTCGAACGGTGATTTCCCAAAATACCCTTACATTATGTGTTATGAGATATGCTATGATATGATATGCATGCTAGAGTAGGATAGGTATTCATATTAGGACTAGAGTGGCCTGATTTGTGATGCCTTAGCCTAGGAAGATTTCTACTGCTTGAGTGTGAGTAGATAGCAGTGGGGAGCTTATGAGAGATCTACCGAAGAGTAGCCTATGCTAGCGAGGTGTAAAGTACTTGTGATCTGGGATCCAAGGAGGAGGACATGGGGTGAATACTAATGCGGTGTGGGCGGTAGTATAAGGGCCCGTACTACCAAAGACACCGTATCAGTGCATAGTCCAAGTAAGAATCCATAAGGTTCTAGGGAACAAGTAGGGATGTGTTATCAAGTGCGAGTATGCTCGAGCAGGGTCTCTGATATTTTATGTTGTATTTCAGAGAGACATCATGGTTGGGACGCGCCACAGACCAGGGACCAGCGGGGTGAGTGATGAGGAGCTCCGCCAGATGATTCATGAGGAGGTGGCTACGGCCATCCGAGCCGAGATTCCAGAGATGTTTGGGTCTATCAAGACCACATTGATTGAGACCTTCGATGAGCAGTACGCAGCAGTGACTATGGCTGCGGCAGCTGCGGCTACTGCTGTCGTTGCTACTGCCAGGCCTCAGGGAGGTGACTCGTTGTTGTTTCGGGAGTTCAACAACATGAAGCCACCAAAGTTTGATGGGATGCAGGACCCGATTGCTGCGATGAGATGGATTTCTGATATCGAAGGATGCTTCTACACTTGTTCTTGTCCGGAGCATCTGAGGGTACGGTTCGCGCTGAACCAGCTTCGCTTGGAAGTGAAGGATTGCTGGAAGTTCGTGACGGCGAGCTTCACTCTTGCGGAGATTTCTGAGGTGACCTGGGAGAGGTTCACCACCATGTTCAGAGACGAGTATGTTCCACCTATGGAGAGGGAGCGGTTGGCTCAGGAATTCTTGACCCTTAGGCAGGGTACTGATTCGGTTACTGTGATTACCTGGAAGTTTCATGAGAGGGCGATGTTCTGCCCTGAGTAGGTGTCTACCGAGCAGGCACGCATGAGCTGATATTTGAGCGTTCTGAGGAGGGATATTTGGGAGTTAGTATCGAACTCGACTTACCAGACATTTGCTAAGCTTCAGGCAAATGCCCGGAAGAGGGAGATTGAGTTGGAGACTCAAGCCAGGGAGGAGGCCGAGTCTCAGGTGATGGATAGGCGGTCGTCTTAGTCTCAGCCGGCAGCCAAGTGGGCAAAGCCCATCGATTCGAGATCTGCAGGCCATAAGGGCCGCACTTGCGGAAAGTACGGCAAGGGACATGATGGGGTTTGTCGATCTGGTGCTTGCTACAAATGTGGCAAGGAGAGGCATAGAGCCAAGGATTTCCCTAAGGGATTCATGGTTTGCTTTCATTGCAACCATACGGGCCATCGGAAGGCTGAGTGTCTGCGGCTGCGAGGGACAGCACAGGGAGCACAGCAGGGATCTGACCCTGCTATCGAGCGCGCTACTGAGGTTCGACCGGTTAAGGCCGAGGCAGCGAAGGCTCGCGGGAGAGCCTTCCAGTTGACAGCGGAGGAGGTCCGTGCAGCGCCCGATGTTGTGGCTGGTATGTATTCTTTCATTTATTTATGTTAATTTTGAGGTGTTGTGCTTATATTATGATATGCGTAGGTACTTTTCTTGTGAATTATGTACCTGCTTTGGTGTTATTTGAATCGGGTGTGAGTCGGTCATTTGTTTCCGTGGCATTTAGTCAGCACATCAGTATCCGACGAGAGGCGTTGAGTCGACCTATGCAAGTTTCTATAGCCGACGAGCGAGCGATGTATGCTACGGATGTGATTCGAGGATGTATACTTGAGGTCTTCGGTGTGGAGTTTCCGATAGATCTGGTCCCGATTGCGATGGGGGACATATGTGTCATAGTGGGCATGGATTGGTTAAGACGATTTGGAGTTGTTATAGACTGCGAGCGTCAGTTGGTGACGATCTGAGACCCTAGTGGGGAGTACTTACGATGTACAGCGAGGGTACCCGACGTGGGCCAGCATTTTGTCCGGCTGTCAGAGTGAGACGGAGTTTGCAGCAGGTCTGCCGTGGGTTTGTAGCCTATATGACGGACACACGAGTGGCCGCTAGGAGGCCAAGTACGATTAATGAGGTCCCGATAGTGTGCGAGTTCTCGGATGTTTTTCTTGAGGAATTGTCGGGTGTGCCTCCCGAGAGGCAAGTAGAGTTCTGTATCGATTCGGTTCCGAGGGCAGCACCTATCGCCAAGGCGCCTTATCGCCTTGCACCACCAGAGATGCAAGAGTTATCCTCGCAGCTTCAGGAGATGCTATAGAGAGGGTTTATTAGACCGAGTAGCTCACCCTGGGAGCGCCGATCATTTTTGTCAAGAAAAAGGATGGTTCACACCGAATGTGCATTGATTACCGGGAGTTGAACAAGTTGACAGTCAAGAACCGTTATCCGTTACCGAGGATCGACGATCTGTTCGATCAGTTGCGGGGGGCGTCTTGGTTCTCCAAGATAGACTTGAGGTCGGAATATCATCAGATGAGGGTTCGGGATGAAGATATCCAGAAGACGGCGTTCAGAACTCGTTATGGGCATTACGAGTTCGTGGTGATGCCTTTTGGGCTCACCAATGCACCGGCAGCATTCATGGATCTCATGAACAGGGTATGCAGGCCAATGCTGGATCGGTCGGTGATCGTGTTCATTGATGATATTTTGGTGTACTTGAGATCTAGAGAGCAGCACGAGGAGCATCTGAGAGAGATTCTCAGGGTATTGAGATCGGAGAGGCGAAAAGCACGAGGAGCATCTGAGAGAGATTCTCGGGGTATTGAGATCGGAGAGACTTTTTGCCAAATTCACTAAGTGTGATTTTTGGTTACGAGAGGTCCAGTTCTTGGGACACCTCGTTAACCAGGATGGGATATTGGTCGATCCGACCAAGATTGAGGCAGTTATGAGATGGGAGGTGCTGAGATCACCCATTGAGATTAGAAGTTTTCTAGGGTTAGCCGACTATTATCGGAGATTTATCAGGAATTTCTCCAAGATCGTCGTGCCTCTCACCAGGTTGACCCGGAAGGGTGTTGGTTTTTCATGGGGTCCGGAGCAGCAGACCTTATTTGAGACACTTCGCCAAAGATTGTGAGAAGCCCCGGTGCTAGCCCTTCCGGAAGGGATGGATGATTTTGTGGTGTATTGTGACGCATCGATATCGGGGTTGGGTGCAGTACTTATGCAGAGGGGGCATGTGATAGCGTATGTGTCAAGGCAGCTGAAGCCTCATGAAACCAGGTATCCCACCCACGATTTGGAGTTGGGGGCAGTGGTGTTCGCCCTCAAGGTCTGGCGTCACTATTTGTATGCGATTCAGTGTACCATCTACACGGACCACAAGAGTTTGAAGTATTTGATGGACCAGTCCAATCTGAATATGCGCTAGAGGAGATGGTTGGATGTGGTAAAGGATTGCGATTGTGAGATCCTGTACCACCCGGGCAAATCTAATGTCGTAGCTGATGCCCTGAGCCATAGGGCGGAGAGCGCCCCGATTCGAGATATTTGTATGCGGTTGACAGTGATTACTCCGATGTTGGACACCATTCGGGAGGCCCAGGTAGAGGCCGTGAGACCGGAGAACCGTAAGGGGGAGCGGGTAGTTGGGTAGGTGCCAGAGTTCATTACCGATAGTCGCGGGCTGATGACCCTTCAGGATCGGATTTGGGTGTCGTTTGCAGGCGGAGCGCGCACCACCTTGATGGAGGAGGCGCATAAATCGAGATTTTCGATCCATCCCGGGGCCACTAAGATGTATTTGGATTTGAAGAAAGATTATTGTTGGCCATGTATGAAGAGGGATGTAGCATGGTTTATTGAGAGGTGCTTAACCTGTCATAGGGTTAAGGTCGAGCACCAGCGACCGCATGGCATGTTGCAGCCACTTAAGGTTCCCCAATGGAAGTGGGAACATATTTCTATTGATTTCATTACAAAGTTGTTGAGGACTGCGAGGGGTGTCGACACAATTTGGGTGATCGTCGATCGGCTGACGAAGAGCGCTCACTTTCTTGCTATCAGTGAGAGCTCTTCTGCTGAGAGGCTGGCAGAGTTGTATGTGAGGGAGGTGGTATCGCGACATGGAGTTCCGATCTCGATTGTATCAGACTGGGATGTACGTTTTACTTCCAGGTTCTGGAAGAAGTTCCACGAGGAGTTGGGCACGAGGTTGCATTTCAGTACCGCTTACCACCCACAGACGGACGGACAAAGTGAGCGGACAATTCAGACGCTCGAAGACATGCTTCGGGCATGTGTGTTGGACTTCGGAGGAAGTTGGGACACGTATCTGCCATTGGCTGAGTTTTCTTATAACAACAGCCACCATTCGAGCATTAGTATGCCTCCCTTTGAGTTGTTGTATGGGAGGAGGTGTCGGACCCCCATCTGTTGGGGAGAGGTGGGGCAGCGACTGATGGGCAGCACTGAGATAGTGCTTCAGACAACAGAACAAATACAACAAGTTAGGTAGAGGTTGTTGACAGCTCAGAGTCGCCATAAAAGTTATGTGGACAGGCGACGATCTGAACTCGAGTTTCAGGTCGGGGATTTTGTACTCCTGAAAGTGTTTCCTTGGAAAGGAGTGATTCAATTCAGGAAGAGGGGCAAGCTGGGGCCCCGGTGTATTGGGCCGTTTAGGGTGATCGCGAGGGTGGGCAGAGTAGCGTATCGTTTGGAGCTACCTACGGAGTTGGGCCAGATTCATGATATCTTCCACGTGTCTCAACTGAGGAAGTGTATGGCCTATGAGTCGGCAGTAGTACCGTTGGAGGATATCCAGGTGGACGCGAGTCTGAATTATGTTGAGAGGCCGATCGCAATCTTGGATCGGAAGATCAAGGTTCTGAGGAACAAGGAGGTGCCCTTGGTTCAGGTTCAGTGGCAGCATCAAAAAGGGTCCGAGCTGACTTGGGAACCAGAGTCGGAGATGTGGGAGCAGCATCCGGAGTTGTTTTCGACATGAGACTTCGAGGGCGAAGTCTGGTTCTAGTAGGGGAGAATTGTAACATCCTGAAGTTCAGGTAAAGCTATTTAACCCTTCTCCTTTTCCCAAGTTGTCAAGTTAAGTCCCTTTACTATAAGAGTTAGGCTAGTGAGTACGCTGGGCGTACAGAGGAGTACGCTACGCGTACTCACGCGCTTAATTTGGATGCGAACACGCCTGGGTATGCTGGGCGTATCGAGCCCAGGTGTAAACCCTAATTTGGGGCTTGTGCACTATAAAAGGAATGCTATGGCCTTGACCTCAGCCTCCATTCCAGAGAGTAAAACCCTAATAGAGAGTCCTCCTTCATTTCTAGCTAGTATGTTGGTGTTCTAAGCTTCTAAATGTCATTTCAAGGTGGTTGAAGAGAAGAAGAGGTCATTTTGGAGGCTAGAAGTTTGTGGGAAAGAATAGATCCGAGCTTTTCAGAGGTTGGGGCTTCTTCCTGAGGTAAAAAACTCAAATCTTTTCTTGTCTTTTGTGTTGTGTGCTTCTTGGACCAATTTCTAGGGTTTTTGGTCCCAAGATGGAGACTTTATGAGCAAATGGTCTCCATTGGCCTAGATCTATCATATTTCAGGACTATAAGAGTTGTATATTCATAAAAATGCAATCTTGGACGTAAATGTTGAACCATGCATGAGATCTAGACCTTTGGAGGAAAAAGGAAACGTGTTAGAGGATGTAGGGACCTTTACAGCCATGCCAAGGCTTAAAGGTTCCGACTTTATGGGATAAGAGGCTTAAGGAAAGCCAGATCTGGAAGTTGAAGGAGTGTCTTAACCGTTTAAGACCAAAATCCATGGAATGGCGGAAACTGAGACTTACGCTGGGCGTAACTCTCAGTACGCGCAGCGTAAGGGGTTGAGACCCTGATTGTGGTTCGTCGGCGTACGCCCCGCAGACAGAGAAGGTACGCGCCGCGTACTGCCTTCTGTTGACTTTCGTTGACTTTTAGGGTTTTGGTCAACCTTTGGACTTTTGGGTCAGGGAGGGGTAAAATGGTCTTTTACCCTTCTGTGGAAATTGTATAGTGTATTTAACCTAGCCTTTGAGTGTCGTTATTCATTAGAGAGTGTTGTCATGTGTTTAGGCGGGGGCTAGACCAGTGCATTCGAGTGCGAAACTATTCGAGATACCGAGGTGAGTCTTCTCACTATACTGTACCTGGAAGGGTACCTATGTGTGACCGGAAGGTCTTATATGCTATGAGATATATGTGCTACATGCTGATATATGATATGTATGTGTTATGTATGCTATGTATGATATGGACCGGAAGATCAAGATAACATGGACCGGAAGGTCAGGAGGTTATGGACCGGAAGGTCGATGCGGGTAGGACCGGAAGGTCTACCGGGATTCGGGATGGAAGTCCCCTTAGACACATGGACCGGAAGGTTCCATATAGTTATGGTCTGGGAAGGCATATGTGTTGTATGTGGTATATTGGGGAACTCACTAAGCATTTATGCTTACAGTGTTGTGTTATGTGTTTCAGGTACCAGTGAGGATTGCAGGAAGGCGTCGACTTGATCAGTACACACATGAGGAGTTTTATGTATTATGATCTTGGGATGTGATGTTATGGATTGTTATGTGATACAATGGAATTTTTATAATAGTTATGAATGGAAGTGTATTTTTAAAATGTGAAAAATTGTTTTGAAATTTACGTCGTTACAAGCCATAAAGAAAATCAACTATGAAGATGGAAATTGGGTTCTTAACAATAGAAACATGTCAAGAATTTAGAATAACAATTCCAACCTCAATCCATGATTCAAAGCACATTGCTTGTATGGGAAAAACAAAGTACTTTGCTAAAAGGGAAAACAGCACTAGGGATTGAGTTTTCTCCATCATTAAGCCTCATATTAAGAACTTTAAGGACTATTTTGAAGACCTTTTAGATGGTTCAAAACATGGTCTTTTTACTGAAAATTATCCTCTTGAATCAAGGTAGCAATAACATAAGTTTTAACAACATAGATGACAATGACTCCAAGATTGTAACCAATTCTTGAGTACCGACTCTAACACATGATGAAGTGTTTTTTAATGAAATTTTACAGCAATATATAGCCAAGAACACATTCATATATGGCTGGAATTCAGACATACAAGTAACTACAATGATGGAAGTGAAAAAAAGAAGATTATGTGAACCAAATCATTAATAATCGAAGCATGGACACAAAAGAAGGAAAATCAAAGACTTACAAAGCAAAATGATAGATTCCTAGACTCAATTGGAACAACCAGTGATGCCCTTAATCCCTCCTCTATCGATTGATTCCCCATACAAACCAAACGATCGAGCCTTCTACAGAGACGCACACTGCCTTGCCCCCTTTCTTACAAGATCGTTTTTTTCTTTTGGTCTTGATCGACGATGCAAAAGGATAATAGCAGCCCACGGATCAGTTTTTTTAGCCTCATAACGTACGTGAAGGAAGAACGGCCAATCATTGCAATTAGGAATGGCAACAGGGTGGGGCATGGTTTCCCAAACCCGTCCCGATATCTTTCGGGTATCTTATCGAGGTGCCCCATTGGGTTTCAGGTTTTCCCGTAGGGGTTTGGGTATCTTGTCGGTTTTACAACAATTCATAACGAAATCTTTATTCCGTTTTAGGGTACGTCGATGTCTTTTAAAAAAAATACATGTTCTAGCCTCCCTTTTAAATTAAAAATATGATGAATGACTTTAATAAAATAAACTGGACGTTATATTAAAAATTATTTGATTTAAGTTTAATGTAATACGTCAAAACATAAAAAATGATCATTCATACGATTGTTAATAACTAAAAAGATTGTCCATAGTAAGTATTTTATCTTTGAATGCGTGCAATTAACATCAAAAGGATTCCAATATATATATATATATATATATATATATATATATATATATATATATATATATATATATATATATATGAATGAGCATTAGGACCGCCGGAACCGGAACCGGACAAGAACCGAACCGGAACCAGACTGAAACCAGAAACAGAATTGGTAACAAGGTCCGGTTATCGGTTCTTCATTTCTATGAAAACCGGTCCCGGTTCTAAAAATTGCAACCCTTTGACAATTTTTCCTATTTTCAATTTAGATTTAGGATTCTTCCATAGTTTGTAGTTAGGTCAATAGTTGGAGTTAGGATAGGATCGTTTTGCAAGAATTTGAGTAACATGTCTCGCTCTATTTTTTTCAATAATAATGAAAGCAAGGGATGTGAATGATGTTTTCATTCACCACTTTAGCTGTGTAACACTGAAATGCTCTCTTTATGTTTATGGAATAGGGATCATACAGTCAAGTAAAGGATCAAATTCTGGTAAACTCTTCACTTATGGATTATTTATTATTTCGAATTGATATATCTATTAAAACTTGAGGTTTAAAAACTATGATTAACAAATTTTGGGTGCCTATTGACTCAACCGTCAAAAGTCAACCTGACAACCAACATGTCTGAGCACTTCCTGGTAAATTGTTATTCTATATAAGTTATTCACATTTATTGAAGTAAAAAATGAAAACTATTGTTTTTTTTTTTTTCATTTTTAAGTGGTCAAAAAGCGATTTTAGGCTTCAATCCACATCTGATATTACTGTAATGCTGATAATGTTAAAAAACTTTTGGATCATCTCACATTTGACATACAACAAGGTTAGAACTTTAATTTAATTTTGTTCACTATTTTTATGTGGATATGAGTTGATTTCAGTTTATATATAAATGATAACGGGACAATTGCGTAAAATTTGAAAACAAAAACAATTAGTGAATAGGTTCAATGGTTTCAACTTCTAACTTACTCTAATGGTGTGTTTTGAAATCTAATTAAGACTTGCATGGTATTAAAGAGGATTGGTGTATTTTGAATTTTCATTTTCCTTTTACAATGGTGATGAGCTTTATCTTATTTCATTTTTGAAAGGTTTATATGTCGTTGAAAACATTGACTGAGTTATGAGTGTTTGGAAAAACTAATATTTATCGGTAAGTATTGCTAACTTGTGTATTGTGGAATATAATTTAGATAAATGGTTCATTATTGTTTTAGTTGGATGATATGGAATATTGGAATGAAAAAGGAACGGAATGGAATTTAACTGAATATGGATATGGAATGAGATGTTACATTCCATGATAATATTTATTCAGCATGTAGGATTGGATTAAAACTATGAAATGTTTAATCAATACTTCTTACATCCAACTGCAAATATTTTCATCATTTATTTACATTTTTTTTTGTTGGAGTCCATTTTTGTTTACTTTTTTTCTTGAATAGATTGGTCCGAATGTTTCGATTTCTGCAAGTGTACGAGTTACTACTGGTGTAAGGCTCATTAGTTGCATCATTTTAGATGATGTTACATATATTTCGTTGTTTTCATATCTTTAGTTGTTTTCACAAGGTGGTTGATCTAGATGTGCAACAACATTGTTGTTATGAATTATGAACATTATTATTAAAAGTAAATATGAGTGTTAATTTCTTTTTATTTCTTGGAGTCTAATATATTTAATCAATGTAATGACCATTTTACCCCGTTCTATGTCTACGGGCTTTTGATGCATTCCTAATTTTGTACTGCTGCAGAATTCTTCGACCATGTTGGTTGATAGTGGAAAGTTCTATTATACTTCCATGGAATTCACATCTTAAAAAAAATCATTTGAACAATTTTTGACCAAATAGCACCTGCATACTGTTTTTATACTTAAAAAAATTGATTTTAATAGTTTTGGACTAAACTGCCACTGTTTGACAAGATCAAAGCTATAGTCAATGGTCACCTATTTACTGAACCTAAATCATCAGGCAACATACTTGATCTCTAGATTTTCACCAATGCAAGGTGGTTCCTTTTTTTCCATGACATCAATGACTAGATTCCATTTTGGAGAAAATCGAATGTTTAATATGTTAGTAAAGATGTTTAAGAAACGGATATTAGGAATCGTAACTTTTTTTGAACAGTTGGAGAGGAAATTTATTGCTACATTTTGGTTCGATTATGGTAATCTTTTCTCCCCTCCTGCATGCATCTTATATATTAGAGGAAATTACATTTTTGGTCAATTCTGGTTCCTATTTGAGACCAAATTTCAAAAACTCGGCTATACGGAGGCTTTAGGAACCAAAAATGTAGTTAACTATTAATATTAACTACAACAATAATAAAATGTGATTGTTGAGAAGTGAATGAGAATTATCTAAAATGTTTTTTATATGATTGTTATTGTAGGAGTTCCAACTGCTTCTTAAACTGGGGTCAACCATTTATTCGCAACGTCAAACTTCATAGTGTAGCTTCTGTTGACGAAGCCCTTTATGTAATCATGCATTTTAGTTTATATATCATCTCCAAACTTAGAAGTGTTAATACAAAACACATAAAAATAGCAATGTACTTTCTGTTCTCTGTTAATCAATCGTAGTATCTCAATTTCAACTTACCTTCCAACCCCCTGCAACACAGGGGTAATCTTTTCTAGTTTTATAACTATATTATGGTATCTATAGCTTTTAAAATTCAATAAGTAGACAAAAATAATTAAATATAAATTTTATTCAACTCATTTTAAGCCATACTAAATTTATCATTTTTACATGTATTAATTTGACAAATAACAAACTTGTTTATACTGTCATCTTTATATTTTCGATATATTTCATACATCTATCTCTTAATAAGTTAATGATATGAATCAAAAGTATATCAATTTAAATAAAAATAATAAATCAAGACAAGAAGTAACAATATTTTGGATTCGAGTAAATTACATTAATAATCCCTATAGTTTGGGGTAATTTATGCGTTTAGTCTTTAAATTTTTTTTTTTCTAACTTTGACTGTCCCTATAGTTTAATTTTATTATATCGTTGGCCTTGATGGACTTAAAATGACCAATATACCCTTATTACTTTAATTATTTTATTTATTTTTAACTAATTATAAGAAATTGTTAATATGTATGGGTCCCACCCAAATCTCTTCGTCCTTCTCTTGAATCTGTAGGCGTATTCATATACCTTCTTCTTCGCTCAAATCTCACCTGATAACATCAAACCAGATTCTCTCATCTCCCCCTCTCTCAACTCCGACGAAGTCAGACCACCATCACCTACCAAATACGTAACAAAGTCGTCGTTTGTTGTCGTGTCGAGTGCTTCGATTTGGGGGCGGAGGTGAAAACGGAAGGCGGTGGAGCCACCGACTCATTGTCCATAATTAGAGCGACTCTCCATCTCCGATCCGACGTCCTCATCTTCGCCTCTCACCTACGATGTAGCCATCTCAACTATGGCAACAATGCAGGAAAACTCATCGGATATCGGTTTTCCAATCTGGAATACTCATCTCCACCTCTCACATGAACGATTGGGTTTAGTGAAGAACTTGTTATGTTATTGTTGATGATATTGGTGGTTGAACGATTTTCGCTAATGATTCTTGAAGAACAACTGATGAACTGATGGAGAACGAGATGATTTTGGTTTGTTGATTATCATGATTTTTTTTAAGATGAACAGGTCAAGAACAGATGAAGATGAGGACGATTTTTGGTAATTTGGGTGTTTTGAATTGAAAAATTAGTTGGATTTAATGGGTTGATGTTTGTTGAATCCGATGATAGTGATGAACATGATTTAGGTTCCAATTGGTTCAATGAAAATTTATTTGGGTAATATGATGTTCTGTTCAATTAATGATTCCTGGTCAAAGTTTTGCTAAATGATTTAGGTACTTTTACTCGTTTGTAACTAAATAACTAATGGAGATTTGTTCAATGGAAATTGTTTCTGGATTTGATTTAGGTCAAAAATAGAGAGAGACTGGTTTGGGTTTTTGCAAATTTGGTTTTTATGGATTCGATTTTCAAGTAGACTTTATTTTAGATTTTGGTTTTCTTTTGATCTTTTAACATGCATGGGAGGAAAAGGTTGAAGGTTTAAAACACAGGGATAGATACCATAAATGGTGGTCGAAGATATTTATCGGAGTTGGTAGTCGGAGATTTGTGTTGGTCGGGTATTGGGGAAGGAAGATTGATGAGACAGACAAAAGGATTTGGGTGGGACCCATACATGTTAAACAATTTCTTTTAATTAATTAAAAATAAATAAAATAATGAAAATAATAAATAAGGATATATTGGTCATTTTAAGTCCATCAGGTACCAATGATGCAATAAAATTAAACCATACAACTGTCCGAATTAAAAAAAAAAAAATTAGAAACCAAACATGCAAATTAACCCAAATAGGCACTATTGGCGTAATTTACTCTTTTGATTCTCGTGACCTACTTTGAGTTGTGCTCTATGCTTAAAATGTTGCTCAACAGTATTATGAAGGTGCCACATACTGATCACTCACTGTCTATATATACACCCAACCGCGCAAGCAATCTTCTTCACGACATATTCAACTCCCAACCACTTCCAAAATCCTTCCATCTCTCCACTGTCACCGGCGTCGGAAGCCTAACGCTCGAAATTTCGCCGGAGATCCATTCAAGTTAGTACAGAAAAAGGAGAATATCTAAACGAAATGGTGTGCTTCTGCTTTTTAGTGGACCAAACTCGACAAGTGAGGCGCTGCAAGCCTGCGGCGGGGCTTTGTTCAAGGTGCGGCGGCGGAGCTAGTGTCGCAGATATGAAGACCGCCACCAGGTTCTGCTATGTTCCGTTCTACTGGAAATCGTGGAAAGCTATTATGTGTACTTTCTGTGGCGCCATTCTTAAAACTTACCAGTGATTTGATTTGGTTGATTAGGGCTATAATATACTGAAGAAATCAATTATTTATTGAGATCGATTTAAACTTCCTCTAATCCAATCTCTTGAAGTTTATGAAACATATTTGTTGATTTTATTATTTTCATCACTGTTTAGAATCGTAATCAGCTTCGATAAATTCTAAATAAATTTGAACTTTGAAGGAGATATGGTTTTTGTTGTTTATAAATCCTTGGTTAACTAATAAAGAGGAGTAGATAAACGACGACTTTAGAGTTGCAGTTTTCCAGTGACAGCTTCAATGGGAGGACTTGAGGTGGATATCAATGGCTTCAGGTTTATGTTTAGAGAAGAAGGAATAGGTGGGTGTAGGGGTATGTGAATCCCAAGTATTTTAGTTATATCTCAAATAATTTTCAGAAATAATTTTAAATATGAAAAAATCTATTAAGGATACTAATAGTTATTTTATGTCACGAAAATTGCAATATGAACTTTTAGAACATCTTTTAATAAAGACTTTTTTTTTTGTTAAAATCAGATTATTAATCTCATATACACTTGTTGCTGATAAAAGGAAGACCGGTAAAGACATAATAATTTACCACAATAAAAATGAAAAAATCATAATAATTTAGTTTAAAAGATAAAATAAAAGTCGTCATTAATACATTCCATTGTATAATAAGTTCTGTTTGACTTTGGCTGAATAATCCCACTCAATTGATTTTTTTTTTCTTTTGAGTTTTTAAAACAAAAAAGTAGTTAGGTTTATTTCAACCAAAACCATTAAATGCACAACCATGGTAATAAAGGAAGACACCATGAAAATGGTATATACAAGTTGGACACTTGATGATGTCTTTCTTCATCACCATCATTGTGGCAAAAATAAATTCAATTACCTAAACATATTTAATTCATACCAAGTGGGAATTCAACCGGTTTTTAATTTTTTTTTTAATTTTTTTTTTGTATATTTATATAACGACCACAATGGTCCAAGTTTTTATAGAATCATGTATCGTCTCTTTCATATGAAGCAAAATTAAAACGACAAAAAGCATATCTAAGATGGATATTATAGTTTCTCGTTTGGGTTCATGTTTTTAGAAAATTCATTAAAATAGAAAAAATGCTAAAGTGAAAACAAAAACAAGTTGTAAGATGAAAACAAAAACAAGTTGTAAGATGGAAATATTAATTCTTCAGGTATGTAAGTAACCATTCTATTTCTAAATTACCACCTATGTTTCCGGTGAGACTTGAACTCCTGACATCTCAATTTTGAGAGTCACTCCTTACCGCTAAGTCAAAAGTCTTTTGTTAACTGGGATCCAATGCGGTTTTCAACTTAAGTTTGATAAAGAGATGATGCAATGGGTACTACATGGTGAGGGTGACGTAAGATTAGCTAGATGAATATTCTATCTCTAAACATAAGAGGGATTGGTGAACCCATAAGTAGAATGGGTGAATAGGTTGAAGAAAGATTTTGACCTAATGTTTTGTGGAATTCAAGAAATGCAAATCTCTAATGCCTTGGAAATTGATGTTGTCGGATGTTGGGACCATCAAGATTTTGATTATGATGTGGTTGAAGCTTCGCGTCAATCAAGTGGATTACTTTGTATACGGGAGAAAAGTTATTTCACCAAAATTCTCTCCATAAAAAATCGATTCTTTCTAGCTATTGTTGGCAACTAGAGAGGAATTACAAGGGAAACTATATTTTTAAACGTTTACGCTCCACGGGCGTTCAATGAAAAAAAGAGAATATGGGAAGATCTTGCCAATTTTAAATCATCTAGGGCATGATACATGGATCTTTTTAGGGGGGGGGGGGTTTCAATTCGGTAAGGAGACATGTGGAGCGACTTAATTTTGTTTTCCAATAATGCCACATCTACTGGTTTTAGCAGATTTATTAGAGAAAATGGTCTTGCAGGGTATAACATGAGAGGTAGGTGATATACCTATTTGCGGCAAGATGGTAAAATAAATGAGTAAATTAGATAGAATCCTTATATGTCCAAGCTTCCCAAGGGGTTTCCCTTCTGCTTATGTTGTTTCTCTCCTTCGTGAATACTTTGACCATTTACCAATCATTCTTAGAAGTTTAATTTTGGATTTTGGTCCTCTACCATTTCGGTTTTCAATTCATGGTTGCTTCAAGATGACATTGAAGTTGTCATAAAAAATTCTCCATCATCCTATGTATCTAAAGGAGGGGGAAAGGTTGATCTTAATTTTATGGAAAAGCTGAGACATCTAAAGAATGACTTAAAAGCTTGGAGATTTAAAGAAACCCACATAGAAAAAGAGGAGCTTCTGATGCTAAAAAATAAAGTTGATGATCTTGACAAGCTAGCTGACCATACACCATTATCATATCATGAAAATAATGAGAGAACTGGTCAAAAATCCTTGACATGGAAACTATAATTAAACTAGACCTAAAGCAAAAAAATCGGATAAAATGGTTGGTTGATGGCGATAAAAATACCATATTCTTTCACGGGGTAATTAGTAATAGAAATAAGAAGAACAAGATAAATGAGCTTCTAATAAATGGAGAATGGGTCACTAAAGTTAACCGTCTAAAGCTTCAAACATGGAGTTTCTTCAATTTGAAATTCACTGAATGCTTCAAGATCGACTAAAACTTGTCAACCACAATTTCAAGAAAATTTCACTTGAAGGTTGTATTTTTCTGGAGCAGGACTTCGAGTTGATTGAGGTGAATAATTCAATATGAGAATGTGGCAGTGAAAAGGCGCCTGGGTCGGATGCGTATACGTCTAAATTATGTAAGAAGTATTGGACTCTGTTTAAAGACGATATAATGAGATTTATGAAATAGTTTCATAGATATAGGTCCCTTTCTCATTGATACAATTCCTCTTTTATCACACTAGCCCCAAAAATAAAAGATCCTCTTCTCTCTCTTTCTCTCTCTCTCTCTCTCTCTCTCTCTCTCTCTCTCTCTCTCTCTCTCTCTTCTCTCTCTGTGTCAATGAATTTCGCCCAATTAGTCAAATTGACTACAACCCATGCGAATATAAAGCTCCTCTAACACTTCTGATGACCAAACAACCCATGCAACGGACACTACCATCTTCCTGCCACCGCTCCCCTCCTAGCAACAACAATGCTTGAACCTAAAAGTTCTTCCATAAACAACTCCGCTCCTACAGAGAAAATACTATAACCACTGAACCCTAACGATTACTAGATAACTAACTCATTGAATCCGGACCATATACCTTCCACACAATTCCCTTGAACCGATCTCGACCAAACCCAAAATATCAAACGAATATATTGGAACCCGCTACACCAGATACAAACCCTCAATAACCCATTAATAATTCATGGCATGCGATAGATATAAATCAATTCTCGAAAATATACCCCAACGATAACATAGCAATAAACCAAAGATAATGCTTACCCAAATCATTATCAATTCCCAAGCAACATGAATACTAATAACAACCGAAAAGAATACAAAAGATAACATGCCCATAAAATCACCCGACGGAGCATGGATGTCACACCCCAAAACCGAGAACGGCGGAAACGTTCTGAGGCGGAGGACGTCATGTATAATATCAACAACAATGTAAAGTAGTAAACAAGCAACAACATCATCCATTGCATTAATAAAATTATTATTATACAATTGTATTCTGTCAAATTTTGATAAACACTAAAGCATAAATCAAAATGAAAGATAAGTCTTGAACAAGCTCCATCTTTCTTTCTCCTTGCATCGGTACCTGTCTATGATGACCTGAGGATACAAGTAATTTTGAAAGCGAGTATCAGCTTTGAAGCTGGTGAGATCATAAGTATTTAGTGTCTTAATTTGTATGTAAGAATTTGTAAGTCTATGAATTGTAAGAATTTGAAAGTGTATATGAATTGAAAGTGTTTGAAAAAGTTTGAATCTCTCAGAAAAACCTATATTTTCTATTAAAGTAGCCTTCTACCAAGGCTTAACTGTTTTGTATGCTCGTTTGATGTAAAAGTGTGTAATTTCCCAAGTGTAACTATCTTTTAACAAAATATAGTTTGTACATTAAAGTTTAAGTGAGGTTATCACTAAAAATGTAATGGGTAAATCATTGTAGTACTGTAGTTTTGTATTATAGGAACTACTGCTGTACTAACTACCTTAAACCGGATTTATATTAAGGTAAAATGTGATAATTGCACCATACTATCGACTGATAACAACGACATAAAGAACGGTCGTAATAACGGAATGACGTTTGGCACCCGCAGACCTGCAGGTCCGGCTGTAGCTAGCAGCAAGGTGTAGGATTGTCAATCCAGTATAGATCTATACGCAAACTCAACGCTCTCCCTCCAAGAGAATTCTGGCTACAACTCGGGCCATGACATTTAAGGCATGCTCCGATACAGTGGATAACAATTGTTAACGTATTAATGTAAGGGTAATGTTTCTCGTTCTAGTATAGTTGTATAAGTCCTCTTCCTAGTATAGTTGTATATGTTCTCATCCTAGTATAGTTGTATATGTTCTCGTCCTAGTATAGTTGTATATGTAATGTTCTAGAAAGTATTGACCCATGAATGAACTGACTCATTGTATGATATCGCGTTCTAGTAACGGTTCTAGTATCTTCCTAAACTACCCATATGGTAGTTTACTAGCAGTCTAACTGGTACGTATGGTTATGGATGTATACCCTTACTAACTAAGGGCATGGGATGAACTGGAAAGACCTTTTATGACTATATATGTACACATGATATATAACTAATATTTAAACGACTTTCGGACGAATACCCAATATCCCACCAGACCACATCTCAAGGCGCGAAAAGGAAATAGGGTGGATAGCCTTCCTAAGTCTTTTAAACATTTCTTATATAACTATACATATAGAGGCATGCAATTTATAATATAAAAGCATAAATAAATTTTGTAAGACATTTGAAACATAAATATTATTTTAAGAAAAGATCGACTTGATGTCGATCTATAAAACAATTTGAAGGCATAAGTATGATAAAACAGTTTTGAGTATAAGGAAACATTTGATTGAAACACAGTCGTAAATAAGTTTGAAAGGTAATGTACCGAGTAAGATGTACAGTGTAATAAGTAGTTTAAAACATATAAAATGTTTATAAAATTCATTTGAAGGAAACTATTTGGTAAAATGGCTAATGAGTAGCCAAATCTTTTGAATGTTGTATATTAATCACATGTGATTGATGTAATAACTAGCGTATTTCTACTTATTAATCGCATGTGATTGATATAATCCTAGCATGATTCTACTTGTATTCCCCCCCCCCCCATAAAACATTTAAAAGTAGTTTAAAACATTAGTTAAGGGGTATGAACTCACTTGATTGATTGAAGAAAGCGAGATGGAAAACCGGGCAGAGTTTTGTCTCGGGAAACAGATTTTTCTCGGGATTCTCGGGAATCTTGGGAGTAAAATCGACCCTCGGGACTTGAGCAAAAAGACCAGAGCTTCGGGTTTGAACGGGCACGGAAATCGAGGCAAGATCGTGAGAGAAAAGAGAGAATTGAGCAAAATTTTCGGAAGGCCTCGCATCCCTTTTATAGGGGTGCTGAACCGCCTTGGTACGCTGGGCGTACGAGGGTACGCAGCGCGTACGAGACGTCATCGCTTACGCACTTCGGATGGGATGGCGGGTCGGACGGGCGACGGGTCGGACGGGCGGGTTGGAAGCTTCGCATAGGCGACGTGGACGATCCAAGGCCCTTGATCTGAGTACGCGGGGCGTACGAAGGTACGCAGGGCGTACTTCGGTCCTATCCGATGACTCCCCTTCGGATAATACCGGGAGTTTATAATTAAATTTATATTTCTTTTAAATAAACTTCAAAAATTCATATCTCCTTAATACGAACTCCGTTTTTGATGTTCTTTATATCCACGCAAAGGTGAGACCAAGATCTACAACTTTCGTTTAGATTCCGTTGGCAAATTCCGAAATTATTTTTATTACTTATTTATTAAAATGACGTGTTTAAAGAATTTCTTCAAAAATTCATAACTTCCTCATCCGAAGTCAGATTTTAGGGTTCTTTATATGCCCGAAAACCTTGATACGATTCCTACTACTTTATTTAACCCAAATAAGATTTTTGGAAAGTTATATTTTGACCTAGATTTGATTTGTTTTACATTACATTGTCTCGAAATATCGGGTTGTCACAATGGACCTTCCCTGTCTGGCACTGCAATAACCGACTCCTCTCTGTTGGGGCTCCTGCCTTATCCTCACAACTATCAGAGATCTGCAAAATAGTTGGAGTAGGCGAACTCACTGCTCCTCTCCCTTCTCCTCGGATAGGTGGCCCTCCTATAGCCCACTTGATCGCAGAGAAAACATAACGGGCTTTCCCCTAAGGACAATCCCTGCTGACATGATCAATCCTACTACACTTGTAGCAACCCATACCCCTGGAACAACAAACTCCATCATTGTAAAACCTGATCTGAATGTATCAATCGAAATCACTATAATTGGTGCGGAATCCCAATCAAGTGAATGCCACAAATCGTAAATATGAAATAAGAACACGGTGATGAATCTTCAATGAACACTATATTGATAATAGTCTAGTACATAATGTGACATCCCCATTTTCTCGGCCAGAAAAGACCGATTTTGTTTATGCTTTATAAAAATCAGAGTATCTCTTTTAATAAAAATATTGCGGAATTTGTTCCCAGTAAAACATGATAAATACGTTATCAAAGCATTTCCGAAGAAAAGTATTTTTAGTCATTTTAAAACATTTGGGATGTCATTGTCAATACAGAAACATAAACATAAACAGAACTTACATTCATTATCACTAGTGATTTACATCTCCTTAATCTCTCAGTGTAATGTAACATCATAACAACACCTGTGATATAAATGAACTGAGTGGGTCAGGTTGGGAAACCTGGTGAGTACATAGGGTTTTCATCCCACAATAATATAATTATTATGTTTATACAATCAAGCAATAATCCCAATTACCCATCCCCATCATCTTCTTTACTCTTAAGGATCTACCCTAAGAATCAGCTATTCCTCATTCATTCATTCCTAACGATCATCCTAAGGAATCGGCACAAAGTCCATCGTTGCCACGGTTTACACAACGGGCACTAAGTCTGCATAGTCGCCAGGGTTTAGGCATCAAGTCTGCATGATCACCAAGGTTTACGCATCAAGTCTGCATGATCGCCAAGGTTTAGGCATCAAGTCTGCATGATCACCAAGGTTTGGGCATCAAGTCTGCATGATCACCAAGGTTTAGAGTACACTGAGTGAACACATCGTTCACAACACTTACAGGTTGCGAACCTGCTAGTGTTCCACTGGACTGTCTAGAATAATCCACGGTTGTCATCCATACTTTGTTGAATGACAGAGCCATCGTTTGGGAAAAGGCTTCTCACATTGTCCACCTCTCACCCTCACCTCGTGGTCTATAACACCTTTCAACTCATCATCTAACTCATATTCCATCTATTACATCTACCCATGTTTTACCCCAACATTATCGTAGATATAAAATACATATACAGTTTAAATCATTTAAAACATGTATAAAATTGTTCATCCAGCATAGACAGGAAGTATTTAGATAATATGCACACATAACACGTATAAAATACTTCATATCTTTGTGTAAGATGAAAGTAACTATGCACTCACCTGGAAAGGTGGTGACTCGGTACTCGGACGACACTTCGTTACTCTTAAAACGATTTCCCTCGACAAAATCTAGTATCATTACCACTAGGGTTTAGTTCAGTATTCACCGAGACTAATTTAATAGTTTAGCTATTATTATTATTATATAAGCATTAAACAACACTATATAACTCATAATAATAGCCCAAATAATTATTTTAAGGACCTAATAACATTACTATAATTATTTGAAAGCTATATTAAAAATTGCATAGGCGTAGCTCACTTACAACGGGTTTTAAAGAAAATCGGGCTTCGCTTGGAGCAGCTTTTCGAAACCGAAAGACCCTTTTTCTCGGGACTCCGGGAGCCTCGGGGCTTCCCTCAGGTGCTAGGCGTTTTACCTAGGGTTTAGGGGGGCTTAGGGGAGCTATAGAGACAAAGTATTTAGAGAGAGAAAGAGAATTGGTGCATTTTCCTCGGAACATCTCACAACTATTTATAGGCCGAAGATGCTGGGAACGTGCTGTGTTCCTCGGACCTGCGCGGGGCGCTCCTCGGATGCATGGAGTTCAGCGAGTCTACGCAGGGTATAGCTTCGGATCAGGTTGATAGATGGCGCGGCTTCGGTGGGGCGACGTGGAGCTTCCGAGACCAAGCGAGTCTGAACGCGGGGCGTTCCTTCTATGCAGCGCGTATGCGAGGAGTGACGTGTCCATCATCCGAAGCGAGACGTGGTCAGCAAGCGATGACCCAGATCGAGCCACGTCATCAGTTTCGCTATAGGCTTCGCAAATTCAAGTGCAAACTTTAAAAATTCATAACTTTCGCGTACGAGCTCCATTTTCGATGTTCTTTATATCCACACGTAGGCGGGAACGTACTCTACAACTTTTGTTTAGACTCCGTCGGCTAATTTTGACTTTATTTTGAATTTTATACTTTTAACAGGTAGGGACAGGATTGGTCCGTTAAAAATCCATAACTTCTTCATCCGACGTCCGTTTTCGTTTGTCTTTTTATCGTTACGCTACAAATAATGAGATCTTCGATTCTCGTTTAGGTTGTGTCGGCCAAAAACCACTCGATCTAATGTTCGTACTTTGGGTTGTACATTGCTAAGCCAAAACTTCGAAGTTAGATTTCGGCGTTCTTTTTATGGATGCTCTCGGTTTAACGTATTCTACGACTTTCGTTTAGATTGCTAAGGCTAAAAATCGCTCTATTGTAAATTCACTATCTACGCTTCCCGGTATCTTGCTGGTTCCATCGCGAAACTTCGACGAGTCATAACTTCGTTATAACTCAGATTTCGGCGTTCTTTATATGTACGAAACCTTGTGACATATTCTACAACTTGGTTAAGATTATTTATTCTAAATAATATTTTGTCGAAAAGTCATTTTCGACCCCTATTATCTTTAAATTGACTAGCCTGGATCTGGATCTAGGGGCATTACACATAAGATCCACAATTACTCTCTCGGTTCTCTGTTTCTCTCTCAGTTCTTGAAAAAACCACACCCTAGAATAGGTTGATAACAAACATTTTATACCTAATACCTAGTTACAAAGGCCCAGCCCAATAACCCAACCGAAATCACATGGTGATTTCGGTCCAAACACTACCAAGAACTTAGAGAATTCGGTCCATGTAACATCCTGTTATTTTTTTATCTTGTAAACTCAACCCTAGTCAACCAAAGTCAAATGTGGGTCAACTAAGGTCCTTTTTATTGTTTGGGTTTTTATTTAGGTCATAATAATAACCTTTGCTTGTTAAAAATCCTTACAATACTTGTAATTGAATTTAGAAGGAAAAGGCTTAAAAACCGTAAACTTTCGCATCTTCCTTCTTTCCCTTTTGCCTCAGACCGCATACGAGGGCCACAAACCCTTAGGTTGTAATCAGGCTTCGGCCGCAAACTCATCGGATCTTATCGCCTCAGAAACAAAACCTTATCTCATTAGGGCACGTTCTCGGTCGCAAACCGCCTTCGGACCGTAAATGCTAGCCGACCTTGGACCGCAAACGAGGTTGACGGCCGTGAACCCCTCGGACCGTGAACCCTCGCATATATATATATATATATATATATATATATATATATATATATATATATATATATATACTGTAACGACCCAATTTTCACACCCAAAAATTTCATTTAAAATAAGTGGTTTTTAAAATATTTGTAGTAAAGCATCATCTGATCATATCATGTCATAAAACATATCTCGTGTCTGAAAACCCAAAACATGAAAATAATAATAATGTCAGAGTACAATCCCAGAACATCTCATAATGCGGAAATCCAATGTGTGTGTGTATGATGTGCCGCTACCACGCCAGCTCCTTCCCCTTCGTTGAAGAGGTACCTGAAACCAAAATTGAAAACTGTAAGCACAAAGCTTAGTGAGTTCCCCCACCGTACCACATACCAAATAACCACATTACGTACATATATTGTCAGGCATATCTGGGTGCCCGACCTACCCCTTCGGTCCTCTCGACCGGATACTGACTAGCATATCTGGGTGCTGGTCTCCCCTTCGGTCCTCTTGACCAGATACAGGGGACTATTTCACCCCTACCACTACCACATAACATGTATCACATAATCTATCTAGCATGGCTGGGCATACTTGCCCCTTCGGTCCTATCGACCGGTAATCTGGGGACTATCTCCCCTACTGTCACTAGCACATAGCATCATATCATACTAGCACATAAACATAACACAGGTAGTAGCAGCCCTAGATGAATATCACAGAGACAATCATCTAATCATACAACTCCTACTAGTGGGCCGGCATTGTGGCCTTAGACCCACTACTACTGGAAGGTAACTCACCTCGAAAAGTAGCTGCTGAAAGTCTGCTTGCTAAGCGCCTGACTGCTCAATCGGAAATCCTCCGGCTAGAAATCATAAACATAGATTAGCCACTCATACACACCCTTTGGTCAGATGACTGACCCACCCGTGGTCCAAGGTCAACTCCTTGGTCAAAGTCAACTTCCGATTGACTGGACTCGCCGAGTCATGGCACCGACTCGCCGAGTCCTTCTCCCACTAACCCGGTCCCACTCTACAAGTCCCTTTTCCAACTCACTGGGTCACCCTTAACTCACTACTTGGGACGATAGAACCGGCTCGCGATCCGACTCACCGAGTCCAAGAACAACTCGCCGAGTCCACGCGAGCAGACCTCCCACTTGCTTCCAAATCCTCACCAGAGCATCCTTTATGAGGATTTGGGTTTCTGGGACTATTGTAACACGTTAGATTGCTAATTTTGCGTGCAAATACGAAGGGTTGGACCTTCAACAACTAAACCCCTGTTACTCAGTAACTGCTTCATCTGAATCGCCGAGTTTGAAGAACAACTCGCCGAGTACCAGGCAATCTTCATAGGACTCGCCGAGTTGTTCATCCAACTCGCCGAGTCTAAGGTCATATTCAAAGAACTCGCCGAGTTCCACTTTGGGACTCGCCGAGTCCCTTGACCCATTTCCCATATAGACCAAATCTGAGACATGCAACGCTTCAAAACCATAGATCTATGTTCCTAGGGCATGCTTATCACGTAAAGTTGCAAACTTTACGTGCATGCATGGCCCCACAAGCTCCAAAAGGCAAATCCAATCTCTTTATGAGGTCATACACCCAATGGGGACCTCAATCACTTCAACCACAAAAACTTTAGGCTTCTAGTACGTCCACAAGGTCTAGGTCTGAAGTCCTTTCGGATCATTAAGCACAAATACATGGAGTTTGGTGTTTTAGGGCTTGAAAACCACCAATTTGGGACAAAAATGGTATCTAATGACCTAGTGATCAAGGTAGGAACTTTTCTACCTGAATGGAATCTTCTCACAGTGTAGGTTTCGGATCTACTCCCTTCCTTGCACTCTTCGACCTCCTCCTTCTTCTTCTAAGCTCCAAACTTCCTTCACCAAGTAAAAATCAATCACAAGAACAATATGGGAGCTAGGGTCTCTCACTACAGCTCTCTGGAAGTGTTAGGGACAAGGGAGGTCGAGTTAGTATGCTTAAATAGGGTGCCAACACTCGGGTTAGGGTTTTTGCCCAAACAGGGCCTACTCACCGAGTCGGGGAACCGACTCGCCGAGTCCAAGGCTCAGACCTCGCGTCTCATCCCGCTACTACTCGGCGAGTCGGTCCTTCAACTCGCCAAGTCCAAGGCAAAAATGCATGAATTTAGAATTATTAATTACAAAAAAAAATACGTACCGGGAACCAGGTGCTACATATATATATATATATATATATATATATATATATATATATATATATATATATATATATATATATATATATATATATTCATTTCAGATGATTTTTCCTCACTTTTTACACATTCAAACACAATTCCAAGCTATTTTCTCTCAAGTATCATCAGCTAAGAACACGAAGAACAACCTCTCTCCTCAAGAACATGCTATAATCATCCCTTCTCATCATATTCAAGCAATAATCACTAGTTCTTCACAAGATCTAATAGGTATCATTTCTTGATCTTGTTAACACT